>NC_080094.1:8635000-8952500 GCF_950005125.1 Chionomys nivalis | reverse complement strand
ACGAGGCCCTGTGTCCTTATCCCTAGCACCGCATTAATTGACCACTCACAGAGTCTGACTTAATCTATATTTTTGTAACATTATTTCTATTATTGGCTGGTGAAATGATTCAGTGGGGAAGGCACTTGCTGCCAAGTCTGATGACTTGAGCTTGATTCCTCATACCCACATGGTAAGGAAGAAAGAACTGACACCTGAAAGTTGTCCTTTGACCTCTACCCAATATCATTGTCATGATATTGAACACACACAGTTTTCTAAAAATATTTGCGTTCATACTGCAAATAACTCAAACTACTTGTCCTAATTAGGGTTTTTATTGCTGTGTAGAGCCACCATGATCATGACAACTTTTAAAAAGGAAGACTTTTAACTAGGGTGGCTCACTTACAGTTTCAGAGGTTTAGTCCATTATCATCATGGTAGGACACGGCAGCATGCAGGTAGACATGGTGCTGGAGAAGGACCTAGAGTTCTACATTTTGATCCTCAGGTAGTAGGAAGTGAACTGTGTTTCACACTGGGTATAGCTTGAGCATATGAGACCTCAAAGCCAACCCTGACAGTAGACACACTTTCTCCAACAAGGCCACAGTTACTTCAACAAGGCCATACCTCCTAATAGTGCTACTCCCTATGACCAAGCATTCAGACACGTGAGTCTATGGGACCACACCTATTTAAACCACCACACCATTATGTCAGTAATAGTCATTGCTAAACAGTAAAGAAAAAAAGTAAAGAAAAATTTCCAAACTGTCAGTGTTGGTGCCTGGAAAGAAAGATACAGAAATTTGGAGTCATTCTAAAGAGGAACACAGGCTTCTGTACCCATGTGTGCCAGGCAGAGAATGAAAGGACCAAGTTCCCCTGAGCATTGAGCAATAGGGAGTCATGGGGACCGTGGTCAGTAGCTGAAGATCTCCGGCTATAGTTGGCACACAGGAGTGCATGGTCAAAACTGCCAGGCCACACAGGTCTTCAGGACTCATAAATCTAAACCTCAAAATCATTTAGGGCAGAATAAGTTAAGCAAAACACAAATGGCACCTGAGTTGAAGTTGTGAGCAGCCATCTTGTGACCTTTCCATTGGGGCCTGTATGTAGCCATTCTTC
Organism: Chionomys nivalis; assembly: GCF_950005125.1. NCBI lineage: Eukaryota > Metazoa > Chordata > Mammalia > Rodentia > Cricetidae > Chionomys > Chionomys nivalis. The sequence continues at coordinate 8,951,384 of NC_080094.1, read as the reverse complement.
TCCCTTCTTCCATGGAGTATTCTAACACTACACTGCCACATGGGTGGTAGGTAAAGTCTGGTGTTTTATTAAGTTCAGGCTCCAACATCAAGCAAGAAGCGAGGCAGGGCTCTTCCTGAGTTGACTGAGTAAGACTTGGAAGCTCGTGAGAAGGGAGAGAAAGAATGGGTACCCAGACAGACTCCCACTCCTTCACTCTCAGGTATCTGAACCACCCCTGCCTCTACCACCACACTCTGGGAACATCCCTGGAGTATATCCAGTAATAAAGCGAGTGTCTACCTTGTTAAGGCACTCACAAGGGGTAATTACTTACCAATGTTTAGTGTCTATTGTAATTTGTACTGTAAGGTAAAGGCTACCAGAGAGTGTCCGACAGCCTTGGTCTTAGACATCAGTAACAACTCAGCTGAGAAGGAGGCATTACCCTAGCACTGCTAAGCAGAGCGGACCAGGATGAAGCCAACCTGCCATGGACCACAGACAGCCCCAGGTGCAGGGGTCCTGTGGTCAGCCAGAGCAAGCTGTAACTGGATACTGGATTGGATGACACAAGGAAGTGACAGTGAAGGGCTGGGCCTCGGGGACACATGAAAGTGTTTATTGTTTTCTTCTTAAATAATGTATTGGCAAGATAGTATGTAAAACAAGTAGAGCCCACAGGAAGGGAGTAAAGAACACGGGTTAGCATCTGAGGCATGACAGAGAAAATAAGATGGGTTGAACATTGCCTGGTGACATTTGCATAAACTAGTTGCTACCCTAGAAAAATCTATGGGGAAATGGGGGCAGAAACATCCGAAAAAATTAAATATATGTCTGTGTGTTCACACCCACCAGCAGCACACCCAGGTGAGAGGGATATTTTTAGTCTGATGTGAGGCTGACAAGAGTGACTGATAAAAGGAAAAAATCCAAATTAGATCTGAAGAAGAAAAGGAAATTAATTTTTATAATAACAGAATCCCACAGCACGGCACATCCATTGGCTCGGGTTTAGCCTTGCATCTCTTCATAAGACCAGTTTCTATCTTTGGAAATTATGCGTCCGGGCGTCTACCTTGTCAAGCCTTTATTCGTAAGGAAGAAAGTATCTCATCGCACGCCAGGAAACCAACTCCACCGAGCTGTGCGGAAGTCGTTGCTAATAGTCGAGGCTGAAAAGGAGAACTCACACCAAGTAGATGTGATTTAGAGTTGGGAAGAAAGGTCCAGTTTGGAAGTTTGAATCGCTAGCTCTCTTAGTGAGGATGTGAACAGCACGCTTATGTTTTGTTTTGTGGCAAGACTTCGTGGAGCCCAGGCTGGCTTTGAACTCTTCATCTTTGTGCCTACCTCTCCATGCTAGAATTACAGGCATGTGCTACCACGCCCTGCAATGCTTACTCTTGATGAAGAGGGTGGGGAGTTTCTCAAGAGAATGAAAGAGACCTGGGGAGGAAGCAAATGCCCTTCAAGTACATGTTAACCTCCAAGAGTCTAGTTAATCGGGCAATTGGGGATTGGGTGTCACCTGAATGAACGCCTGTGGCTAACTCATAGTTATCCTTCAGGAATGGTTTGAGCGGAGGGGTTAGTGAAATATTCCATTGCTCACTTCTCCTGCACAATTGAACATCACCCTGGTTAGCAAAGTAGTGGGAGAAAGCCTTGAAGACTTTCCAGTCTAGGCAAGTGCCAGTCAGTCCCCTGACAGCCAGGAGAGAAGAAAGAGCTCTAGTGAACTGGGATTTTAAAAAAAGGAATTGGCACTGATCTTTGAAGTGTTTTCAGAGTGAATGTGGAAAACAGCACATTGGCATGATCTTGACTCGGAGGGGCTGACAAAACGATAAGAAATTCGAAGGCTTTTGAGGAGAAAAGTGGTCAAGTAAGGACCAAGCCAGGCAATTAGTTTCAGTTTTGGAAATAATGAGAAACAGTTGCATAAATTCTCAATGACACTTTTAAATCAGAAGTTTCACAGAGAATGGAGAGAAACTTCTCAGGCAATGAGCTTTCACACACGTGGGTTTCCGTGCTGTCCTAGAGAAGGCAGGTTTCTATGGAACCCACAGCAAGTATCAGGTCATTGGGCCAACTCCCAAGACACCCAGGATCATTGGGCCAAATCCCAAGATACCTGGGATCATTGGGCCAACTCCCAAGACACAATGGTAAAGGACTGGAGATTGTTTTGCACAAAAGTCCTCAAACAAATTCTGAGTTGGGAGACTTGAAGGGCTTTGCTTCAATCTTCTGTTTCCTACTGCTTCCTTCCACCCTTTTCTTCCTCCTTCTCTCTATGTCTCTCTGTCTCTCCCCATCTGTCTCTGTCTCTCTCTATCATCCATCTATCTATAATCGATCTATCTATCTATCTATCTATCTATCTATCTATCTATCTATCTATCTATCATCTATCTCAGACTGGGTTTTATTTATTCCAGGCTGGCTAATACATAAGGATGACCTTGAACTCCATCTACCTCCATCCACCTCTCCGTTCTCGGATTACAGGCATGCAGCACCATGCCTGAACATCCGATGTTTTGCGATAAGGCCAGTGCCCACTTTGTGCCTTAGAGTGGTGTCAACTCTATCCTGGTGGTCGCTGGTTCCTAATCTTTTAGAATACACGGAAGGGATCCACTCTCAGGGCTCAGCTTTCTCCCGTCCACCTCCCATTCTGTCCTCCTTGGTAGCATTTCCAATCCGCTCATTTCTTCACTTCCAGACTGACATGCAGCACCTGTTCCCAGAAAGTAGATGGTTTTCCTGTCTGAAGCTTGGGATCCGACTTCCTAAGCAAACCGCTGGCATTTGTGAACCTTTCTCTGTCCCACCCACAGATGGGGGCAGAGACTTCTCTTTGACCATTTCCCTTCCTGACCAGATGATGCAGTCCCCACACCCTCATTCTTCCAGATCTAAAGACACCTTAAACAGAAGCATAAGGAAGTCATAAAACCAAAAAATGAAAACATTTCCGCCGCCCAAAGGGACCAGAATCTACATCCATGCTCCTAGCTGCCAATGCCCATCAGTTGCCAAGTTCCTCAGGTTGTTCTCTGTCCAAGACCTCTGACTTTTTCCTCAGCCGAGTGGGTGGATACAAAACAAAGTGGCTCTGTTTTGACAAAACAAGACATGCCCCATGAGGGAAAGTGAGTTTCACCGTTGCAGCGACTATTTAAACAAAATACATACGAAGCCAGTTAAGTACCAATTAAGTTCTGTGTGGAAGGAGGCAGCCTCATGGCATTGTCATTGAAGACCTAAAATATATTTTAGAAGTGTCAGACCTGAAAAATTGAAGATTTCCCTCACATTGCCATGAATGATGTCCTTCCAACTGTACTAGTCTCATTTCCAACAAACCGAAAGCCCCACCTTGAATTCTTGGATTCTTCTGTTCATCATGTTGCCTCTGTAATAGTAAGTTACACACATCACACATACACACACAGACAGAGTTACATTTATAACTTCATCAAATCCGGCCACTTGAACAGAAATACAAACAAAACCAGTCAAATGGAAGAGTGAATATCATATTTGATTTGTTTTTCTGAGTTTTGTACTAAAAACCCATTGATGAGAAGCTACTATCCCTTTTCCTGGCTATTTTCTGTGGATTGAACTTCGAAGTGTTCAGTTGTAGCCATGAGCCTCACTTTTAATACCAATGACAAATTATTGGACATCTTGCTTTTCAAAGGAACAGTGACCAGATAAATTGTCCTGAGATTTTGGATAAAACACAACCAGTATTCCTTATTTCTCTAATCTGAAACAGCAGAGTTATAGATATCCAGTGGGGGCTCTGTTTGATACAGTCTGCTTCAAAACTCACAAGATGATACTGTGTTATCAGGAAAGACACAGAAATAAAATATTTTTATAAAAATGAATTTTAAATATCAGAAAACATTCACAAATATATAGAAGCTAGCATAGGAGCTCAGGAATGCAAACAGTGTTTATTTTATAATAGAAAATATGGTGACTGTGTGGTCACATGTTGTATTGGTACAGAGAAGTTGCTTCTAAGAGTTATTTTTGAGGACTGGGGAGATGCACACTTGTGAAGTGATTATTGAACAAGCATGAGATCCTAAGTTTGAATCTCCGGGGTCCATGTAAACCCAGGAGAGTGGCAGGTGGGAGCACACAGATCCTGAAGCTCACTCACTGGCAAGTCAGTCTAGACAAACTGGCAAACCCCAGGCTCAGTTCCTGTCTCAAAAGATACAGTGGAATGCTATCAAATAAGACATCTAGGTCCTATCTCTGATCTCCACAGGGGTGTGTGTGCGCACGCGTGCACACAACCACACCCACACAGTATGTGAAGACTCAGGCTTGTATCCAGGTGTGGTGCACACATCCTTTACTCTTCTCGCTCAGGGCTCAGGCTGCTTTGCACCTCCTAGCTCCCCTCTGTTGTTTCTACCTCTGAATGCCCACTGAGAATACACTTCTCTATAGCAGTGGGCTCACTTTTATTTTGCCAAGTCAAAATATTAAGTGAAATCCTAACCTATCACCAACAGCCATGACCCCTTACTACTCTCAGCTTACGGGGGTGTTTTCTTTTAATTGGACATATTTCACTTAGTGAAAAACCTCAGTGTTCCCTTGTTTCTTCTGATTTCATCTTGGCCTGATTGGAAGAAAGAAAAGAAAAGCAAAGTTTAAGCATGTAACCACAGTAGCAGAAATTCATGAGTCAAACCTTCGCCTTTCTTGATGTCATTACTGACAGAAAGGTTTTGCGTCCCAAAGTGGAACAAAAGTTGGGCAGCTTCCTCATAGCCCATCCTCCTCCCTAGAAGTGGAGTATTTCCTGTAAGGACACCTCGCATCCTCTGACCTCCTTAGTTTATCATTTGAACATCTGTATCGTGGAAGTAAATGGGCGACCAGCACTGTGGCAAAGCTCAAGGGAGAAGGAGAGTAAGGAAGCATTTACTGTGACACCATCCCGGAAGTTCAGCAGCTTCCTGTTTACACAGGAAGTGGTCCTCCTCTTAACCTCCCTCTGCCACTGAAGCACAGACATGAGTCTAAACAGTTGCATGAAGGATTATGGAGCATTGTCCTTGAGATTATGGTCTAGCAAGGGTCCCATCAGTTTTTTTCTTTACCATGAAGTGCCTGAATGAGATGAGACTTAAAGGTGATGGTTTGTAGCAAATGCTTCTGAGCACAGAGTAAAAGGATCAAGCCTATTGTACTAGTGATGGCAGCTTCTGATAGCCTGTGGGATGAAACTAACCTTTGGACTCATAGATTCATGTACAGGACAATAGTTACCACAGACCTCTGATGGGCCAGGCAGGGGAATGAAACCAAAAGATGGACTCTCGTGGTGAGGTGTTCCCTGTCTTCCCTACTTGCAGATCTCAGTTTGTAATTCCCAACTCTTAGGAGGCTGAGAGAGAGGGACCCCACTCTAAGTCCTGGTTGTGGAGTAAGTTCAAGGTCAGCCTGGGTAATTTAGGAAGATTCTGTCTCAAAACAAACAAATTAAACAAATAAATCTAACCTCCCAAGGTATCCCGGGATGCACGAGTGTCACCTGGACCCATCCCTACAGCTCATCCATCTCCCCTGCCACTGCACCCTCACCTCTAAGAGTGGCTGACCCTGCTGTTCTGGTCTCATCTTCCCATTGGCTGCTTTCTGCAGCTTCTTATCAGGCTTCTCCTCACCTGCTCTGCCGCATACCGCCTAGGAAACCCACTATAGCCACTCTGCCAATGCACTCTCCAAATCCACTTCACTCCTCTCTCTCCCTTGTCAAATTGATCTCCCCCCCACTACCTGTCACTGCAGGATAGTCCTGCAGTGTGTACCTATGTCACGTAATAAAACAATAGCTCTCTATCAGGGTGATTTTTGCCTCTTGGGGGACATTTAACGTGCCCTGAGAAAGGGTTGCTGGTGTGCAGTAGGGAGATCCAAGAGATGTTGACAGATCTCTGACAGCACAGCCCCCGGCCTAGTTGCAATGTCTGTATTGCTATGACTTTGACCCCTGACCTGGAAAATATAGGGTAGGTGGAATATTCCTTTGTATTATCCCTGCCCATGCTCTCAGAAAGTGTCTGACCTGCTGTGAAGAGGGGCTGTTCACTGCGGCTCATTATCCAGACAACTTAGCAGAACAGGTAAGCTTTAGGTTCAAGGAGAACCGGCGTTTAAAAAAGATAAGGCAAGGCATAATGAGACATCTGATGTTGACTCCTGTCCCCCACACTTCTACATGTGGGTGCATGTGAGAACACACACACACATACACACACACATACAGATTTATGCCTAGACAGAGGCTTTACCAAATATTCAAGTTAAAAAATAGTCAACTTCTACAATTTAGTAAAATATTATTATAACACTAGGGTACAGATTTAAGAACAATTGCACAAGTGGCCAGAATGAGACAGCGGTCTGTAAATGCTAAAAGTCCTCACATGACAAGACACTCTAGGGACATACTATCTCAGATGGTCTGGATCAGGCTGTGCCCATGTCACCTGCTTTGGGACGCATCCCTCAGCTTCTTCTCTTCTGTGCCCCCTCCCCCCATATGACCTAGGACAAATGGTGGAGGGTAGTTGATACAGTGTTAACTGTCTGTCCCATGGAGCTCTGTTCCCTACAAGGGGTTTACTCATCTTAACCATGTGACAAATTTGACTCCATTACTGGTATTGCCAGCCCTTGGCCAGTATAGATATTTTAAAATTATAATCAGGGACCTTAGTTGTATGAGCTCTGTAACCTCCTGAGAGACATGAGTATTGTGTGTCCCTCCCCCTGGCCACTGTTGGTTCAGGAAGTTCTCCCTGGCCACTATTGGTTCAGGAAGTTGGGAACCTACCTAATTCCGACACCAAGGAAGGTTTGCTCTAAATGCTCATGGATATCATCAAGAATATGACTTCTTTCTGGGTGCTGAGGCTGTATGTTTAATCCCAGCACTTAGGAGGCAGAGGCAGGAGAATCTCTGTGAGTTTGAGGCCAGCCTGGTCTATAAGAGCTAGTTCCAGGACAGCTAGAACTGTTACACAGAGAAACCCTGTCTTGAAAACCCAAAAGTCATGTTCAAGTTCAAAAGGAAAGAAAATGTATCTTTTTCGTGTTTCCTGATAATTACAGAAATTATCGCACACAGAAACATGCCACTGATGTCACATGCCGAATTCCCTAGCACATATCAGTTGAAATGTGCTGGTTGACAGCCTGGGTCCCTGTTCTGCTTTAGTCCTAGAACTGCGCTCTGACTTCCCCAAAACTTGGAGGAATGGAAACAAAAGCAGGGGCTGGTGGGAGAGGCAAGCAGGAAGGAGCTTGGAGACTGATAGCCAAGAGATTCTCCAAGTACCCCAAGGACATGGTGGGGCTCAGGCAACTGGAAGCATTTGGCATCTATTGCCTGTCTCTCTACAGAAGAGGTGACTTCCGCAGCCGGGCGGTGCACACCTCTAATTCCAGCACTCTGGAGGCAGAAGCAGGCTTTATCTCTGTGAGTTCAAGCCGGGTCTACAGAGTGAGTTCCAGGACAGCCAAGGCTACACAGAGAAACCCTGTCTCTGAAAACTAAAAAAAAGGAAGGAAGGAGGGAAGGAGGGAAGGAGGGAAGGAGGGAAGGAGGGAAGGAGGGAAGGAGGGAAGGAGGGAAGGAGGGAAGGGGAAGGGGAAGGGAAGGGAAGGGAAGGGAAGGGAAGGGAAGGGAAGGGAAGGGAAGGGAAGGGAAGGGAAGGGAAGGGAAGGGAAGGGAAGGGAAGGGAATGACAACTCACCTATGTCCCACCAAGATACCTCAAGCAGTGGGGAGCTTGAACCTTGCATCCTCTTAGGCTGTACTTCTTCATGTTTTGAGCTAACATGCTAACCTGTTTTGGTTTCACTCTGCACACCATGAAGGAAAGCTTAATCCAGGACGCCACCCTTGGGGTCTCAGATCTGCACCAAGATCTAATTGTGTTTCACCTTATTAAGTCTCGTCTCCCCCAATTTATTTTTCCAGATATTCCTCCAATTTAAAATGATGCTAGGATTATTTTTAGGTTCTAGTCATTAGTGCTGGGACGCAGTTTTCAAACAGATTTATTCTCCCTGACATTCCTTCAATGTTTGATTTTTCTGTTTAAAGTGCTTTTTTTTTTTTTCTCAGCGTTTTCTTTTTTTTCTATGAATGGAAGCATCAAGGGGAAAATGGAGGAAAGAACCAGGTCTGTACCTATTGAATTGTGGGCAATCTCTGTCCTGTTCTTTCTCCCTGACCAGTTGACCCCAGGTGAGAGGACACAGCTATAAGGAAAGCCTGCTGCTTGCTAGACTGACTGGCTCAGATAATGATCGACTGATAAAGAGGGAACGTTGGTTGACTTGCTCCCTTTAAATTTCTTTTTAATTTACATTTATTTGTTGTTTTGTGACACATCATACATGGGGTCAGAGGACAAGTTTAGGGAAGTCAGTTTTCTCCTTTTACCATGTGCATTCTGGGATCAGAGTCAGAGGTCGCCAGTCTCGGCAGTAAATGTCTTTACCAGATGAGCTGTCTCTTGGGTCTTGTCCTCTCCCCCTTTTGAGAGACTTTAGATATTTCTTACCCAAATGTAGGTTAAAATTGTCACTCCCCAACCAGCTAGTTTCAAAAATCTCTGGCAGGAAGCGTAACCCACTAGGCCTCTCTTTCGCCAGCTGTGAAGGAGTCGGTCCAGGGCTTTGCCTGGGTTCTCGCTATATGGCTCTTGCCAAGACTCATATCAACCCTGAAACCAACCTTGGCTGATTAATATTTCCCTTACTTCCTGTTGTCTCCCCGCATGCCGGAAGGAGAAGGGCTTTTGGGACAGTTGAGGCAGGCTGGTTCTTTCTGGAAAAAGCATGATGATGTCCAAGGAGCATGTGTGTGCCCTTGGGACCCGGTCAGAAAACCAAATTCTCCAACCCCACTCTTCTAAGACCCAGGAGGGGAGCCAGGCATCTGGGTTTTTACCCGGCTGCAGGCGGTTTTTTGATTTGGAGGAAGCTGGAAATTATCACACAGATCCGTCTGGTGTTGGCCATCCTTCTCCCTTCTATTCAATGGTACCGGGTCTGCCAAGTTCGAGGCTAATTCCCCCCTCTCATGGTGGGGAGAAATGGCCTTTCTCTTGGTAATCCCTCTGTGATGAGCAAATGCATCTCATATTCTGTTTTTCCAGATAAGGTGTGAAGTGGGGCTGGCTTTACCAACATCAGCAGGAAGTTGTCAGTTGCCCTGGTAACACCCTGGCGGGGAGGGGTGCTGTCCTACTTTTCTTGTGGAAGGTAGAGCTGATTCTGTGTATCCGTACAGCTATGATGGGGCAGGGTGGCCAGAGAGGACCTTGTGTTTGAATGCTTGATAACAGGGATGTAGCTAGGTGTTTCTCCCGCATCTGGGACTCTCTTGAGTCCCTTTTATGTAAACAGCAGTGGCAAAGTTTCCCCGAAAAGCTCTAGAGAGACTCTTAGGACCTCAATACAGTTGTAGATCACTTTTGCTTTCCCTGTTTCAAAGAAGTTGAGATGATAGTCAATAAAAGACAGAAATAAGATAAACACATGAAAGGAAGAGAATCGAGAAAAGAAGATCAAGGAGCCCATAAAGGGACTATTTCATTGTCTAGAGAGTGTCAGCTATGAGAAGCAGCCTCTGCAGGGACAAAATAAAACTCAGAGATTCCTGGTGGCAAAGGAAAAAAGAGAAACAGTGTGAGTCTAGGGGCCCCGATCCTCTACAAGGAAGAGCAGACACCATCAGAGCAACAGCAACAAAGAAAAAAACCCAAACAATTTCCTAGAACTACATTCTGAGAGAAATTGATGGTAGAGGACCTTACGTAAGGTACACAAGTATGTATATTTAACACAGTGCCAGTGTTACCCCTGGAATTTATCTGTCTTTTAGGGAAATAAATCTCAGAGCTCAGCAGGTTGACAGCGTCTCTTCAAATTTACAGCATCAATGCGCCGTGAAGTAGCTGCTTCCCACACCTCGCTTTACTGGACCGTCTATCAACATTTGATCAAATTGGGCCAAAGTTTCAAAGTATTCTTAAATTATACCCAGAGAAAGTGCTGGTATATGCAGAACGCCCGTGTAGGCTTCAAAATTGAGCCTTTACGGGCTGGAAGCATCTTTGAAAAACATATCCTTTCCATTTCTCCTAGGCGGGAGCCTTCTTTAGAATAATTAAAATTCAAACACACCTGCCAACACAACATTGCCCATAAAAGTGCCCCCAAATATACCAAGCTGGCTCATTTTACAGGTAGGCACCCAAGTTAGCAAGGCAGCCCTCTGCAGAACACACACGCGCGCACACACACACACACACACATGAGTAAAGCAAGAGTTGCTGCATGTGCCTCACGGGTCAACTGAGATGATAAACGCTTTCTTCACACCGCTTGTGTCTTCATCATGCGTGTGGAATAATTACCCAAATGGGGTGTGCTCACTGAAACCACCCACACCTGGTTCTTTGTATCCTCTCATGTCTCAGGCAGGAAACTTTGCTGTTGTTAGGAATCTTGCTAACAAAGGTATTGCACTGCTGTGCTTTGTACTAGAGTATAAAGTCTCCTGGATGCCGACTCGGAGATACTCCAGCTGGGTGCTCAGGGTCTTCCAGGTTAGCCCTGTCCTCTGATGAGAGGCGTGACCCACAGGGTCCATGGACCACTATGGAAGTTAAAGCCAGAAGCACACTGAGGTAGAAAGGCGTAAATAGTTCAGGTGGCTTGAATGAAAAATGTCCCCCGGAGGCTCCTGTGTTTGACAACACTTGGTCACCAGTTGGTGGTGCTCTTTGGGGAGGTCATGGAGGCCTTAGCAGATGGAGCCTTGCTGGAGGAAGTATGTCACTGGGGGTGGGCTTTGGGGGTTCATAGCTCCACCCCAGTTCCTATTGTCACTTTGCTTCCTGTATGCAATTGAAACATGATCTCTCAGCTTCCTGCTCCTGCCACCAGTTTCCCTCCATTATAGACTCAACCTCTGGAATCATAGGACCAAATAAATTCAGTGAGACATAGGTCTGCCACTGCAAATACCGTGTGGATGAAATAGCCGCTCAGGCTCATGCGCTTAAGCACTTGGTCTCCAGTGGGTGGCGCTATTTCGTCGAAACTTGGAGTGTTGATCTAAGGCTGGTGTGGCATAGGTAATAAGGGCAGGCCTTTGCTCCACACTGCTTCCTGGCCAACCTTCCTCCTTCCTCATCTCCCAGGATATGAGGAGTCTATGCCGTTATGCCCCAGCCACCGTGAATGCCCCCACACCTTCCAGACTTGATGGGTTGAGGCCATGGGCCCAAATAATCTTCTTCCCTTAAACTGTTCCTGTCAGGCACTTTGGTAACATCAAGAAGAAAATATTACTAATACAAATATTATCAAATTTTTAAATTTTTAAAAGTTATTAACCTTTTATAGAGACCTCTGAGTATGGTGGCATTTCTTTCTTTTGTATGTTAAGCATTGATTAAATGCACTTTGTAATTTATATTTTTAGGTTTTGTTCAGTAATACATTGAGTTTATAAAAGCCAGGGGTTTTGGCAATGGGAGAGCCAAGAGACCTTTAGAATTGAAACCATTATAGTTCACATTCAAGCTTCACCTTTGTCTTTGAGTCTGGGTTTGCGTTTTGCTCTCCTGTTGTCAAGCTGTCTTGTTTATCGTGTTATTTTGTTCTTTTTTTTTTTTTTTTTTTTTTGCCAAAACAGCAGTTAGAGCCACTATAGGGACTATCGTGTGGTCATCAACACACACAGAATTCAGAAATGCAGGGAACACACCTCTCCCTGTTGTTTGCAGTGTTTCTGAATACTTGCTATTTACAAACAGGCAAATAGTCCCTAAAATAGAGCACGCTGGTGAGCGATGGGCAAACGCTCAGCATGGGGACTGAGACTCCCTGGTTTCCCTGTGAACCCTCTGTCTGTCCCATTTGTGTTAAATGCCAGTCAGCCTTTCCACTGTAGTCACTGTTTTTCTTGGATTTATTGCTCGACTCTAAAAACTGGCTCTGAGCTACAAATTGCCGTAAAGCAGAGGCCGTTTGTTTAGGGTTTTGTATTTTTTCTCTTCCTTAGTGAAGTGGTGTGGGTGGGAAGGGGAGGGAGCAATGTGTCGCCCTCCTCTTCTTATGTCAAATAGAAAGGGGGGGAAGAAGGAAGGAAGGAAAGAAGAAAGAAAGAAAGAAAGAAAGAAAGAAAGAAAGAAAGAAAGAAAGGAAGGAAGAAAGAAAGAAAAAAGGAAAGAAAGAGGACATACTTAGAACTTCAGTGTGTGGTTTGATATTTGACCAAAATAATATATGCATAATTAATTCTCTATCTTAGAGCTGTATGAAAACACAGAGGAGAACCTTTTCCTGTCGGACCATGACACATTGTTCATGTTTTAGAGGAAGCCACATCCTAGATTAGCCTCTTCATCTGATTTCTTTCCACAGTGGGGGGTGAGACATCTCCTTCATTCCTGGGACCTTTACCTTGTGCTGTGTGGACATGGGAAACAGAGAGTGTGGCAGCTAATGCTCAACTCCCTGAAAGTTTCTGATTTGGGGAGAACACCCTGGAGCCCGTGGCCTCCTGTTGTGTGCTTCTCTCCCTGGTGTTGTTGAGCCCGTGTCTTCGAACGTGTGTAGGAGACATCAGCAGGTTTTATGACCATTGCCACTGTGTGTATGAGAAAAACATGTTTGTCAAAACAAGTAAAGAATGATATTTTTTTGCAATTTTTATGATAAAAGTTTTTAATAGAAAAATAGAAATAGAATTTAAAGATAAGTATTTAAATACCATGTATCTGTTACGTAGTTTACATGCTATGCATTAGTCTATTACATACGTGTGAATTAATATGTATGAGGTGTCATCCTGTTTACCACTGGTATAAAAAAATACCTGGCTTTTAAAGAAGTGAAAATTATTTGAATATAACTCATTACTTTTCGAGACCATAGTTTATTCTTTCATAACGTGTGGGATGAAACTCATGGCTGCAAGTAATAGGTTTGTCCCCCTCCCACCCCAGCTGAAATCTATTGCAAGAATCAGTCACAACGTATTTTAACGCTCTCCTTGAATCCATGAGCACACACGCACAAAATAAAAAAGAAGAAAACCCCTGATTTGGGCAAGTGGCTTAGGTGACAGGTTACATATTACAGGGAGGCCACAGAGGGAGCGTCAGCTGTATTCCTAATATTTTGTTTGAGAGGTGGCTTTACATTTCGTTCTATTAGCGAGTCACATAATTGGCAGATGTTTTATATGTACTCGTTCATAAGTGTTGAACTGGAGAAAACGGTATGAAACGGGCAGATAAACTGTGAGCTGAAACGTATGTCCACAGCCGGACCTGTTAGGAAAGTCAAAGCCTGCTCCATCCATCACGATCCTCTGTCACCTTACCAGTTTATGACGGTACTGGTTTAGTCACTGCTGTGGCATCCATGGTCCTTTCAGGCCAATGGCTGGAAATTCCCTGCTCTTGAAGACAGAACGGTCACCTCCTAAGCACCCCACCACCACCCAAGGAGTGTGGAAAGGTTCTCTGCCAACCCGCTCTGCTCACGGTGGCAATACAAAACCCCAAGGGACTCTCCCCTCACTTCCCCTGCCTGCCTCTGTAGGTCCAGGATCTTCAGGATCCTTGGCCAGAAGATTTGACATTAGATGAAAATAACTAACCAAGGTGGTAAAAGAAGTTCAACCTTCACTTCTAGCCTGGAAGTGAGTCTTCTCAAAACAGAGAAATGCCTCCCCAAGACACTGTAGCAGCTAGCCATCAAACATCAGTAAGGAGGTCGATCAGCAATAAACAAGCAGCAAGAAGGACTCCCGTTGTCTGACTGGGTTAGTGTTACTAGTAGTGTTATGTTGTTAGGGTTAGTGTTAGTGTTGTTAGGGTTAGGGTCAGGGTTAGAATTGGGGTTAAGGTTAGAGTTAGTCTAGGGTTATGTTTTTAGGGTTAGTGTTAGAGTTAGGGTTAAGAGTGTGGCCACAACACTTTTAAATATAACAATGAGATGGGTTGTTTATAGAAGGGAAGATGGCTCCTAAGAGCTGGAACCTTAGACTGACTCTTTCTGGAACAGTCGCAAAGCACTTGCTGTGTGCTGTTACCATCAGTGTCATAGATGCTCAGACTGTTGCCCTTGTTCCTCATCACCCCATCTTCTCAAAGAGATACACTTATCAGAGCGTAAGTGGCTCCTAAAAGTTTCATTTCCAGAAAGAGTAGAAGCTAAGTCAGGAATCTCCCTGACATCTCTGTCTTAACTAGACTGACAGAACTGTTATCTCCCTCCTCGAGTGGGGTTTGGGGTATTTCTGTGGGGCTGCACACCTGAAAAAGCTGTGACCGCTGCACTCTTTCCACTTGCCCTGGCCTAACTTTGTGGGTGTTCCTCTCAGGTAATGAACAGTTTCATTTTCAAAGAGAGGATTCTAGCTCAGTCAGCCAAAGAAGCCAAGATCAGGCACATCCGTGGCTGTCAAGGAGCAACAAAAGGTTTTGTATTGTTGGCTGGTGTCCCTCTTTCCTGCGTCCCTCATCAACTGCTTTTTCTAGTGGCCTTTCACAGTCAAGATTGCCCTTCACCATCAGGACCGGCTGTCTGTGGTGGGACACTGATGTAATCATAACAGAAATGGTACCTTGTACCAAGTTTCTCACAGCAAAGGCCTTGCTAGTCTGAAAAACAAATAAAGCAGGGCATTTTCCCTCTAACTGCTAAGGGAATGCACATACACTGTAAGGGGCAGAAACGACTTTAAAAATCACCTACGGTTAGGGTTTTGTTGGCTTTGGATTGTGCCATTTCAGTGATGGCAAATATTTCACTGGGTGACGGTAACACATTTACTCAGCCCACTATGGACTGTGTTTTAATTCGTTTGAACTTCGCCCTGTTTTGTTTTTTACTTCTTATTCTAAACAGCACTGAGACGAACGTCTTTGCATCCCACACCTGCTTGCATATCCCCGAGCCTCCTCGGACTAGTCCTCTGCACGTGGAATTGCTATGGAGTTTGCCTGCTTCTTTCTCTACTGCTTGTTGCCAAATCTCCCACAAGTGATAATTTATTGAGTAGTGCATAAAGGGCTTGCTTTCTGGGGTTTAATATTCACTGGCTTTGAAGGCGCCATCGCAGCCTGTCATGTCTGGGGCTTGGAGGTCCCCTCTGATGTAAATCAAAACATTTGAGTTAACAACATGCGGCCTTGTCAGTCACCCACAAATTATAGGCGCCTTCTCTGTCTTTGTCAATAACAAAAAAAAAAAAAAAAAAAAAGGAGAGAGAGAGAAATTACCCCCAAATGGCATAAAAAATTAGGAACCAGACAACTAGTCACCCAAAGAAGACAAGCGAGATGGCTGTAGAAGAATTTCAGATCCGAGAGACAGCGCAGTCCCTGAACTTGAGTTCTTTGAAGAAAGGCTTGTAGCATCTCTCCCCCTCCGTGCCCTGGACAGCCACACTGAGTGTAGGCACAGAGAAGTCACTCATTGCCCCGATAAGAACTGACCCTCAGCTCTGTCATGAGAACTTTGTAGCATCGACATTAGCAAGAAGGACTTGCGTTGTCTGATTCTGGTTTTTCAGTGCAAACAGTTCCAGTGTTCAGCTTTAGGTGCTGTACCACGGTGAGTAAGTTTGTATAGGGGAACTTCTTTGGATTAGTCCAAAGAGGTGAAACTTTCAAAGGGTGCATCCACTGACTTCCTCTCTGATTGGGTCTCCAGAGCAGAACATCAAACAAAGTATGAAAAACAAGGCTAGTAAAAGATAAAAGAAACAGAGCCTCCTCGCTTGGAGAGGACGATCTGATCATGCGCCTGATCTACACAAAGAGGCTGCTCATGCCACCGTGTGCTCCTTTATTCCTGCCGTGTCCTATATGTCTTCCCACAAAGTCCTCCATGCCAAAGGAGCTGTCCCTGGCTGGCTGAAGCCAACTTCTGTCACGTGTGACCATGTGACTGTGTGTCTCTATTTAACATCAGAGCCAATAGCTTTTTGACAGGTTTATAGCTGATGAGTTCAATGGCCAGTCATGCAGGACAATTATGTTTGAGCTAATTTGATGAATCAACTTGATGTTCTCCCATGGTCCCTGCAGCCCTTTCGAGCGTATGTGCCCAATTTTTTTCCCCCAGAGGTCAAAAAGAAGCTTTAAAAGTTGGGTAATCGCATCACATCCGAGGGACTGTCTGGTAGAAAATGCTCTTGCCTGATGCCAAAAATGGGAAGAACCATTTGGTAATATCATTAGAGCCATCTGCCAGACCCCTGTCAGTCGTGACGTAGGGTTCCAGAGGCCAGCAAGTGTCTTGTGAGCCCTGGAATAATTTAGTGGTGAGACAAGCGACGAGTTCATCCTCCAAGCATTCAGGGGATCAGACCCTGGGGAAAGATCATTTCTCATTGCTGGATTGAGTTTGAACTGGACTTGTGAGAACGGACAAGGAGGCGTAAAGATTTCCCAAGAGTCCTTTTCCTCTCCTGATTAGCTCTTTCCAGCTCCCTGCCTTCCAGGGGGCTTCCAACACAGCACTTGGGACCAGGGCTGTGGGCGTGCAAAGGCCAAGGCACAACTCACCACACCCACCATTGTGCTATGTGGGGCCAGTCAGCCATGATTCTGGAACTTCCCCCTTTCTATGAAACATAGATAATAATGGTCCCTGCTTCACTGGAACCTGTGACAGCCATGCACCCCACCAGTGTGTTTTCCTTGAGGATAGTTCGTGTATGCGATGGTGGCCCTGTAAGGTTACAGAAAAACTAGACTCTGCCTACAGTCTTGTCACCACTGCAACCTTGCAGGGGATTCCTCCGGTGTGTTTAGTGATGGCTAAAGAAGCCTACCAAGCTGCCAATCATACAGAAATAGAGCACGGCCAGTAAGATGGCTCAGTGGGCAAGGTGTTTGCTGTCAAGCCTGACAACCTGAGTTCGATCCCCAGAGCACACATGAAGGTGAAAGGGGAGATTCCATGCCTGAAAGTTGTTCTCTGACCTCCATATGTGACCTACACACACACACACACACACACAAATAAATGTAAAAAAGATTAAATGTAGAATATACCCAGGTATAGTGGCACACATTTGCAATCTCAGCACTTGGGAGGATGAGGCAGGAGGACACTATGAGTTTGATTCCAGTCTGGACGGCATAGTAAATTCCTGGACAGCCTGGGGTATAGAGTGAGCCTCTGTCTCGAAAATAAGTAAGTAAGCAAACACGTGCCCTGTTCCATGATGCTGTATAAGGATAAAACAGTTCTGTTG
The DNA here is from genome assembly GCF_950005125.1 of Chionomys nivalis. Classification (NCBI taxonomy): domain Eukaryota; kingdom Metazoa; phylum Chordata; class Mammalia; order Rodentia; family Cricetidae; genus Chionomys; species Chionomys nivalis. Next base: position 8,934,046 of record NC_080094.1, on the reverse strand, counting down.
CCGGGTTGTCGGTTGACTACTTTCTGGGTCATCTTTCAACTTTGAAGATCAAGTTGACTGTCAACAGGCTTCCGTGTTATGCCAGCAGCAGCCTCATAGGTCTGGGGAATCCTGCATCGCTGCTTTCAGTCATACTACCCAGGTTTCTCCAAGTGCCAACTTTGAAATCTGCATCATGGGAAGGCCGACTAATATGTGCTTTCTAGAACCTTCCTTCACCTTGACAGCACAGAGTAGGGCAGGACTGTACAGCACTGCATGCAAAGGAAGGCAAACCCAGCCCCGGACTCAAGTTCACAAACATCAAAACTCTGAGCAGCTGTAGACAGCTGGACCTCAGTAACTTTCCACTGCCCCATCGGGAGAGCACAGGATCAATTCAAACACTGATTGAAAGCTTTAGAATTTGATTGACAGCTGGTATGACTTTCTCCAAAATCATTATCAAAAAAGAAAGAAAGCTATCATATGACCAGATAGCAAAACCAATTTCTGATATTGAAAATAGTCTTTAAAAAAAAATAACTGAGAATGGTAACAAGTAGAGCAATCTAAAAGCGGGTGGCTTGTGGAATGATAAACCAGAATTTTTGGAAGTTTTGTTTATTCATTGGGTATGGTTATGGAAAGCCTCCATCTGCATTGAGTGAGGATGTGATGTGAAAGGACCTTAGCTTCATCACCCCTCCCCAGTCCGTGAATAAGTCACGTGATTGCACACTGTGCCTCTGCCCTGCTTCACTGGGATGAACGAACTGGGATTGTACAGCCTTTGAAGGGCCAAGGCTTGGCCTTGTTCCTTGGAAGGGCTCACCCACTTCTGTTGTACGCCCCAAACCCCGTGCAGCCCTGTCTCATTGCCACTCATCCAAGCCACCTTTAGTAGAACTGATAACCGTGGCAGACTTTGTAGAGCGAGCTAACAGTCAAATCTTGCCATATGATATCCTCAGTACACAGAGTTCTTGGATGAACAGAATGAATCAATGAGTAATTGACTAGGCTGAGTCTAATTTAGTGTGATAATAAGCCATTCAGTAGCTAATCAGCAAGAAGGAGACAATAGATAGCAATGGTAGGAACACAGACTGCCAAGTCAGGTGGCTGGGGTGATGTTCATGGCTTAGAAACATCAGCCACTTAGCCTTGAACAGATTATTGAATAACTCCAAGGCTGTTCCCTTGACTATGAGTTGAATAGAATTGTAGCCATGTTAGACATACTCTTGTTAGTGGGTAATAGGTTAATAATATATTCTTTTCAATCATTTTTGAGAAATATAATGTCTGACACAGATGTTCAAAATCCATCACCAAACACAATTCTGGGTCCTCAGCAGGGCATGGATAAGCAAAGTCCTTGCCTTCATGGAGTGGATAGAATAGGCAACGGCCATAGGAAATTAGTAATTTTAGATGTGGTGGACTTCCTGGTAACAAAAGAGGATGGTTGTTTTGTTGAACGTAGTCACAGAAGGCCCTACTGAGGAAGGGACATAGGACAGTATCTCCAAAGAGAAGGGATCAAACAAAGACTTGAGAGCCAACACTCCCAGGCTAAGGGAATAGCACGTCCAAAGGCCCCGCAGTTCGAATGTCCTTTTCAGGGCTCTTGGCACGTTGTCTAGACAGAGTAGGACATGGAAGAGTACACACTCCGCAGAAGGTTGCTGCTGTGGGAGGTCAGAGCTAAACACTTGGGCTGGGTTCTGAGTATGATGGGAAGTCATTGACAGGTGTGTCTCAGCTCTGCCATCAGGAGAGTCTGAGGTCCCTTTCAAGGGTATTTGCTTCAGTAGTTAATGGGCAGCCATGAGGGAGCAGGGGGAGGAGGTGAGAGGATCTTGGATGGTGAGGAGGAATATTACAAAGGAGCTGGATGGGCCTGGTGAGGGAGATCCAAGGATCCAAGAGAAGAGCCCACAGCCTGTGGCTAGAAAGAGGGAGAAGGTGGCTCCTGGCTTCTGTCACCTAATGCTCAGCCCAGCCCCAAGGCTTTTGCTGCATCTCTGTCCCTGGCTTCCCCTCTGTGGCTTGCCACTGGGCCCCTATCTCTATAGTGATGAATTTTCTATTCCCCCACCACACTCCACCAGGACACAGCTCCTGGGAGAGAGTCTATGAGCAGCGGATCTGGGTAGAAGGGCACTCAGCCAAGACAACTGTCTGGAAAGACTTTGTTTTAATTCAGTATTTACCGGAGACCTACTCAGGGTCAGAAGGAGTTTTAAGAGAATGTCCTATTAAAATTTCAGGGCAAATAGAGTGGAAGTTGATGAGCCTAAGTTATAAGATAAGACGCAGATGAATCGGTGTGTTAATTGAGATGTCATTTTCCTCTAGGAATACAGCAGGGGCCAGGTTATACCAACACAACTCAGCCTATGTCATTTGTTTTCTTTCTGATGGGGCATGGGGGTAGTGAGGCAGATGATGAGCCTGCTCCCACAAAGCTCACAGCTGGATGAAAACTAAGAAATCAAGCAATGCCTACAGACTTCGTATCATAGGAATACCTATTTACGGACCAGAAAAGTGTAGCTGCCTGACAGGGCAAAGCCTTGTAAACATTGCAAAAATAAGAAGCAAGGGGGAACCATTAATATCAGACAGATCACTTCTGGGAGGCAGAGGCAGGAGGACTGCCACAAGTTCGAAGCTAGCCAGGGATACATAGTGAAACTTGTTTGAAAAGACCCATTTAAAAAAACGTAAAAAGCATCAGATTAATACTTCTGAATGTAAGGTTTATATAAATTTATCAGAGGGTCAGTGGTAGAACAGTATCTGCATTTGCAGTGTTTGATGTAGACAGAAAGATAAGTGTTGCATTTTGGACACTTCCTAATCAATCCTCAGTACTACCCTCTCAAGTCAGACTGTCCTTTAGATTGTCATTTCCGTCCCCAGAACCCAGTTCGGTGTTGTGGGGCACACCTCACCTGTCCTTGCAGGGCTGAGGGGCAGAGACAAGTGCATCTCTGATAGCCATTTAGTCCATCTGAATTAGCCAGGCCCGGATACCAGTGAGAGACTCTATCTCAAACACACAAAAATGAACAAGGTAGCCAAATTCTGAGAATCAATACCTGACATGGACTCCTGTCTTTCATGTGCATATGTGTGCATGTGCACACACAGTCATGTGTGCATGTACAGATGCACACACAGCATATACACATGCACACACACAAAGCTTTAAAAGGTAACAGTACATTTATATTCTGAATGTAATACGTATGTATAATATATGCAATATGTGTGTAATAGTTACACATATATGAGAGATAGAGATTAACTTTAGATTCTATATTATATTTACATATGGACTATATATGTTTATTTTAGAAGTCTGTGATATAATCAAGTGTATAGCATATTTAGGGAAGCATAATTATGTTTATATATAGCATGATTATATGTTTATATATAGCATATGTTATGTATTTATGCAAGTAGATGGTACTACCATTGAATACATAAGTTTTGTTTTGTATGTGTGCTTAGATAGATATGTTCTAAGTGAAATCATATAGTTTTGATTTGTTTTATCTTGCCATTTTACTGGAAATATCACAAATATTATTCTAATTACTATGTATTTTTCATGTTTCAATAGTTTCCAGTAACGCCTCGCTTAAACACATATCACTATAATTTGAGTGTTGTATTAGTCTATTATGATCCTAATTCTGAGGAAACACTCTGCTATAGCTAAATAAGGATCACCTCCATGATGTGGCTTTCCAGGTTCAAATTCCACAATGTCCCTCTAGTCAAGTCCTCAGAGATGCGCTGTGGGAATCTGGAAAGGACAGACAGACATGGGTTTGTCTTTCCTGGCCCAGACTCAGATAATTCTGCCCAAAAGCACTTTTGTGTAAGCAAAGTGCAATCTGGTATGATTTCACCGTCCTATGGTTTCTCCCCCTGTGACCCAGCAGACTCTCACCAGGACCTGCAATGCCCTGGGAAGTACTTTGCTTCCAAAAGTGCACAGCCCTTGATGAAGCAAAGTGTCTCCAGCTCAATTTGTTCTCTAAGCAAACATTCTCTAAGTGTCTTGAGGTTCTTGTCTGTGTCATTCTGGGTCTCAGGCTTTTCAGCAGCACCTGAAAGTTCCCCCTGCCCCTGGGCCTTTGCACAGGATAGCCCTTCTGTGTGTGAGGATGCTACCATGCTCCACCTTTCTGGTCTACACACAGGAAAATGTGCTCCCTTGCTCACGCTTACAAACACCCTAAGGAGATGGCAGAAAGGAAACTTACAGAGAATAAGCATTGCCATGTTCCAGTCACCCTTCGCTTCTCTGGAGAACCTCCCGGTTCTGGGATGAACCCATGCTTGTGTTGGTTTGTTCGACCACATGGACCTTGCTGGACCACAGGGGTGAGAAGGCACCTTCAGCTCTCTCCCCTTGCTGTTTCATCAACATCTGTGGCAGACAGTTGCTCAGCAGATGTGTGTTAGACAAGGGAATCCATTCAACAAGTGTTTACAAAGCACCTTCGATAGCTTTGACACTGTTCAGGTCACTGGCGAGCCCCATGCTGGAAGGGAAAGACGGGTGCTAAGTAAATTTAACAGACTGCCTGTCCGGAAGTGATGTGTGAAGGGCAGGTGACGTGTCAGGGTGCGCTGGGCTGCTCAGATAAAGCCTATATGACCAGGTGGCATTTCTAGAAAGGTCTGGATAAAGTAAAGGGGAACACGCAGATGATCTTGTAGTAAAAAAAAAAAAATATTCCAAAGAAAAGGCCTGTGACTAGATCCTGGGTTAAAGGCTTGCTGGAGGAGCAAGCTTGGGTTGTGAGAGGAAGGGAGGGATAAGGTAAAGGGACACCACCACAGGGACGACCTGAAAAAGTAAGCAAACACCCAGCTATCAAAGGCAGTGAGGCGGGCAAAGCGGGGGAGATTGAGTTCTCCAAGGCCAACTTTGCTCCCCTGGCACAGTAACTCCTCCCATTTTTTCCAGGCTCATTAGCATCACTATGAGACCTGGCCCTTCCCTGCAGTCAGAGCCCTGTGCTGGTGGCTGGGTTTGTTTGCAGTAGAGTCCTATTTGCTGGGATCAGTAGTGTCTACCTCGCAGCCATCACCCCCACCCCTCGGGTGCCAAAGTGACTCCTCAGCTGATGACAGACTGGCTTGAATTGCATCAGCATGCTTCCTTAAGTGACAGCCCTTGCTCCCTCCCTGACTTTGACACCTGCGGCTGGCCTGGCACAGGGCCAGGTGTGAGTAAATTGGGCCCTGGGTTCCTGTGGCTGTTTCTATTCACACTGCAGCTGCTTTCCTTAGTCACTGTGCCCCGTGAGCCTGGTCCCCAGCGTTGCCACTCAGCGCTTTCTTTCAGATACCAAGGGAGAGATGTCCTGTCCCTTCGGCAGCAGCAAGCAGGACCTCTCGTAAGTCCGCACCCATTTCCTTGTGTGCCCATTACCCGACAGTGCGAGAGAGCCTTTGCATATTTTATTAGTGAGGATTTTGAGTTTCAAGTGGTTGGAAACCCGATGGGTTTAAGTCAAGGAGACGAATGTATTGCTGCATATCCCCAAAAGGCCTGACAGGCCCCAGCGATGGTGGAGTCGAGATAAGAACTCAGTGATGTCATCAAAACTTGGTCTTCTTCTGTCCATACTGACTTTCTTCTGGGACTGCCTACCCCTAGGCTGTCACGACATGCCGAGAGAAGGTGATGTCCCTAGCAAGCCAGTCACCCCAGATTTTCCTTATCGCATTTCTAGTACACATCTCATGATTGACTTTTCTTGGCTCAGATTTGTTCCTCAGCCCAAACCTAACACAGTCTTCTGTTCAAAGCAAGCCACAATTTCTGGCCCCTGCTCAGCCCCTGAGCGAAGGGGTGGCCCATAGGACACTGGAAGATGAAAGGGGCAACTTCTCAGTAAAGACTGCTGTCAATTTACCAGGCACTGGATGAGCAGAGCTAAACAAACACGGCTGGTTGGACGTTGTCTTTGAATCCACAGGAAGCCCCACGGCACGTGCGTTCCCACTCTACAGACAGAGAAACGAGGTCCTGCCGTGTAGTCCATTAAACTCGAGCATCTGATGCTACAGCCAGGCTCTGAGTTCATGCTCATCTCTTGGGTCCACTGGCTGAGAGTCCCCTTGCACTTAACAGAGGGGAAGAGCGCAAAGGCAGAGATGAGGTGATCCTTGAAGACCAGCCCCCCAACCCCCGCAGGCGTGGACTCATGTTTTACTTCGCTGTCTCTAGCTAATGCTGCACACCAGTTTTCCCGACAATCCAAGAGTGGGGGTAAGCAAGTCCCAGGAAGAACAGAGCAGAACATTCTGAAACCACCCTGTGTGGAAATGTGCCATGCAGAACAGTCCCCAGGCACAGGGAAAACCCATATGCCTAGAAAAGTCACTTATATAAATGCACGGAGGCGCGTTTTAAAAGCATGTATATTCATATCCCCTGGATATATATAAATATAGGTATTTATCCCTCTGAAGAGTCACAAGCATCAAGTGACTCAAATATTAATCACCATCTCTTCACGGAGGGAAAATATTTCCTTTCTATCTTGCTCATTTTATGACCACCTGAGGGGCCTCTTTGCACAGGCAGGCGGAGCCTCTGCGGCCCAGAGTTCTTTAGTTGTTACAATGTGTGCCCATTTGGGTCTTCACTCGGCCCCCACAGTCTCCTGATTCTCATTATTAACACCAATGGATAATTACAGCACATCCCACAAACAGTTATAATACCGTCCTAATGTGTGTAATCTCGACGCATTCTGATAAAGATGACTGGAAGGGTGTTCTATTGCGGCCGACGATCCAGAGCTTAAACATTTAGCCTTTCAGAGAGGCAGAGAGTGGGGAAGGGCAGAGCTGGGGCTTAAACTCACTTTTATTTTGAAGCAACTTCTCAGTTTCAGAACTACTGATTTTTAACCAAGCGATTGATTAGTATACTATTGTAGAAGTTAAATTCAAAAGAGGTGATACTCTTGCTTTCCAAGGCTAGTAGGTTACAGAAGCATCTACTGGAGGCTTCCATCTGCTGGGACCTTTGCTAAAATGCATCGCTACTCCGTGTCCATACCATTTGATCTGCCCGTTCTGCTGGAAGCAGGGATAAAACATTCAAGGGTACAAACACGAACAGTATTTTCAAGAGGAAGGGAAGTTAGGAATATGTTAGTGCCTATCGGTGGGAAATCAGTTTAGAAAATGTGAATCCAGTGGGCTCCCGTCTCCATCTTTAACTTCGTTAAAAATATGTGGAGCTTAAATATTGATGTGGAAGGGTAAATAGGATATATTTTAAATTTTTAACAAGTTGTCAAAAATAGCATGACCCCAATTTGTAGGAAAAGGTTAACCCACGAGCCTGCATAGGGGAGGTGGGGGGGGCAGATGTGAGCCTGCACGTGACTCTGTGCAGGAAGCTGCTTGGGAGATGCTAATGTTGCATGCTGACCACTGCGGTGCAGAGCCACAGGGAGAGAGCTCTGAGCGAGCCCCAGAGTCAAGAGTTTGCTCTGGGGTGGGAACACCAGGGGTGCTTTGGCCCCATCAGGGACATTGGTGAGGTCTGGTCACATTTTTTGGCCATCACTATTTTCAGGGGGTGGGGGTGATGCTGTCGACCTTGATTTGAGCACCAGCAATTGCTCATCTTTCATGGCACAGGAGGACCTCATAACAGAATTGTCAAGCTCAAATATCACCAGTGCCAAGATGAAGAAATTGCTTTATGCCCTTGGTGAGTATTTGAGTTTGTCGAAATAAACATTGTTAATCAAGTACTGGAAAGAGAAAAAAAAAAAACCACCCTGTGGAAAACACTGTTTTATTTCTGATCCTCCAGCGCAAATGTTGTTGCTGGAAGGGCTGGGGAGCGGAGTTCCAGCTTTGAGATCAACGCTGACACAATGACGGCCTCCTCCCTCTTCCCCACCATTTGTCTCGATTTGAAGACAGGATGTCTCCATGTCTTTCCAACGGGTTTACAAACATATTCACATTAGGGAAGCACTGTGGTCATATTGGTACCATCCTCAGACCAAGAAAACAGCCACCAGGGCAAGGCTGGTGTCAGCTAGACTCTTGAGAAGCATGCTGAAGTTTCTGGGAATGGTAGAATGGCTAAGAAGCCTGCACTCTTTAGGAACAGGGTATTCATGGCTACTCTCAAACAGAAGTGATTCTTTCTCACGGGTACTGGGGCTTCAGCATGGAGATGGTACCCTTCTGGTGTCCTGAAGCCATGATGCAACATGTTGGCATAGCAACATCTGAGGGCCAAGAAGACACTAAGGGTGACTGTAGGGAGGCCGATTTGAAGGACTGTGAAGGCCAAAAGGATGCTAAGTGTTTATATGGGGAGACAAGAAGGAAGCTGAAGGCCAAGTTGAAGCTCAGTATGACAGCTGGGGGGAAGAGCAGAAGGAGGAGATGCTCAAACGATGCTGAGTGCAGAATGTGGGATAGAACTCAGGGTGGCTAAAGTCAAGATGGAGCCGAGTACAGCTGCGGGTAATGGGCTCTGAGATCTGAGAGCCAGCATGCCATTAAGTGTGTTTGCAGGGAGCAGGTTGGAGATCTGAGGGAGGCTGAAGGCCAAGGTAGCATTGAGTGTGTCTATGGAAAGTAGCTTCTGAGGGAGGTAGAGGACCACTGTGCTATTTGCTGTATGTGACTTAGGGGAGACAGCCCCCAGGGAGGCCCTGGTTTGCTATGGAACCCTCCCTCTGTGAGCCAAGCCTATCTGTTCAGGTCTATAGTCCCATCACTCAGAGGCAGGAGGATGGCAAGTTCAAGGTCTGCTTGTGCTTCAGAACCAGCTCAAGGCAGTCAGTGTAGCATAAATTGTAATTGTTCTTAATAATAAAAACCTGGAGTCAGATATAGGGGTTAATGCCTGACGATCAGAGAAGCAGAGCAGCCAGCCACTAGTTCTTATCTCTACAGAATCCTCAAGACTCCATCTCTCTCTCTGAAACCTCAGAATGCTCTGAGCTCCTGTCTCCTCCCACCTTCTAGTCCTCTCTCCACCGAGCCTTATAACTCCTGTCTTCACCTGCCTAGTGCTGGGATTAAAGGCATGGGATCCCAAGTGCTAGGATCACCTTTGAGACAAATTCAATTTCATGTGGCTCAGGGTAGCCTTGAACTCACAGAGATCCATCTGCCTCTGTCTCCCGAGTGTTAGGGTTAAAGGTATGTGCTACCACCACCTGGCCTCTATGACTAACTAGTGGCTTAGTTCTGTACTCTGATCTTCAGGCAAGCTTTATTTGTTATATATAAAAAAAAATCACCATAAGCCAGAATGACTTAGTGAGGCCCTGTCTCAAGATAAGAACTAAGAGAACCTGGATTGTAGCTCAGTGGTAGAACACTTGCCTAGCACCGAAGAGGTTCTGAGTTTAAGTTCCACTACCACCAAAACCCAAACGAACAACCAGATCATCTCTGGGCCCCACAAGGCTCCCAGCTCTCCCTTCCTAAGATACCAGTGTGGCCATTAGCATGTCAGTTCCTGTAGGTGGACAAGAGTAGTCAATTCAAGGAAAAAATCTTGGTGCTATAAGACTTAAAGCAGCCCCTTCCCAACTTTGAAATACAAGACAAGAGCTCTTGGGAGCCCCTAGCTTTTAAGGATACAGACTGGACAGCATATGTTTTGGTTTGGACTATTTTGTGTTTTTAACATGATTTCCTGCATGCTCAGGATTTGATAGGGGGTGCTGTGGTCAAGAACAGTCCCCAGATCACCATGGCCACTAAGACCTGTGTCTCGCTCCCTCCCATTGCATGACAATCGCGGGTCATCCCAGGCTCTCCTTTCTTCTCAGTCAGTCTGTGTGGGGAAGGAGGGTGAGTGGAATCTATCTAAACTCTCTTCACTCAAGGCCAAGCTCTGCTGACTTGCTAGGGGAGGGATGGGGTGGGGGGGGAGCTAAGTATCAAACGCATCCAAGGTCTTGAAATAAAAGATGAAAACCTGAACACCTGTGAGGGGTGCCAATGACTTCTGGTCACAAGGAGTTCAAACAACAGACAGGGTCCACCCAAATGCTGGAGCATGGTCACCAAAGGCAGGCTCTTACAGGGACAAAGAGCGGCAGTATCAGGGAGAAAACACACACACACACACACGCACGCACGCACAGTGGGGGGAGGTGACCAATAAGTATAACAGTGGTGTGCTTCATGTTCCTGTCCTGTCCTTCCCCCCGCCCGCCCCACACCCCATATCTGTTCCCTGTCTGGGGAATTGAATGGGTCATGCCAGAAGCTTGAAGAGGTCTCTTCGCATCCTGACATTCTGAGACTCAAGAGACTCGGGGAGGGCCCTAGATTCCTTCCCAAACTTTCAAAGCATTCCCGCATCTGCTGAGCGCGGTCTGGACAGTGTCTCCGTCAGGGGGCCGAAGGCAGTGGGAGACTCCCAGCCAAAGCCTGAGGTTTGCAAGCACAGAGCCGCCAGTCACCGTTAGTTCTGGCCTTGAACCCATCTGGGGAAGGCAGTGGGAGCCAACTGTGTGTATCTGCTCATGCACCTTCACAGAAAATGAGCTTCTGGAACCTTCCACAGCCTTGCAACTTCCACCACCAGCTCAGCCTACCACCTGGACTGGCCTTTTTTCCCCCGAGGCTCCCTCCGCTGAGCAGCCTGAGAGCCCTCGGGCCACACCGGGTGTCAGAGTTTCTGTTTGTCACCCAGGCTGTCTGGACTTGAGCAAGGTCATGTGATGACAGGGACTTTATCACTCCGGGCTGAAGTCGTCACCGCTTACAACAGGACGAGAACAGTGGCTACAGGTCTGTGCAGTGCAAGCTAACTGTTAATAACCCAGGAAAACCCTCTTTGCAAACCTTTTTCATTTTCCACAGATGAGTTTGCATTTGCCTCCCAGCCTAGAGAGCTCAGTCCATGAAGTAGAGTTGGCGCTGGCCGGGAGTTCTCCTTCTGGAACCCACCAGCCTCATCCACAAAGCGCCTCAACATTAAACAAGTTCTGGGTGAATTGGGGCTTCTGCCTGCGTAGAAGGGTAGTAACGGTGAGCTGTGCTCCCGGGAGGCTGCTCGGTTCTGACAGCTGCGTCTGCTGTCAGGGTTTAGAGCCGCCAAGGAAGCACACCTCTGGGTGTGTCTTGTGGATGTATTTCCAGAAGAATTTCACTGAGGCGGATAGACTCCGTCTGGATGTAGGGAACACCATTCCATGGACTGGGGTCTTAGAGTGAGGAAAAGAGAGAAAGCAAGCTGAGCACCAGCATGAGTTGGTCTCTCTGCTTCCTGACTATGGCTTCTTTGTGACAAGCTGCCTCACACTCCTGCGGTGGTGAGGTGGTGACCTGCTCCCCACCGTGATGAGCAGCGTCCTCTAGCTGTGGGCGGAAACAAACCCTCCCTTCCTTATGTTCCTTTCACTGAATATTTTCCACACAACAAAATAAGTCGTCAATACCATAGTAAAGCATGCTACACTCCAGGTGAGCTTCCCCCAGGGTTTGGAATGACTGACAGCCTCCAGAGTATGCTGGGGCAGGAGGGCCACGGGTCTGCCCTGTCAGAGGACCCTGTCTCAAGGCCGAACACACCTGAAAGGAGCTGTAGCTAAGGATCTGCATGCCCCATGTCAGGGACATTTGAAGGTGAGGAAATATGGCCCCAGTGTCCCAAGAGCTCCTGGCTTTTCAAGATGGATTTAAACATGGGAGTATTTATGTGCACTCTCCAGACTTTAACTCATTTGTTTTGTGGTCCTGGAGGTTGAATGCCCAGCCTCGTGCATGCTAAGCAAGCACTCTAACCCTGAACTGCATCCTTAAGCATATTTGTATTTGTTTCTGTGTGGGTATGCAGCACTGGGGATTGAACCAGGGCCTCCCAAGTGATCAGCGGCCTCCTTATCCACTTCTCTAAATCCTGACGTTAAGCTGATGTCCCTCTGACTCTGGCCAAAAGAACTCTAGCTCTTCTAAAACACGAGATTTTAATGCAGTCAACACTCACTTCTTTCTTAAAAGTGAAGGTAGGGGACAGAAACTATTCAGATATTCCCTGATGCTTAAATCTGTTGGGTTTCCTTCTCATGGTCCAGGCTGGCTGCTCTAGTGCCAACCATCATACCATGCACGCATGCTCACACACAAGCACATGGCAGCCAGGAGGGAAAGGAATAGAAAGGGAAGAGATGTACCCATCTCCTTAAAGATGTAACGCCTTCTCGAGCATCCCATTGTCTGGAACTTGGCTAAATATATAACAGAAGAACTACAAATAATTTGTAGTTTAAAGTATTGTGGGGCTGGAAAGATGGCTCAGAGTTTAAGGGCACTGGCTGCTCTTCCAGAGGTCCTGAGTTCAATTCCCAGTAACCACATCATGGCTCACAACCATCAGTAATGAGATCCAGCACCCTCTTCTTACCTGCAGACATACATGCAGACAGAACACTGTTTACATAATAAATAAATCAATCCTAAAAAAATACTGTCACAACCAAGGAAAAGGACACCTATGGGCCATTTGGGGACACAAAGAATCGCTCTCTATCAGAGCTGTGATAGGAGAGTGTTGCTGGGCTAAAACACATTCCGGATTGAAATCCTTCTCCACATGAGCGCTTCCCATGCGTGGGTGCACTGTGTGGCCACACATTGTTCTCACTGGTGTAGATCTACCTGTTTCCTTTGTCCCAGTAACACAGATGACACCATCTCCTTTCCTTCCCTGGGAATGGAGGTCATAGGGGAGGGACGGCCAGACCAAGAACACAGGTGTGCAAGTGGCCCGCTGAGGATTCTGTCTCACACCTGTTGGCTGGCATTAGTGTCCCCTTTAGTACTCGATGACTTGGGTACAGGAGGCAGTGACCTCCTGTACCATGGAACATACGAGAATCTGGAACCTCTGTGTGGAGGAGGAGCCTCCAGCCATCAAGCTGGATCCTCTGTGCCCTGGCTTCAGGCCCTTCCCATTGCTCTTTGATCTGCGTTTTCATGCGCATTCCTCCACCTACTGATACTCAAAAAAAAAAAAAAAAAAAAAAAAAAAGGCAAAGAGGGCGTGAAATAATGACTTCTGAGGCAGGACTGCTTTTCTTCAAAACCAGGAGTAATTGTTTTCCTGCTCTGCTGGGAAGGCAGCCCTCTCATCTCTTGCCCAGGCTTTGGCCATCTACTTTTCTGTGGCCCCCATGCACTTGTCTTTTCCCTTGTGATCCATCACCCGGCCCTTATCCTGCCTCTGATGGGGTGGGATGGAAAACTCCCTTTCCCTCCCCCTTCACCACCTACCTCCGGTTCTTTGATTTGCCAGGCCAGGCAGGAGGGAGGTTTCCGGTGGGGGCTGACCTCTGGAGAGCCCTCCCTGTGAAGAGCCCATAGGTACCTCATCAAGCTGAAGCCGCAGTGGTGAGAAGCTCCTGGGAGGCAGCTTCTGAAGAAGGCCTCACAGGGCTGCCATATGAGCTACTCCGGAAGGTCGAAGCAGGAGGATTGGAAAGTGCAAAGCTTGCCTGGGCTAGAGAATGAGTTCAATTCGAGGGCAGCCTGGGCCATTAGTAAGACACTGTCTCAAAAGAGAAAGAGGACCAGCAGGGGACAAAGGGGTGGACAGGTGTGAACCCTAGGTGAATCCTAGTATTCTGAAGTCAAAGGGGAAGGAAGGTTCTGCTTTGTTCCTGATGTGTGATGCCATCCCTGTGAGTGGCAGCTCCCTCCCACACTTGGTGCCCTAGACCACCAGATACCTGGGCCTCCCTGCTGCTCTGTCTTGGCCCACCCCACAGTAGGAGGCTCCAAACTTTTGCTTCCAAGGAGCCCAGGAATCCACCTTCCCTAACCCCCCCCCCCCACACACACACACACACACACTGACCAGGTTTGTTTTCCTCTATCCTGCTGACTCTTGGCCATGGAACAACCTTTACCTACACTTCATGAGAGGGTGGGCAGGGTCTTAGTTACTGTTCTGCTTCTGGAATAAACACCGGGACCAAGGCAACTTATAGGAGAAAGAGGTTATTCAGACTTTGGGTTCCAGAGGGTTAGAGTGTGATGACGAAGTGAAGTCAGGGGGCCATGAGGCAGCGGCTGTTGCGGAGACAGTTCCCAGGAAACCTGTGTGGATTTTAAAACCTCAAAGCCTGCCCCTGATGACATACCTCCTCCTGCAAGGATACACCTCCTCAGCCTCCTCAAAGATGGCTACTTAGTAGATTATGAAATCAGTGTTCATAGGAGCCTGTGGGGGCCATCCTCATTCAAGCATGCCTGGCTTCTAATCTGACAGCAGTAGCGACCAATCACACGCGTCCAGCAGTATCAACCAGCATCACCAGACCCTGCCACTCATCCCCCGGGGGAATTGCAGCTGTGGCCTAGAAACAGTGATGAGTTCAAGAATGGTCCCCGAGTAGCATTCCCCTGCCTCAGAGCGCTTCCTACCCCTGTTCCTCACACCTGTGGGACCTGCTAAGTCAGCTTGCTCCTGAGGTTCAGTTTCCATGTCTGTGTGTGAGGAAAACTGGGTATCCTCCCTAGGGCCACTAGGGTGTCCCTGCCACCCTGCTTGTAAGATGTTGTTAGTGACCCTGGCCGGGTCCCTATGTGTAGAAAAGGAAAACAGTTTTGATGATGGTTGCCTTGGAGATCTGGCAGGAAAGCAACTGAACGGCGGCGGCATCGGCCCAGGAGGGCCGGTCCCAGCTCCAGCTGAGACTCCATCCTCCAGCTTCTAGTTCTTCTCATTCATAAACTCAGCTCTCTCTCCCGTGCAAGCTTTGCTTCCCTTCCCAGCGCCTGCCCTCCCCATGGCTAACTCCTGTTCCCTCAGTAACTCACCTGAGAGGTCACCTCTTCCAGGAGGCCACCAGTGATCACCTGTCTCAGTTCCCCAAGCTGGGGCATGCACAATGCTTAGTGAACAAGGAAATCCTAATTTCTGTCCTAAGACTCTCCAGTCCCTTATTACCTTGCCCCCTGCCCGGCCTCCCTGTGAAGGTGGGGCTAATCTCTTAGGCGACTTTGAAAGCTTGTGCCTGCCTGTCAGGTAGGGCAGGGAAGGAGCTAA
Source organism: Chionomys nivalis (assembly GCF_950005125.1). NCBI lineage: Eukaryota > Metazoa > Chordata > Mammalia > Rodentia > Cricetidae > Chionomys > Chionomys nivalis. The sequence continues at coordinate 8,918,970 of NC_080094.1, read as the reverse complement.
AAGGGTGAAGCCCACAGCAGAATGCCTTTTGGGAAAACAAAAGTGTTGGGAGTTTACTGTGCGCCTGCTGAGGTCAGAGCATCACCCTGAGTGTCAGTCCTCAGGCACCGCCCAGCTTTTATTTGAGACAGGGTCTCTCATTGGCCCGGAACTTTGCTATATAGCACGGGGTACCTGGGCTCTGAGCTTCCAGAGTTCCCTTCGCCTCTGTTTCCCATCTCAGCATCGCGGAAATCACAGCCACATATCACCACACCTGGCTTTTCGCATGAGACCTGGGGTCTTCATGATTCAGGGATGTACCTGCCAAAGCCCTACCCTCATGCAACCGTGATCTAGAATAGGCCACCACGTGATATCAGCAGACACACGTGGGAAGCAAACGGAAGCCGGATCTGGAGAACCTGGCAGATGGGATCTTTTCTTTTCTTTTCTTTTCTTTTCTTTTCTTCTTTTTTAAGCTGGAGAAAGTACACACAGGGATCACTGTAAACCTCCTCATGTCCTTCTAGATAAGTGGTTCTCAGCCTGTAGGGTCCCCTATCCGATGTCCTGTATATCAGATTTCTGCATTGCAATGCATAACAGTAGCAAAATTAGTTACGAAGCAACAATGAAATAATTTCATGCTGGGGGGGAGGGGGCGGGAGGGAAGTCACCACAACGTGAGGAACTGTTCTGAAGGGTGGTGGCATTAGGAGGGTTCCTTGAGAAAGAACCACTACCCCAGATGGGTTCTTGGTGTCTGATATGCAAGCCCCACATCATCTGCAGAAAAGTCAGCTATGAAGGACCAGCACTGATGAGAAAGTTCTAGAACACTTCTGGGATTCATTTCAGGGGCTGGGGTGGATTTTCCTGAAAATAAAATGTATTGATTTGGGGGGAAGCAGCAAGGGTGAGCATCAGCCGGACTACAGGCCTCCTCGGAGTATTCAGGAAATTCATGTCTACGTGGAAAACAGAGAAGTCAATATTTTCTCAATTTATTTTGAACTCAGAACCCCTCTGTCCAGAATCATATTGCAATGATTCCCTTCTCTAAATGGACATTTGAGCTGCTTCTGTCTCTGACTACGGTGAGCACCGTGTCTGCTGCCAGGAGCAGAGGCTCCCAAATTTTCCCCCTTTTGTATTAATTAAGTTTATTGTTTGGTGGTTTCACACATATGCATAACACACTCACAGATTTATTGTCTTCTCTTCTCCTTTAGACACCTCTGGCCTCAAGTATTCCACATAGGCAAGGGTGACCTTGAACTTCTAACCCTCCTGGTTTGCTCCCAGAATATTGGAATGACAGGCATGTGCCACTACAACCAGTGTTTGTAGTGCTGGCAACGGAACCTAGGGAAACATGGGCTTTGTGTATGCCAGAAAACACCCTACCAAACAATCGGCATTCCTGGCTATACTCCTTAAAACTGCTCTCTTGGAACTGGAGAGATGGCTCAGTGTTTAAGAGCACTGGCTGTTCTTCCAGAGGACCTGGGTTCAATTCCCAGCACCCACATGGTAGCTCACACCTATCTGTAACTCCAGTTCCAGGGCTTTGACACCCTCACACAGACATCCATATAGGCAAAACACCAATGAACATGAAATAAAAATAAATTATACATAAACAGCTCTCTTGATGCATTGTATAAAAACCACAAAATGCAGCATATTTCTTCTAGAATCTTCATGGAGTCACATGACAACTGCCACCACACCCTAGCTCAGAATGCTTCCATCACCTCCCCATGGATCCCACATCCCTCCACTCCCCCATCCCTCAGCAACTACTTCCTGCCTACATGGGTTTGTCTATCCAGAAATCTTTAAGTACATAAAATCCTAAAATATCTGAGTTTGATATCCAGCTTTTTCCTCTATAGCACGTTTTTAAGGCTCAGCCACGTGACAGCACTGGTCAGTTTTATGTTCCCTTTTATCGTCCAGGAATATTCCACTGTCTAAATGATGATGGCCCATTCACTTGGCCATCATCAGGTGGGTATTTGGACCATTTCCAAGGCTCCTCCCAGCAGTTTGCTTTGTGGCTGCCTATTGCTAGCTTTTCAGCATTTAAAATTTCCCTTTTTTATTTATTTACAATATTTATTTGCTTTTCTTTTCTGAGTCAGGATTTTACACAGGTCAAATTACCTACACCACTTTCAGATGTACCTGGACTTTAAGGATAAGCAAGGTTTTCCATGAGAACTCAGCATAGAGAACAGAACACTGCAAATCCATTCCTCACCAACTTATCTGACCATGTCCTAAAAATAAAGGATAAAAAAAAGGAAGGAAAGGATAGCAGCATCCGTTCGGCCCAAAGCCTATGTGAGCATGTGTGTGCATGTATATGTATTTTCTCTATTTCAACTGAAATGGGCTTATAATCTTCAGGGAAATCAATAGAGGAGTAATGACCGATTATACTATGAGAAAGGAAAGTTTTAAGACTCTTTGGAAATAGCACATGCATAAAACATTTTTGCTCTGTGCACAAATGTAGGAATTACTGCTCTTTGCAGGATATTCGTGCCAAAGAGTGCACTTGGGCCTTATTGAATCTCAGCATCAGCAGCCATTTGATAACTCTAGTGTCTATGAAAGCCAATGCCCTATGTTGTTCAGTGACAGGGGTTCCAAGACCATGGAGACAAGACCTTTGTGCCTAATTTATAGCCACATGTTCAGTGAACTGGGTCTGTTGTATGAACAAAAGCGCTGGCTATGTGATCCACAGCACATTGATGTTTAAAAAATAATAAAACAATCTTAAAGGTCCCTAAGGGTCTTGGCCACACATCTCCTTGCTCTGGACACTGGAAAAGATGGCGTCAGATTCAGAGTGAGCATGGGGAAGAGAACACAGGAGGTGGCTTGCGGTATCTGCCTGCAGGCTCTGTGTGGGAACAATTATCTCTCGATTCAGGAAACCGATTTGCTTCCTCCCATTTCTTACTTCCTTTCCACCCGAGCCTGGCCCAACTTTGTTACAGAGAAAGTAGAGAAACTTGTCACCTGTTTGATCACCATCACGGTGTAAGGCTTTGCCTGTCACCTGTTTGGGATAATGGTTGGATTTTTCGGTTTTCAATTGATGCTTGGCAGCTCCGATGTGTTAGCTTGCTCTCACACAGCTAAAAGAATTCCGCACGTCCTCTCTGTTGTCAAGCTCATTTAGCAGATTATTCTAAGACTGAAGGAAGGGGAGAAAGCCTGTGCTATGAATCTTTTAAGGAAAATATTACAGAGTGTGAACAAAAGCGAATCCATGGGACGCTACGTGTCAGCTCCAAAACCCAGCTCAGAAATCCTTCTGTGAAGCATTTGAAAAGGCCTATATTCATATTCGCACAAAGTTCAGGCATGTTGCAAACACAAAAGTTGATCACACATGAAACTTGAAGGGGGTGGGCTGGTCTCTTGCTAGCCTTCACAGGGATCCCAGCCATGCCTGGATGGATGTCTGCTGGAGGAGGCTTGGGTCCATTAGAATACTGAAGCTGTCACTTCCCTGTCTGGCAGCCTCTTCCTTCACACTGCCCCATCACACTCAGTGTGCCGATCAATCTGAGAATTTGTGGTGTGCACAGGTGTGCATGTGTGTTCTTCGTGTGTGTGCAATCAATCTGAGAATTTGTGGTGTGCACAGGTGTGCATGTGTGTTCTTCGTGTGTGTGCAATCAGTCTGAGAATTTGTGGTGTGCACAGGTGTGCATGTGTGTTCTTCGTGTGTGTGCATTTACACATATGCATGTGTGCGTGTGTTGGGAGGGGGGTAGAGGTCAACCCCAGATGCTGTTCCTCAGGGACCACCCATCATGATTTGGGGACCTGGAACTTGCTGGTCAGGCTAGGGCAGCTTATCAGCAAGCCCTAGGAATCCACCTACCTGTGCCTGCTGGGTGCCGTGATTACAAGCAAGGACCAGCACCCACACGCCATCCTCATTCCCACTATATCTATGCTACCCCTCCCCCAACGGCTTTTTATGAGCGAGCATGTTAGAGATTGGACTCCGTCTTCGTCATTGCCCAGCAAGCGCCTTACCCACTGAGCCTCCTCCCAAATCCTATAAGGGATGATCAGGATTTCTCATTTAGAATTTCTTCTATACAGGTGTGCCTAAACTCAAGAGACAGAGGCAGGCAGACCTTTGTGAGGTTGTGAGTTGATGCCAACGTGGTCTGCAGAGTGAGTTCAAGGCCCAAAACGGCTACACAGTGGGACCCTGTCTTAAAACAACAGCAACAATAACAAACAAACGAAAAAAACCACCCCAAAACCTAAATAAATAACTTTTTCAAAAATAAGATTTCTATTCACAATCTTATATTTATTTTATAATTTTATTCTTTGAGAATTTTATACATGTATGCATGTAGTTTTGGTCATATTTATCCTTTGCTCCTTCCTGTATTTTTGCCAAACTCCTTCCCTCTAACAGCGTCTGTCCAACTTCTTAAAGAAAAACTTCTTGAAGCTGGAAAACCTTCGACCAAATGAACCACTGGGCAGGCAGACAGACACTGAGTCCATGGCTCAGGCCTGTAGGAGGCCACTGGCCTTTGCTTCTGCCTCTTCACACTGAGTGAAGAATTCATGCAGTTAGTGCCTTCCCAGCAAACCAGAGACCTGGACTGTTTTCTTGCTTGGTGTGGGGAAACTGAGCCACAGACCTTGTGGTCCACCACCAAGCTATGGCCCCTGCAAGGACTGCAGATTCTTATGCCAAATTTTCTGGTTTCAAATTGTTGGCACACAATCCTGCAAAATGAATCTAAAGACCAAATTTGATCTGCGGGTTGTTAACTTTCCATCTTCAAGATGAATGTGTTTCTCAGATGATGGGAAAAGCTTATGGGCTTACAGAAGAATCATAATTTTCTCCTGCTGGCTTTTTATTAAGATAATCAACCTAGACTATCATTTTATCATTGAAGTCATAGTCCTTGGTAAGCAGATGCTTTAAGGACATTCTCCTGGGCTCAGTTCTTCATTTTACTGCATTGCGTTTTTTGAGACAGGATCTCACTGTGTACCCCTGGTTGGCCTGGGCTTCACTATGCAAACCAAACTGGTCTCAAACTTGCAGCAATTCTCCTGCCTCTGCTTCTGCTTCCTGAGTGTTGAGATTGCCCAATACACTACCTAAGGTAACCTCCATCCAGTTTCGAGATCAGATGCAGGGCCCAACAGGACAGCAAATCTGAACTTGCAATAATGAACCTGGGTTCTGGCTCTACATCATTAGAGAACTTTAGTAAGGAGATAGTGAGCCCCTCCCAAGCCCAACTTCTGGGCCCTAAAAGTAACAAGAGGTAAGGCTCCAAAGTCACCGCGGAGCTTGCGTTTGCAGCCATGTCTGTGCTTGTGTTAAATGTGGTTCTTTTGGGTGACTTATGTGGCTTGGTGGTGGTGGAGGTATCCCTGTTTCCACTCCTTGGCTATTTCTACCACCTCTGACCCCTTCTTAGCTGTGTCCATGACCACTCTACTCACTGAGGTCACAACTAACCAATTAATTCTTTAGAAAATCTGTCTGGAGCACAGCAGTTAAATTAACCAACCCCCCAGGTCCCCATCTCACACCTCTGTAAACTGTAGTCCATGATTCAAATATGCCTGCTACCTAGCTTTGTCAATAAAGTTTTATTGGCATTCATGTCATGTATTAGCATGCTTTTGTGCTACCACAAGCCACTTAAACCATTGTGAGAGAGATAATATAGCCGGTGAAGCCAAGACCATCCACTGCCTAGCCATTTATGGAGAGGATTCGCTAACCCCTCAGGCCTTCACATCTTCCTATCTTCTGCACAACAATAATTATCTGAAATCATTTGGTTTTTGTTTGGTTTCGGCTTCTGTAATGTGATATAAACTCCCCCAGGTCATTGCCCCTGTACCTGGAACATAGTAATATCATAACATATTTTCATTGAGTCTACTTAATAACTCCATGCTTTCGCCATTTTTAAAGCAGAGAGGACTCCTGGGCTTTTTGGCCTGCCAGGTCTTCCATCATAGGCTCTGAAGTTGCTGTCGCATTTTACTGCCAGCAGGAACGCTGTGTAGATTCAGCGGATTTAGGGTGTGGAGACTGAACCAACAGATTTCCCTGAGACAGACAAGACTGAAACAACAGACCCTCGGCCTTGAGGAGAAAATGTCCAGACGTGAGATCAGTCAAAGATTAAGCACAGCGTGGTGACCAGCACAGCGTGGTGACCAGGCACGTCACCAACAACTCTGGAGCAGTTACAGGTTCAGATAATTTCTAGGTGGCCAAACCTTTTGTCATAGCTCGATCTGGCCACCTGAGTGTTTTTTATTTTTTTTTTAAGGAAATAATTATTGACTTTTCTCCTAACCTGTGCCCTCCAAATTCCACACTACCTGTACCAATGCCAGCACAGCTCCATTGTATAGCCATGTCACCTGCCAGAGTTAAATCCCCAAATCACTCGCTCACATCTCTTACCTGTGACAAACTTGGAACTGTGTTTCTCCGTCCTTTTACCTCATGGACCCAAACTCCTCAGTAGTTCAAAGGCCTGGGATTCAACTGCTGGTTCCTTATCTATGAGGCCTTTTCCTTCTCTTCTAACAATTTGTGAACAAGCGTTATTTTACATTCGTCTTCATTGTACTCTTTCTCCCGGGTTGTGATTGACCTGAATTGAGTCTCTAGAATAGAGATCCTGGCTCTGTGCTGAGCTGCATGCCAGACACTCTCAAACCACTGACATTTCTCATGAGCCCTCGTACTGCCTTTTGGGAGACACTACATAGATAAGGCTATAAAAATGTGCCTGCTTGTCTTGTTTAGATAGATAGATAGATAGATAGATAGATAGATAGATAGATAGATAGATAGATAGATAGATAGACAGACAGACACACAGACAGATAAATAGATAGAAAGACAGATGTGTTTTGGTGGAGATCTTTCTCTGCATCCTATCCCTCCTCACAATAAACAAAATACGAAACAAAAGGGAGTTGTATAAGGCTCGTGAAGGGTGTTTGCAGAAGCTGCTAGGCAGGGAAACACAGTACAGATCCCCCGTCTGTAAATGTGAGCGGCCTAAAATTGTCAAGCCAGGTAGAGCACGTCTACAAATAACTTAAATGCATTAAACTCCAGGAAATGCAAGATCCTTCTGCAGCCACGGAGGTTTCGGTATGCAGTTGATTAGCATTCAAACAAGTCTGTGAGACTTTTAAGGCAAGTTGTTGGGTGGAGCTCAGTGGACTAATGCAGTGGGTCTCAGAGCCTAATGGCTCCATTTATCAAGGGAGAAGCCTTTAACAGAACGCATAAACCTTTCTCACGTGGCCATTTTACTATGTGTCTAATTCTATTGCAACACAGCACTGCCTGGGGAGGAAATGAAGAAGTTAAACAAGGTTAGCGTTCCGAGAGAAGACAAAAGGAAAAAAGTCAATACTCCCTCTTTCCCCAAATAAAAGATGGTCTACCAAAATATGGGCATCTCTGTTGGTGACAGAGTCTGACGGATGACACAACATGCCACTGACACCTTGTGATGGGGACATAAGAGACACGAGCTCTCATTTCCACAGACCCCACACCCAGCATCGCGGATGATGCTAACAGGCTGCTACCACGGAGTCATTCAAGACCACTGCTTAGTTAAAGGCCTTCCTGCTGCTCTGAGTTTTAAGGGGCCTGAGAACCCTTGTATCTGGTCTGTATCCCCTATTCCATATTTTTCCCTTTTCTTTTAGTCTATGTCCACGGAAGGAGAAATGCCCACTCAGAGAGGTCCACTAGAGTTTAGTCTTTGGAAAACCCACTCATTTGAGATGTTTGGTTTCTTCTATTCGTGATCTGAAAAATGTACCCTGATATTATAATTCTGATTTTGCCTATCAGAAAGGTCACCACTTGTGAAATTAAGTATTCAGCTAGGTGCTAAGGGAAGGTTTTGGGCTGTGGAAGCAACACCTCCATGGGCAGGGTAATTTTATCAGCAAGGCACCTGAAACGATGGCACAGCGTAGGTTTGAGGTTTCTTTACTGCAGGTCTCTGCCTCACAGTGTAGCTGTGAGATGTTAATACCTGATGAGCAATCATTTGTGGGGAAACTGAGGACTGAACCCAGGACCTTCTGCATGAGATACATATCAGAAAAATAGATATGCTTCCTAGAGTTTGGAAAGTTTGGAGGAATTTAATACTGTTTACCAGACCGCTCATCGATGGCAAACATTTACAATATGTAGCTTTTATTTTCTCTTTTTTTTGTTTACATTTATTTGGGATATTTGGAGGGGACTGTACACATGCCATGACATATGTGTTAAGGTCAAAGGACAACTCACAGGAGTCTGTTCTCTGCTTCACTCTGGATCGAATTCAGGTTGTCAGTCTTGACCATTAGGAGCCTCTACCAGCTGAGCCACCTTGGTGACCCTATTTTCGTGTGTGTGTGTGTGTGTGTGTTTGTGTGTATGTTGAATGGGTACGTATGTATGCTTATGTGTACACCTCTATGATCAAGTCCAGCAGCCAGAGGAGGATATTGGGAGTCCTACCCATCACTCTCCACTTTATTACTTTGAGACAGGGTCTCTCTCTGGACCTGGAGCTAGGCTTTCAGTCACGGAGCTTCAACAGTCCTACTGTTCCTAATTCCTACAGTCCTAGGGTGACGGGCATGCACAACCATGCCCACTTCATGTAGCGGCAGATTAGAACGTGGATCCTCATATTTCTGCAGCAAGCACTCTTACCCTCTGGGCCATCTCCACAGCCCACAATTCTCTTTTCAGAAGATGTTACTCTGCTACTTAGATTGAAAACCCTTTGTCCCTAATGCCTAAAACAGCCTCCCAGTTGCTCAGTGTCCAAACTAGTGTCCAAAGTCATTTCTTTAAAATGTTGAGTCTTCCCTGCTTCCTCCTAAAGATGGTTTTTGGTACATTTTTTTGGCAGGATGTGGGTATTCACCATAAGAGTTTTGCTAATCGAAAAAGCTGAAACTGGACTCAATTGCTTTCATTTTAAAAAAAAAAAAAAAGTTTGTTCTTCTCCTTTGGGAAGCTCGGCGTCCTTCTGTGCACTGCAAAAACAGCCTGACTAAATAATACCCCGAACAGAAGGAAGAAATGCGGAAAGATCTTGTTTCATAAAAGAGAGTGAAGAATCTTAGCATATTCTCCATGTACCTAAAAGTGTCCTATAAAAGCCATTAAAGTCCAACAGGGGCTGGGAAGATGGCTCAGTTGTATAGTACTTGCCTTGCAAATACAGGGACCTGTGCTTCTTCCTCAGAACCCACATTAAAATAAGTAAATACATAAATAAAAGCTGATCATGGTAACACACGTTTAAATTTTTATCAGTTTTTTTTTTGTGTGTGTCCACACACACACACATGCACACACATAAATGCAAATGCCTGAGGAGGCCAGAGGTATTGAATCTTTTGGAGCTATCATCCCAGGAATTTGTGAGTCACCCAGTGTGGGCACTGGAAATGGAACTTGAGGTCCAGGGATCAAACTTTGGACCCCATGCTTGCCAGGCGAGCATGGGTGAACCACAGCCTCAGGCTTAGCGCTGTGGACATGAACTCTTCTTCCTGCACACAGAAAGGGCCTTTTTTTACCTCTCAGTGGGGTAAGCAGGGTGCGGCCACCAGCTGTGGAACAAAACCACAGGGTCGCGGTGGGGGTTCACCCTGGAGACCCTAAACAGAGCTCAGGAGCACTTGAGCTGCCTCAGCTGGCTGGCTATTCCCAGAGGAGCCTAGGAAAGGAGGAAAAAATAGGAATTCCTTATGCCCTGTGTCTGGATACCTCTCATCCACCAGGTGGGGTCTCCTGTTGAGGGACCGGCTACCTGGACTATATTCATACCTCACCGGCCTTGGATCTCCTGCTGCAGGCCATATCGGATTTTCTCCTGATCTCTTTATGGATGGACCTGGAACTCCATTCACTAAGTATCTAGAAAGAATACAGACTTCCTTTGTGTAATGCTCTCCCAATGACTCAATTCTTTGGTTTTGGCAATAGAAGGAGACTTTTTTTTTCTCTTTTGCATGGTTCTAGTTCGAATTCCATTTTGAAATTAACAAATGTGCTTCGCCCGCTCACCCTAAACCTTGGAGACATGGCCCACTGAGGCAAAGATAACCATCTTCAAGTTTCTGGGAGGCCACTCTCCTGCCAGGAAGCTGCTTCCGCTCACTTCCATTCCTCTTTAAGTCAGTGTCGCAGAACCTAAGAGGAGATCAGCAAAGTATCTTTAAGGTGTGAACCATCTATCTTACGGGAAGTCTTTCTGGTGAGCTGTGTGTTTAAATTGTACCAGGAAGCAGCCGTGGTACAATGAAACAGGCGGGATCTTGAACTCTTCAAAGATGGTTTCAATTCTCCACGAAGCCGCATCATATCATCTGTTAGCCTCTCTGGCTTTGTCAGTTCCTCTGCGAAGTGGAAATGAAGGGTGTCTTCCCCAAGGGGCTATCGTGAGGATCAGATTAAAAAACACGGGGAAATTGCTCCGCAAACTGTGAAGTGCTGTATAAACGTAGGGAAAATCCACCCAAAATGGCAGTGTGTGAGGTTCTTGAGCAGAAAATAGTGAGCCAGAAAAAATATTTTGGGAGACACAGTACAGAAAGGAAATAGCAGAAGCAGACATAACCATCCGGACCATTACATTTTGTGTTCTCTTATTTCCTTATGATCCCTCGTCTTATTGTTTGAGAATGTCATCTATGCATATGATGTGATTTGGCCAAACCCGTTCCCTCACCTCCAATTTCTCCTCCTTTACCCTCCCCCACTTTCTCCTCCCAACTCCGTGTGTTTTTTGATGCTGTTGTTTAACTCCCTGCTCTACTTAGTGCTAGCGGTATGTGCATGGGCGTTGGTTCATCTACCGCAGCCTGGGTCACCTCTCAGGGGACACAGCCCCGAAGAAAACTGACTCTCTCTGTCTCCCACAGTCAGAGTTGTCAGTAGCTCCCCAGACAAAGATGGGGTTTCACGGGCCCCTCTCCCGTCCATACTGGGATGCTACCTGGTTTGATCTTCCTGAGGTCTAAAGCATCTAGTCCCATATATTGTGAGCTCACGTGTGCAACGGCACTGTCAATTCCAGCAAATACTGTTTGACGGCCGATGTCTACTTCCTCTGGTTCTTACAATCTCCCACCCCCACCCTAGGTCACCAAGGTCTTCCCTAATAACTGAAGAACCAGTTGAGTGAGACATCACATTTAATCTAGATGTATACAACTGTACACATTTGGCTAAGTGTTTAAAATATCAGATATCCTCTAAATTTCATTTATGTGCACATGCGCCTGTGTGTGTGTGTGTAGATGAAAAAAATCACAAGTAATTTACCTGCCACTCCATTTGATCACAAAAATTGTAGGCATGAATATGCAAGGAAATATAAATGTGTGTTTGTCGGCAACCGAATATTTGGCAAGGGGGGAAATTAAAGTAGGTTGCACTCAGAGCTGAGAGAAGGAAGAATAAACAGAAATTTACAGGTGAGTGTTAGCAAACAGCACATATATTGGATAGTCGTCTAGAGCAGACCCGTCTAAATTCGGTAGGAAGCTGATGTTCTGCTTGTGCTACTGTGTGTTGGAAGTGGAACCCTCAGCTTATACTTCTCAATAGCAAATTGCTCTATCTACATGGTGGGCACTTGGCTCTTAGAAGCTGGTAACATGAAGGATTGTTTGAGACATTTCAAGTACAAATTTCAGATAAGGTCAAACCAGGATGGTCAAACCAGTGAGGCGGTCAATAGGAATTTATGAGATCATCCATATGCTTTTAAATTATAATTCGCTAGATTGCAATGAGGAAAAGCCCCACAAACGGCAGAGGAGAGAGCAGATCTTGGGTGCTGACTTGAGAGACCCAATGTCGCAGAGCAGGGCTTCAGAGTTACACAGCTGCGTCAGGCTCTGAAGGCAGACCCTGAAGAAAATGCTGTGCCCCATCAGAATTAACTTAGAAAGTTTCTGAGCCTCTTTCTCCTTGAACCTTCTCTGCTATTCCTGTGGTTTTATAACTGCGTTATAATTTCTTAGGTTAAGAGGAGACAGCCCAGTGGATAAAGCACTTGCCTTGCAAGCTTGAAGTTGAGTCTCCAGAACCCCATAACAGTCATGTAGACATGGTGGTCTGTCTCCAGTCCCAGCGCTCAGAAGGTGGGACAAGGCCATCCCTGGAGCAAACCGACAAGTATGACCAAACCAAAGGGCAAGCTCTGGTTTCAAATGAGAAACTTCAATTTAATATGTAGGATAAGGAACTAAGGAAGACATTGAACATCAGTCTCTGGCTTACACACACACACACGTGCCAGACACACATTCAAACATACACATGCATACACCTTCAACATTTTAAATTCTTTTTCTTGGTGCTCCTGTGCCCACGGAAGACAGGAATTTAATATCAGCAGCCCCTCACACACACGCATATACACACCTTGACACGTGGCCTCCTTTGATCATTTTAATGTCCACAGAAGTTTGAGAGCTGTTCTGCTTAAAAAGCACCAGGGAGAAAGGCCCATATAGGGACCGCACTCTGGGGTCTTCCCTTGGAGATACTATCAAATACCCAGGGCAAAGGACAGGCGGTGAGAGGCTGGGCAGGACTGACTGCCCAGAGCTCGTCATCACCCTCCCTGGCTTTGATGCTGAAAGGTATTTTGAGGCTTAGAACAAACAGTGGATGGCACCTTTCTGTCATTTTAGAAAAGTACATGATACACATGTACTTATAACACCTCTTTCTGTATGTGAACCTTGTTGATTCAGGATCCGGGTCATCTCATCTTCATGATAGTAAAACAATACTGACTTAATGAAGCTATGGACATAGAAATGCACAAAGAAAACAAAATTAAATGATAGCAATAATAATAATAATACAGTATTATCACCATTAATTGCTGCTGTTGATAGTTATTTCTTCTGTGTTCTGTGACTCCAGGCTCGGTATCTAATCTTTCTGTGCCTTTGCCACTTCCCTGTTTTACTGGCTGGATTTTTATTGTCAACTTGACAAAAGTGAGAGTCACCTGGGAAGAGGGAGTCCTAATTGAAGAATTGCATCAGTCAGATTGGCCTGGGGCGAGTGTGTGAGAGATTGCCTTGATTGGTGGTTAACACATGGGGTGGGGGTGGCCCACTGTAGGCAGCACTGTTCCTAGGCAGTAGGTCCCTGACTGCGTAAGACAGTTAGCTGATCGTAAAGTCAGAGAGCCAGTGAGCAGTCTCCTCCATGAATTCTGCTTCAGTTCCTGCTTGACTTCCCACCCTGATTTGCTGAGTGATGAACAGTAACTTGGAAGCCGAAACAAACCCTCTGCTTCCCAAGTTGCCTTGGTCATGGTATACTTCACGATGAGGAAATAGAAGGCAGAACACTTGTGACAATGAAAGATGAGATCTTTGTCTCCCACCCCAAAGATGACAAAGACGATGGGCGAAACGGGCTTTGCAAAATGCAGGAGACCACATGGGTAGAGTACAAAACCAGAAAACGGGCTCACAGTATCCAAATCCCAATGCATTCCAGTTCCAGAGTTGGGTCCAATGCATTTGGAAGGTCATGGTGCAAGACTAAGTAGCATTACTGTGAGGGTGACAGGGAGGTGGCAGATGGTTGAGCTTCAGGGACCTCTGCTCGGGGACCCACAGCAGGCAGATGCTGGTGTGGGCATCATGCTGATGAATGTAGAGAAGCCCACATCCCTCCTAGAATTGTCTGCCATGTGGGACGCTCTTCCACAATAAGCATATGTCAGTCTCCAAGGTATATGCACCTAAGTAGCAAGAGACTGACCTTGAATTTGGAATGAAGTTCTTATGATACATGCCTGTACTGCTGGGTGAGAGGGACTTCATCTCAGCTGAGTCAGAGCATCTGAGCTGATTCAGCTCCTGAATCTCAGGGGCTTCCAGATATCCAAAGATTTGGGAGTTCTTAATGACCAGCAGTGTCCATGTGACCTCTGTGCAAATGTCTTCATCCCTTCCCCTCACTGGTTGGAAACTAGTAGGGACCTGCAAGAATTTATCTAGCAATGTCTCCTGTCCTCATTCATAGCCACAGCGTGCAAGCTCTGCTCGTCCTCAGCTCCCTTACCATCGTATAGAAGACAGCACATTGGGGAAACTGAACTTCCTCCACCAGGCACCCCCATAGAGGCCCCCTCTGCTCCTGCAACCCCTAATACTTCTGGAACATTCACTGATAGGTCTCTTCCCACAAGCACCCACTGCTGCAAGGATCCCATTCAGCAAGTCACCGGTGGGAGACAAATTCCAGCCCTTCTCATGCACCCATGTCTGCACAGCTCAGGTTCTCCCTCACTGTGCCCCGATCCCCAGAAGCTCCTTCCCTGTAGAGGTGTAGGGAATGGAAGGTCACTGAGCTGGTCAGTGAGCCCCTGACCGCATCCTGCCCCACAGTTGCTTTGTCGGGATGTCTGCCTTGAGCTCCTCAAGCTAAGACTCAGCTTTCTGCTCTGTGACGACCACCGTGAGCCGCTGTGGTTTAGACAGTTTGATCTCTAAGATCCATAAGTGGGAAACTTGGTCCCCAGTATAGCTGGTGGCCCCTTTAAGAGGAGGGGCCTAGTGAGCAGAGACTGGCTCACTGGGGACACTGCCCTGGAAAGGTGCTAGTTAGGTCTCCAGAGATGAGGTGTCACTAGAGAGTGAGACTAGTGCCACCCCACCTCTGGCTCCAGACAATCCACATAGGCTCTCACCACTGTGACATCTTCCTACTGAAGTCTTCACCAGGGACCTCACCTATGGGGGTGTCTGGCCTGATGTTTGAGTTGCAGATTCAAACACTGTAAGGAATGTAAAAGCATACAGCCTTGAGCATTTTAGTTTAGCAATGGCACCTGAATCCATACATGAGGCAAAGTCAGCCTCTTACAGAGCCAAGCAGGCCTTGCTTCAGGAGTGGGGACCCACAGCTCATTCTTCAAACCGTTGTGCAGCGACTACGATCTGCCAGCATCAAAGGGCCCTGAAGAAGCTGCATGTGTCATAGTTCTTTGCATAATCTATATGCCAGGTTGATGACCAGTGAATTGTGTTGATCCTTTAATGACAATGTCAATAGCTTGTCTCTTAGAGCCCGTGAGCCCAGATCCAAGCACATCTAAAGTCATTAATGGTACACAGTTTGAAACGGCTCCCCCTGCCCCCATCAGAGCCTCTTCTGCTACATCCGTAAAGGAGGTGAAAAGTAGTTCTTTATGCTCTGTCATTCTTGAGCAGGGTTTTTATTATTATGTAAAAAGCAATTATAACTCAGACAAAAACAATTCAATGTGTGAAATGGGAAAATAATTCTATTGTCACCGGAATGCTCCAGTTGGGGTCTACCACATCCATAGCGGTGTAGAACAGAAATCTGTGCGCTCCGAGCTGCAGGTCACTGTAGAATGCGTGGCCTTCCCCCCACCTGGCCAGGCCAGTGACATCTTCCATGCCTGCTGACTTCCAGTGCCTGGAACCCCTAGCTCTTCTCAGCAGCCTCCAGAGCTCCATCACTCTTCCCTTCTCCATCCTGACCTCTCCAGTTCAGCGATGTCTCCTCTGCAATTAAGAGGGTCTTTCCAAAAACCAAATGTCATCAATATGTCAGGTTCCTCCACTGAAACTCCTTCTAGTTCCTCGGTGAGTTGATGGATGCCTTGTTTTCCAGAGAAGCTGAAACAAAGTCTCCCAAGCTAAGCAACTTAAAACCACAGAGATTAATGTTTAAGGTCACAAAGTCAAGAAAGGGGACATGTGGCACAAACCTGTGTGATCCCAGGACTTGGGAGGCTGAGGCAGGAGGACTGTAAGTTTGGGACAAACTAGGAATACATATTGAGACCCTATCTAAACGCACCAAAGGAAGAGGAGGAGAATGAGGAGATGGATGGAAAGGAGAAGAGAGGTGGGGAGGAGGAAGGACCGGGAAGAGGAGTAAAAGGAGAAAGGGAAGAGGAAGAGGCAAAGGGGAGGGCAGGCCCAGCCTCTCTTTGAAGGTTCTAGGAGGGTCTTTTTCTTTTCCCAGCTTCAGTGGTGACTGGCACTATGGCCTTGTGGAGTAGTGACTCTGGTGTTGTCTCTGTTGTCGCACGGCACCTTCCCCCGTGTCTTCCCAGTCATTTCTCTTTCGTGTCTGTGTCCAAATTTCCCTCGACGCAGAAAAATACCAGTTCTTGGATTCAAGCCCACACTAAAGCTTTCATCTTAACTTGATGGCATCTGCAAAGTTGGTCCACTTCTACAGAAAGCCACAACTCCAGGCTCCAGGGGTTCAAACCTCAGCCTGTCTCAAGGACACACAATTCAACTCACAACCCTGAGTTAATTCAGAGACACCAAGCCCTTTCTCAGTACCTTCCAGACCTAGCAGTGCCCGACTCCACCCCAGTTCTCTCCCCACGCTCTGACAACAGTTTTCTGGCGTCTTCAACTCCTGTTTCCTGCTTTAACATGTGTCTGTTTGTGGACCGACTTTTGCAAGCTGTGTTTCTTCTGAACTACCTGCAGCTCCTCAGCCCTCAGCCCTAACCGCACCAACTCCTTCATTCTCAGCTACCATGTTTCTTTTAAGCAAATCTACCTGAAGGGATATACTTAATCTAACACCCATCTTACCATCTGTGCCCTCTCTTCCATGCCACTTAACTCTGTGGGCAGTTAAGCTTTTATTAGGGTAATTGCTTAAGTCACCTGAGTCCCACTTGCATGAGCTGGCAACTGGGGTGAGGGCTGGTCTGTGTCAGAGTAGATACTTAATAATTACCAGATGATTTCACAAAGCAGCCTGTAAATGTGTACTTTGTAAATATGATCGATATCGCCTGTAGGTCACTTGTATGACTTAAAATGCCTTAATTATTTATTTTAATCATCTGTGTGCGTCGTGTGTGTGTATGTTTGTGTGTATGTGTGTGTGTGCCCGTGAGTGAAGGTATCTGTGGAAATCAGAGGCAGAAAAGGCAGGAGATCCCCTTGTGCTGGAGTTAAATGTGGTTGTGAGCCACTTGATCAGTGGGTGGTAGGAGCTGAATTCTCGTCTTCTGTGAGCAGCCAGTGCTTTGAACCATGGAGCTGTCTCTCCCACCCCATGACTTTTCCCTATAGAAAATGATATTTTCATGAACTCTTTGGGTTTTAATATCTTGAGACTTAATTCTGCCTCTTCAGAGGCGTGTGTTAAACATGGCCGGATGCTTGGCTCCCCTAAGCAGCTAAAGGGCAACCTCTCCATCAACTGGATTTAGAAAGTGGACGTCTGAAGAACCTTAAAAATGGTTACGAGATTAAAACAGAACAAAAGGAAAGGAAAAAGAAACAAATGCAGATAGTTTCAAAGAAACGCAGGAAACATCTCTATTTCTTTTGGATATGACCTATCTCACAAAAGAGAAGCCCAGGATCCTCTGCGAAATGCCATATTAATCCGCATTAGCTGCCCTTCAACTGGGCATGCTTTCTTTGTACCACATGGGCTATGAAGAGGGACTTCCCCAGGAGGAATAAGTGTGATATCTCAAAGTGCATACACTCTATGATACCTAAAGCTCTACCCAGAGAGCATACACTGCTTGTCATTGTGCGTATGGACAGGATGAGGCTCTCACTGACTGCTGGACCATATCTGATTTATAGCACTTCCTACCGTTCCGCCATCGGAGAAGGTAGCCACACGGTTTTAATTCCATCTGTCCCATACGTTGCTCCCTTCGATTAATGGCTTATCTTATAATATCTCTCCTGAGAGTCAAAGAAAAATGTGTGCTTTACCTCTCTAGATAAAATTGCCATCCGCCAAACAGGATGAGCATTTAAATCCCAGTGACAAAGAAGTTGATGAGAACATTTGGTGGGGGAGGAAGCCTAAGGGGAACAGGTTAACAAAATCTCTCATTTCCTGTAGGAAACTTTAGTAGGTGTTTCCTAATCCTGCCTAGCGCGGGGTTGATGCTTTGATGAGCCTGTGTGTGGTTCACACACACAGACACACACACACTTGGTGCGCACTGGCTCAAGGCTCAAGTTTCCATATTAGCAGAAAAGAAACAGAAAGAGATTCCAGGGCAGGAAGGAAGCCATTCATCCAGTGGGTTTGGCAGCTAGACGCTCGGGGAAAAAAAATGACCTCTTATTAATATGCAATTGTCACTGTGTTAATCGTGAAATATCGACCAGTCCTCGCCCGGTGCAAAGCAACTTATTCTAATTTACCCCAGCAGACAGTGACTTGGGGTTTATATCCTACAGCCTCACAGCCTCCATCTGGCCACAGCTCATGGCTCTGTTTATTTCTTTAGTAAATATGGCTAGCTGAGAACTGGGGAGCGGAGAGGGTCACCCACATTTAGCTGTTTTGTTGTTTGTTTGTTTGTTTGTTTTTCTTCCCTTGTTGAAATTCTGACTTTGCAAGAAAAGCTTCATGGAAGTTGTTTTATGGTCAGATGACTTCAGGGTCCTATAGAAAAAGGACTGTTACATCTAAAGTGCAAGACCCGAGGGAGCCCCATGCTTGGCTCCACAGCTTGACTTCCAGTTGTGACTCACAGCCCCACATATGTTCCCCTAAGGAATGGGCTCTGATCTCGGGGCCTCCCAGTATTGGTTAGTGAAGGGGAAAAACAATTGCACACCAAAGCCCTACTAACCTGTCTTAATTAGTTGCCAATTTTATAAATTATTTCTAGTTTAATAGTCAGGTTCCCCATTCATTCATTTATCTACGATTTTGGTATTTTCTGTGATGTGACCTCTTTTGGATAAATGGGGAACTGAGCCAGAGACTATAAGCCCTTTCTGATGGGAGATTGTTTTGATTTACAATTTAAAATGTAAATGTTTTGGGTCAGGCCTCTGAAGAAAAAAAAAAGTGAAAGAATAATTCACAAGTCGAGACATTGCTCCTCCGCACTTAAACATTCATTACCGAGAGGCACATAGCTCTGTGCCCGTGTATTTACCTACACCGTGGCTTTTATTGCTTCGGTTAGGTGTTGTTGCATGGAGGCTCACATAAACATTTATATAGGTTTTAGAAAACAGTTGTTAAGGAAAAGGAGCCGCCTTCTGTTTACACAAATTCAGAACAAAGAAACATTGCAGAGGCTTCCGGTAATTGACATGTGGGCGTGTTTTTTCCAAGGCACCGACTGGAAGAAGTGAGCCTCGGAGATTTATTTTTGACAGGACTTGAATTGCTGGTAGTCTGACACATTTTTGAACAATTACTAGACACCCGGGTGTTTAAAGTAATAGGTACTGTTTGTCTGAGGGAGGGGAAGTTTGGAAACCGTTAGCTCGGCACAGTTCTCCATGTGATTAGCAAGATGTGTGTGTGTTACATGTGTCCCTCAGGCAGCCTGCACATACATGCTTCGCTCCCCCAAATGATACTCCTCTTTCTCGACACAGAAGTCACACTTTAAAAACAGAGCCCTTCACTTGAAGAATTGGTGGCTCATGGGAGCTCAAGGGAGGAATGGGCTGCTCTGCTCACTGTCAAGTTCCGGTTTGGCTCTTAGTCAGCGTCTGAGTACACAGAGCAGAGAGGTCTGTCCTGCTTTGTTTCACATGCCTCGGGGACCAGGCCTGACTGTTCATTAATTAGTGGCTATCTTTCAAGCGCTTCTAAACATTGCTTCACTAGCGATCTCAACTCCAACTGCAAAATTTAAATTCACGATTTGCAAGCCACTCCCCCCCCCCCGAAGATAAAGCCACCAGAGCTGCCATAATTGGCGAGCCACGGATGTCTTGTGCTATCTAAGTCAACACTTTCCTTCCTTGCTCCTCAGCCGTCTGATGGACGTGAAGGATGGCTGACTTTCTGCCTTCTGTCCTGAGGCCTGTGGCTACAGAAGCAAGGCCATCTCTGGGAAGGGATCTGTCTATATTGCGGACATTTCTGTTCTTATTCTCAGGCACCCAGGTCAAGGCAACCCAGACCTAATGTCTTTTATACATCACTGGTGATGCGGGATTCATTGCCTGTCTTGTGATTGTCACCTCTCAGCCTGGTCCAGAGACACACATGAGGAACCCTAGAGAGTGGTACCATCTGTATTTCTAAAAGAAATCCTCACTCTGCTGTCTAGAAGATGCGTGGCACTTTGGACTGTGAGTCTTTAGCACTCTTCCTTAATCGAGGGTGACTTTGCTCCCAGATCACCTAGACACATTATCAGTTAGCAAAGCAAAAGGATGGGAAAGACACTGGGAAGACAGCTCAGTTCGCAAAGTGCTTATCATGCAAACATAAGGACCTGAGTTTGGTCCCCAGAACCCACATTTGATAAGCCAGGCGTGGTAGCATGCACTTGGAATCCCAGAGCTGGGGAGGTGGAGACTGGTGGATGCCGATCCCTGGGGCTCTCCGCTCAGCTAGCATAGCCTACCTGGCAAGTTCCATGCTAGTGAGAGACCCTGTCTCCAAAACAAAATGAATAGCACCTGGACTCCACACATGTGCATGCAAGCATCCACACACACACACACACACGCACACGCACACACACACATACACACACACAGAGTGGAGGGGGAGGCAGCTCTTCTGACTGACAGCTAATGGCTAGAGGCCACTATTGTTGCCCAATGTCTGTCTCACAGCATGGGCCACATAAGAAAGAAATCTCTGACCACGATTGTCAGTTGTTCCCTGACTGGAAAATACTGTCGGAGAACAGTAGATGAAGTCATCTAGGCTCTGGAAGATGGAGGACCGTTTCTCTAAAGACAAGCCCAGTACTCCCACCTCTTCCTGGTTTCATTCAAAGAATACACAAGTTGGTGATTCTCAACCTGTGGGTCATGACCCCTTTATGAGTCGAATGGCCCTTTTCCCAGGGGTCGCGTTTCAGAGATCCTGCATATCAGATATTTATGTTGCATTTCCTAACTGTAGCAAAATAGCAGTTATGAAGTAGCAATGATAGAATTTTATGCTTGGGGATCACCACAGCATGAGGAACTGGCGTTAAACAATCACAGCATTAGGAAGGTTGAGAACCACTGACTGGTCCTGTGGATGCAAGCAACCTGGTGAGGAGGCGGTCCCACTGTGTTCCTGTCTTACCAAGAAGCTCTTATCGGTGGCAAGAGTGCCACTCCCCTCCACTCCTCAGCCGGTAAGCTCGGGAGTGCAGTTTTCTTCCCTTGTCCACTTAGTCCTTGTTAGAGCTTAGCAGGTGACTGTAAATGATGTCTGACTTCTGTCCTACCCATAAGAACTTACGGAATTCATAAATTTCTTACAGACTTTTACTGACATGATGAAAGGTAGCAGTATTAGCTTGGATGTTTTTTTTTTTCAAAATGCCATTATAAATCTGAAAATATAATAACTGAATATCTGAGACGGGGCGCTCTCTTATTGTCCGCTGAGGGTTTGGGCAGACTGAGCCACCAGGAAGAAATGAGCTTGGGAAAATCAAACCTTGGGGGACATGAAAGAGTGCAGCTCTATCTGTCTGTTCATCTACACAGCCACTCACCCACTACCCACCCATCTGTCTGCAGCCATATGTCCATGTATCCTCTCTCTACCTATCTACCCATCTGCAGTTCACTGACCCACCTACCCATCTACTCATTCATGTATGTATGCACATGTCCACCCACCCAGTCATTGACTCATCATTTATCCATCTACCCACTGATGCATTCATTCATCTACTCATCCATGCATTCATACGTTCACCCATCCACTCATCCACCCATCCACACATCCATCCACCCACCCATCTACTCATCCACCCATCCATCCATCTACTCATCTATCCATTTATCCATTGACTAACCCGTCCATCCATCTACACAGCCATCCATCCATCCATCCATCCATCCATCCATCCATCCATCCATCTATCCATCTATCCATACATACATACATACATACATACATACATCTATCCACTCACCTACCCACCCACCCATCCATCCATCTATCCATCCATGCATCCATCCATCCATCTACCTACCCACCCACCCATCCATCCCATCCATCTATCCATCCATCCATCCACCTACCCATCCATCCCTCCCTCCCTCCCTCCATCCATCCATCCATCCCATCCATCTATCCATCCATACATCCATCCCATCCATCCATCCCTCCCTCCCTCCATCCATCCATCCACCCATCCATCCATCCATCCATCTACCTATCCATCCATCTATCCATCCATCCATCCATCCCATCCATCTATCCATACATACATCCATACATCCATACATCCATATATCTATCCACCCACCTACCCACCCACCCATCCATCCATCTATCCATTCATGCATGCATCCATCCATCCATTGATCCACCTACCCACCCACCCATCCATCCATCCATCCCATCCATCCATCCACCCATTCATCCATCCATCCCTCCCTCCATCCATCCACCCATCCACCCATCCATCCATCCATCCATCCATCCATCCATCTACCCACCCACCCACCCATCCACCCATCCATCCATCCCATCCCTCCCTCCATCCATCCATCCACCCATCCATCCATCCATCCATCCACCCACCCAGCCATCCACTCATCAGGTTTCTAAACCTACTGATCCATCCATCCAGCGATCTCTTCATCCACTACATATGGGTAGAAACACATCTGAAACATAATTCACTAATGGTTAGAATTCTCTTTTGATGCTGGGATATTGGATGGCTTTCATTTTTTTCCCTTAATGTTTTTTTCCTGTTACTTAAATACAGTAAATGTGAGTCACTTTTAACAATGAAATTATTATCTCTTAAAAGGGAGAGGCTGATACGGGATGAACTAATGGATGCTTTTCCACAGTCCAGCCTGGGAAATGGTTCTGATAGCTGAACCGAGCGCTACTTGCACACTTTAACTCTATCTGCCAAGTGGAGTGCATCCCTCTGTTTTCAGTTTGGGGTCCAGCTTGATGGATGAGGCTTCTGCACTGTGAAATGTGCATGTTTAATTATCATTTTCCACTGACCTCAGTGTTTGTTCCTCGGAATATACATCAGCTGAAAGCACGGACTATTAATCACAAGGGCACGGTACGGGCTTTCCCGGGCCCAGGCTTTTATTATTTACTTTAGGATATCCAAAGAGTGGATACTTCTGTATTTCTTAATTCCAAATTTCAGGAAGTCTGATTGAAGGGACAAGAACTGACAGACGTGACTTCCTAGTTCCAGGTCTGTAAATGACACATGTTACACGCAGCCTCTTACGTATTGCTAAACCCTCTGGCTCAGTGTCACCTCCCTTGTGGAGCCTTCCTTGATCACTTTTGAAGTTAAGTCTGTGTTCCTTTGATCAAAATATTCTCTCCTTCTTTTAAAACTAGTTTAATCACATTTATCTGTGGTGGGTAGGCTGAACGCCAGAGCCCCTGTGCTTGTGGAGGTCAGAGGCAACCTGTGGGAGTTGAGAGAGCCGTTCAGAATTTAAGCTGAATAAAGTGGGTTTCGTGTAAATACAGAAATCTGTGAAGAATGCAATGGTAAAACAAGACTGGAATTTTCAACACTTCTGTTATTGGACTAGGTACTGACTAGCGAGGGCGATAAAACCCCCATAACAATGAACACACGGAAGAAAACTTGTGATTGCTGTGTCTAAGTTTCAGGGACTCTTAATCAAGGCAGATTCAGATTGGGAAGCAGCACCTTGGAGAACACAAATGTAAATCATTTCTTTGAAACAAGATCTTGAAACACCTCTACCCGAGCAGGGCAGGCACAGGGGACACTGAAGTGTGCACAGTTCGTGTGTTCTCAGAGCTGGGTTCCACTTAGAGGGGCCACTCCGGGAGCGAAGACTTGTTTGAAGCTGCAGAACTCCCAAATCAGAGCCCCAGCCCCTCCCTAGGTATTTGGCCTCGAAGGTCAGTGTTTTTCCCATCCGACCACAGCTGGTTTATGTCTGCCTTTGTCACTGCTGTTTCCACCATGTGGAAAGCTTTGAAAAGGCTCCAGTCACATTTTGAAACTTCATGACAAAAAATTGAATGTCATCCAGAGAATAGTTTAAGATTTAAACATCGCTGTCAATCTAGGCTGTCATCACCCAGAGATTTTTACCCTGACGATAGATCACGGTGATGTGCTGGGCCTGACGGGTCCTGGACTGCTCAAACGATTGAGAACAGAATCTACTGGGCTATGCAAATAAATAAAAAGAGACAGGGAGTCTCAGACCTTGATGCGATCTCCTTCTCGACTGTCAGGTTCATGGACTTCCCCAACTAAGTGTTTCCTTTCCTACCGTGGTAACAGTCTGTGCAATGGGAAGAGGAGAGAGTTCTTAATTCAATGTCCTCATGAGTGCAGTCATTGCTATTTTTGATCATTGATTGGCTAGAGGTCAGACTGAAAACGGAGACACAATTAGACCTGAAGTCAGATTCCGAAAGCATTGTGTGTTAGTGGCCAGAAAGAGCTGATCATTGATGCTGATTATTGATATGAGCGAATCTAGGCTGGCAGGGAAGGAGGGGCAAAGGCCTGGTGAGAGGAGTCGTGGAAGATTGGATGTAGAAACTGTATGGCTTTGGATGGAGAAACAAATACAGAGATGGTTTGGATGGAGTGAAATAGATGGGAAGGGCTTGGTGGAGTGATGTAGACATTCAGAGGGTTTGGATGGCGCGATATAGACACAGGAAGCAGGCCACCATGGCTGACAAGGACTAAGCCAAGAAGAGAGGAGAGTGAAGATGTTGGTAGCGGTAAGCCACCATCCTTGCCAGCCAGGAGACTCATGGAGAGTGTGGGATGCAAGAGATTCAGTTTTCAACTTGGGAGAATCTAGGACAAAGGCAAATTGGTTCAGCGAGGTAGGAGGCAGATTCTTCAGTGGCAGACGAAGCCTGGGTAGGAGCTAGTGCTGTGCCTGATAAACAAGCAGACAATAGCCATGTGTAGGCAAAACTCCCCCAGCCCTTCTTCAGACCAAATGCCTGAATCTTCACTCTCCTCATTGGTAGCAAGAGGTGGTGACACCAGATGGGGTTCTAAAGGCTGTTCTTGCTTCAGAAAGTGTGGTTAGGGAGGCCTGAGAAGTCACACAACACGCTGTTTCAGGAAGATTCATCTGGCGGTGATTTAAAAAGGGAGAAAGGAGGAGGTGGGGGAACAGGAAGGGAAGGTGATGATAACCAGGACTCTGGGGGACTTGATGACTTGGCTTATGGCCAATCATACAGGTTTCAAGGGTTATGTTGTGTTACAAAGGGTTAAAGTACAATGGGGACTTACCAACATAGTACCGTTTCACACAGGAAGTTACTGAAGAAAGAATGATGGGTGTTGGCATGCAGTTTTAGAGTTGTGAGTATTTGCATGGGGAAAAAGACCCGAGGGTAAGAGGCAATGGGCAGGCAAGTTTTGATGGAAAGGCAGAGGAAAGGGAGGGAGGAGAACACCGAGTCAGCGTGGGAGAACTCTCCGGGGTAATGAAGATGGAGGACTGCAGGCAAGCTCGGCAAGATCAGCACACAAGAGAATCCTCCGGGGATGGAGTTGTGCAGCTGGAGTTGAAAGGATGAATCAGCCTGGGAGAAGGGGTAGATAGAGAGAGGCAGAAAGACTGACGGGGGCAGAGCCCCGGCGCTGATCCACATATTAGGACCAATTTGAGATGGTCCGGGGCTAGGAAGGCCAACAAGAGGCGAAAACTCCCTCTCGTTAGGAGGGTTAGGTACATGGAAGCTAAGGATGAATCAATGGAGAGGGGCAGGGCAGGCATCAGAGGCTGCAGAGGTCAAAGCCAAGCAGAGCCTGACAAAGGGCCAGAGAATGCAGCAATGAACAGGTCATCTGTTATCTCCACAAAGGGGTGAGTGACTCATGGCTGGATTACATCAGCTTGGATAAAATTAATACCAAGTTTCCTGATAGTGCTTGCTAAGAGACAATGAGAATTGGCTGCTCACTCTCCCTAACTCTTCTGAAGTCTCTAATCTCCTTTGAAGACAGTGTTGGGGGATATTCAAGCACATTGTGAACCCCGATTTTGCATTCCCGTTAATTGAATAAAATTAACCTTAGATCAGGAGGCTGAGTTAGCAACTAGCTGACAGGAAGTAATCATAGAGCATCAGAGGCCATCTGGGAGAGACAGGGAGACGCACTGTAAGTAGTACAGAGGGATTTGGAGTGGCTCAGCTTTATTTGTTGTTTGGCAGAACAGAAGGATGCTCTCTTTGGAAGATACCAGCCAGGAGAGAGGGTTAGCTAGGTGCTACTCGGTCTCTCTGCACTAGCAGGCTTTCACTCCAGCCTTTGAATCTCGAGTTTTACTCACAAATAGATCGATAGAGATTTAGTTAAAGCTACCTTTAGCGACAGCAGCCGAGCCAGTGCCTGCGGGAACAGAATTCCCACCAGGCTACGGCCTGAGTGGCCAGGCCGCTGCCAGAGAAGCAAGCCAGTAACTGTGGAGTCGCAATTGCTGGCTGCAATAGCAGTAGGTTAAGCTCGGCCACTGTGCCAAAGTTAAAGCAACAGTACCACAGCAGAAAACTGGAATGTGCCCCATTCGCAGGGTGGACGTGTTTCTGTTACCCAAGCCTCTACTTTTGTGACCGTCAGAAAACCAGCTACTCTCATTTACTCTATGCACAGACAAGGTATGAGAGCTAATCTTGCCAATTTGACAACATTTTGAATCCGCTTGGGGATGGATAAAATACTCTCTCTCTCTCTCTCTCTCTCTCTCTCTCTCTCTCTCTCTCTCTCTCTCTGTGTGTGTGTGTGTGTGTGTAAGCATATTTACACGGAGGTTTAAGTGAGGTGAGAAGAACCCCACCTTGAATATGGGTGGCATCATCCTATGGACTGAGATTATGAGATGAATAAAAGAGAAATCATGGGTGCCAGCATTCATCTTCATCTTGTGCTTCTTGACTGTGGATTTGGTGTGAGTAGTCGCCTCATGTCCCCAGTATGTGCCAGCTCTGTTTCAGATAATCAGGTGATATGTCAGTCGGTCTAGGAAAATATTAATGACTCCATATGAAAAATAAAGTAATAATTAGTAGACAAAAATGACCATTGGTTATTAATTCTGTGCCATTCTAACCCCTTTTTCTCCATCTCATTAAATATTACAGATGGTTATTAACCTTCTTTCTTCCGTCCTTCATTTCTTCCTTCCCTTCTTTCTTCCTTTCTTTCTCCTCCCATTTCCCCTTCCCCTCCTTCCCTTCTCTTCCCTTTCCTTTCCTCCTCCTCTTCTTTCTCCTCCTTTCTCTTCTTTGATAGGATCTCACTATATAGCCATGGTTGGCCTGAAACTCGACAGGCTGACCTCAGAATCAGAGAGCTCTCCCCGCCTCTGTCTGAGTGTACAGATTAAAGGTGTGTGCCGCCATGACCGACCATGACCAACGTATTGGGAGCTACAGGTGAACTGCAAATCCTAGCTTACACAGCTGTCTGTCAGCCAAACCATGGTTCTGACTGATCTGTGTTATAGTTTGAAGGTGAACAGTCCCCCCACAGATGCATGAATTTAAAGCCTTGGTCCCCAGAGGACAGTGCTCTTTTAGAAGATCATGAAACCTTCAAGAGGTGGGCCCTAGCTGGGAAGAAGTGGGTCACTTCAGGCAGTTTGGGTCTGAGCTCTCTGTTTCCAGAGCTGCCGAGTTAGGAGGAATCTATTTCTTTCTCTCTCTCTCTCTCTCTTTTTTTTTTTTTTTTTGAATCTATTTCTTTTGATTCAGTCATGCCTTCCTTCCCCGTGATGATGGACTCTGTCCTCTCAAAATGTGAGCCCAAATAAATCCTTCCTTCCTTAAGCTGCTTCCGTCAGATATTCTGTCAGACCCATGAGAAAGGCTATTAGCTAACTGTGACTGCTTAGCCACGTCAGGTGACACCAGACCCGAAGCTGCTGCCCAGTCAACCCTGGCTGCATGGCTACCTAGAAACCAGGCTGCCTTTTCTAAACTTGTTCAGCTTACCTAATTTGATAAGAAACATTGAGACTTGAAAAGCAATTACACAGAATGATTCAAATCATAAATGAGCTAATCCATCTGCGTGCTTATAGTTCCAGACACGCCGAGAGCCTTGCGTGTGTGTTATCTATTATTACTTACTAAAAGGCTCCGGAGAGAAGCCGGCCTGCCACCGTCTCCTGTGCTAATCAAGCATTCTGAAAAGTAGCATCAATTCCCCTCCCAGGGGCAGCTGAATTCCTGCCTCTTAGAGGGGAGTTCTCAACTCCAACTTAAGAGAAAGAACAGCATTTCCTGTCTTTGCTTTGATTGTCTTTGTAGGAACTGATATCGTTGTAGACAAGGACAAAGGTACAATTACAGACATTTAACTCAGCTCCAGGCTGTCTGGTAGCATCACGGGGAGCCCTTGGAGTCTTATCTTTATTTTTTTCAAGCCAGAACAACTGAATAAGGCATAGCCCTCCAAGACTATGACCCCTGAGTCTGAGATTTAAGATGATCCTAGTTTAATCCCAGTTGTCATGGAACTCAAGAGGGGCGGATGCTTTGGTTATCTGTGTATTCGCCAGCATTCGCTTGGGGGATCTTTTTAACACAGCCTGGTGTGCCGCCCTGCTCCTGAAAATGCAAGCCTGTCCCAAGGCGACAGAACTAAAGTCTAACGTGGAGCTTGCATGTGTGTGTGTGTGTGTGTGTGTGTGTGTGTGTGTGTGTGTGAGAGAGAGAGAGAGAGAGAGAGAGAGAGAGAGAGAGAGAGAGAGAGAGAGACTGTGACAGAGAAAACCATGCCCAGCTGCACTGAAGCAAGTAGGAACGCGGGCAAGCAAAAATATCAACCCTTAACAGGCACCAGACACTTCCTCTCACCAGGTGTGTTAGCTGGGGTGCGGTCCGCAAGCCACGCCCTTCTACGCCCAATGCTTTAACCTAGTCTCATTTCCAGAGAACCCTCTGCCTACAACTGCAGTAGCTCAGCCTACAGCCTTCCAGTCTCCACTTCTACAGGGTGTTTCCAAGCTCAGCGTCTGTTCTGCTCTGATATTTCTCTTTTCTTAAACATCTATCTTATAGAAAATGATGCTACTGCTTCTATCAGACTCCATCTTTGTGCGTTCACCTGTGTGCTTACATGTATGTACATGCATACTTCATGTTACATTCACTATACTTACGTGTGGAGACCAGAAAACAGCCTTGGGTGTCTTCCACAGGCATTATCTAACCTTGTTTTATGAGACACAGCCCCCCTCCTGATAAGGAATCCACCAGCTAAGTGCGAGTAACTGACTAGCAAGCTACAGGGATCTGCTCGACTCTGCCTCCTCAGCTGGGATTACAAACACACACCACCATGCTTGACTTTTTATACGGGCACTGGGGACTTGAACTTGTATCTTCATGCTTGTTCGGTAAGCATTTTACCAGCTGAGCCATCTCCTGAGCCCTGGGGTTCTATCTTTTGCACTATGCATTACTGACACGAACATTGTGTCCCTAACACAGTTTCCCCACAAGCTTCTGCGGCTTTCTTGTTCATACTAGAAAAGCATAGTCCACTTCTGAACACCCATATGCCTAATAGCGCAACTGATTGTAAATAAATATAAAACAAATATAATTCTTACCCATTGTTCCACAGATAGGAAGTAGGCTCAGAGATGAACACATTACCAATGGTCACTCAGCATGACTTGTCCCATTGCCCCCACTCTTCTTCCTCCACCTGCCCCTAAATGGCTTCAGAATACTGAATTAGACAGTTATCACCAGCCAGTTCCACAGTACAAATTTCTGGAAAAGCCCTGCTCACAATGGCACAACTGCGCACATGAATGCCCTCTGCATTCTCTAAGCCATGAAAGTGATTCCCTTTGTACATACTAACAAAGTCCCAGCCTACTCACACGCTAATAAATTTTTCTCATTTGTGTGGGCGGCTGGATAGAGCCCGTGAACGGTTTTACTCGGTGGGTGGTGGGGCTGTAATGAAGAAGCCTTCTGATTAAGTAGACTTCCAGGCTCTTATCGCCCTTGCTGAATGGGAGGCGCCATTAGTAGTAAAAGTAATTACCTGTGTAGAAGATGCTGATTGCATCAAGTACCCTCTACACGCTACTGAGGGAGCCGGCCCTGTTTCATGGCATCTTAAGGGATCCTCATGTGGTGTCAATTTCACGTTTTAAGTGAAGGTGCATTATTTGGGGAAAACATGGTGTTAACTGAATGAACTCGTCTCTCAAATCTCTTAAAAAATGTCCTGGGCCCTGGTCACCCCCTTGCAAGTGGCCTCTCTTCAACCCGGAGCCACAAAGGACACTGCACACTTTGGGGGTGATAAGTACTCTAAACGTTGAAGAATCTATTTGGTGAAAGTTGATTAGACGTGGGTGGAAACCTCTGCTTTCCTCTCTAAAATCACTAAGTCCATTAGGTGAGACTGGCTGGGTACTTAAAGCAGTAATTCCCAAGAAATTGTCTGTGCCAAATCTCGTTAAACGCTCTATCACATAGTTTCACTATACTTGAAATTCTTCTCTGATAGGAATATGAGAAACAGTGCACTCATGATCACAGAGCCGAGGCTCAGGGCTGCTCATTCCCAGCAAACCAGACAGCGTCCCAGCACTGGAGAGGGGGTGGACACCAAGTCCTGTTCCTAACCAGGAAGCTATCTACAATTACTTTAGAGGAATTCTTACACATTTGCGTTGACAAAGGAGGTTCCAGCAAAGATGTATCTAAAGGACTGTGTGCTTGCCTGCCTTCCCTTAAAAGGGTTTTTGCATGAGAAGCCTCCAAAGGTGCCATTCCCCCAGGTAGGGAGGAAAATGTTCTTTGTAAGTTTAGCTTAGCATTGTTATTTAAGCTTGCAAATTGTTTCCATATCCTAAATCAGCAGAAAAGCATTTTTGAAGCATCCCTATTGACCGGCCCATCAGATGAAGGCTGGGCATCCCTCATCACCATGCCTACCTCCTTTCTGCGGCTGCCTAGTTTAAAAAGCAGAAGTAGGAAAAGGAAGAAATGAATGTCAGAGCTACACAAACAGGACCAAATTTTGTTCCTGGACACCTCCAGGAGAGGGCAGGGAAATGAGACAGGCTAGCCTTGAACATTTGGCAATCCTCCTGTCCCAGCCTCCAGAGTTCTGGGATTGCAAACGTGAGACATTACACCCACTTTATAGGAAGGCAATCCAGTAAGCCCCGCAGATAGCATAGATGCCTTGAAGAAGAGAGAGAAGGGGTTAACATTCGGGGTCACTATTTACAGCTATCCTCCTCATCTGAAATTTCCAACTTCAAGAATTTATAGCCTTTTCTAAAACACAAAATCAAGCAAAAGTCCAACCCAACCTTTATTTCTTCCTTTAATGTCATTTAATTTATCTTGGGTAAAATCAGAACCCTTCTTTATTGTCGCTTTGTTCTTTAGATTTCTCTGATTTCAAAAAAAAATCCTCTAAAATATTATTAAAAATTAAATAAGATAATATTGCCAAGGTATTGTTCATAAAGCTTGCCACAGAATAAACATTAATCAAATTTACCGTGAGTAATCCCTTTGCCTCCCTAGCTGCAGAGACCTAGAGCCCAGAGAAAGCAAAACAAACGTACAGTAATTACTGGAAGTTTTCATTTCATTTGTTCTTGGTAATTTTAGGCTCCGGAATCACAAGCCGTTGTTTATAAATTGGTTCAATTGCCCTGTGATGTATCACAAGGCAGGCTTGGAATTATTTTTGTGTTAAAAGTTATACTGTATTCAGGCGCATCTTCAGGGCTGGTGTGGTGGCTCAGTGGGTAAAGGGACTTGTGGCCAAGACTGATGACCTGAACTCAATCCCTAGAAACCCCAGAAAGGTGGAAAGAGAGACCGGTCCCGAAGGAAAGTTGTCCTCTGACCTCCACATGTGTGGCGTGTTCTCTGAGACTTGGAGTCCCGACTCAGCCAGGCTTCGACGCCCTGTAAGGACGCGTTCTACTCTCTCAGTGTCTGTGTGTGGGAGGCCGGGCTGACCGTCCCCTTCAGGACTGGAGTAAGTCTGTGCGGGCTGGGAGGAAGTACAGAGCTCTGAGAAGGAAGTGACGGGATGACTATCAGGGATGGAGAGAGCAGCAAGCCATAGCAGACATCAGTGAGGGAAGACCCATGGTGGCGGGGACCCCGCCTCCACAGTGTCAGCACTGCCCTGCAGACCTTCCTTCTCTCAAGCACACCGGCCAGTTAGGAGCGCTTATCGGAGGAATTGTACAGGCAAGAATGCCATGTTTTGTGGTAAATAATGCCCTCTTCCTGGCAATCCAGCCTGCCTACAGGAGTACAGGACTGTTCTTGTATCTAAGCAGTGGCGCTTATTCAGTAACCACTCTTCACAATATAGAGTTAACTAGAAATGTCCAAACCTTTATACCTGCTGTGGTCCCACAAGTGAGCACTTCATCTGACCTCCTTCCAGTCCTAGAGATCTCAAAATAAGCCAAACAAGCAAGTAAACATCCCTAGCCAGGATCCGCCAGTCAGGAGAACAGAGAAAAGTGTAAAAAAAACCTATAGAGAAGCTGTGACCACGGAAACAAGGAAGCAGAGAGAGCAAGGGGTAGCGGAGGAGTGGGGTGACGGCGGGGCTTCAAGGTTAGACAAAAAGGGCAATGGCGGGGAGGGTCGCACTGGGAAATAGATCTATGACGAAGCAGGCCATGCTGGAGGAGTTTTACGATTACCTTTTCAGAGCTGGACCTCATACCCTTGGCTGGAAAACAGACTGGCGTGAATGGGTAGACG
Organism: Chionomys nivalis; assembly: GCF_950005125.1. NCBI lineage: Eukaryota > Metazoa > Chordata > Mammalia > Rodentia > Cricetidae > Chionomys > Chionomys nivalis. Next base: position 8,886,158 of record NC_080094.1, on the reverse strand, counting down.
AGGGGTCAATTGGAGAAGGAAAATGCTTTTGCCCAAGATGTTGTGCTTTTCCAAGTAGAAAGCAGCCATGTTAAGGGATATTCCAAGGAGACTCTCCAAGCCCCAGACAGACCTGCATGTGTTCTCATCCCTGCAGCTTCCCAAATAGATCTTGGTGTGTAGTCACCAGGGCACACAGTCAGTCGCTCCCGTCTGCACAGTCCTGCACGAAATTCTTGTCTCGGATCTCGGTCCCCGACAATGACACCTTTGTTCTGCTCCACATTGTCACCAGAACACAGACCTCTTGGTGCAAGCACCTCCATCCTCAGCTACAGACAGACCCACTTGTGAAAGAGCTCAGATCAAAGCAGAGCAGCAGCTGTGTCCATGGCCTCCTGAACAGGGCTTTTGGCCACCATCTGTGTCTCTTGAAGGACAGGGGTGGGGACTGGCAAAGAACTTAGAGACCTCACCTTCTGTGTTTTATGTGTGTTTGGATGGCTTCTTCCAATGACTTAGAGAAAGGCAGTACATTTAGTGGTTCAGGGACTGACAGGACTTAAAGAATGAAGCTAGCAGGCTGACATTATACCCTTGCCTTCTCTGGCTGGATAGAATCTGAAGACAGGGCACTTGGTGACATAAACCTGTTATTCTGCTGGCAGGACATTTTGGTGGCTTTTGACTGGTACTCCAGTAAACAGGATAAAATATAATTTCCCCTCAGGCCTTTCCCCCAACCTCCTCTCTCCATCCTTAAGACTTCATCCAACTTCAGCCTCTTTGGAAGCATCCCAAGACCCTACGTCATCAACTGAAGTCTGTTCGCAGCCATGGCAGGACCTCTGTCTTCCCTACCTTAGCAGGCACTGCTGGAGGGCAAGCAGCAGGTCTAACTTTGGGGCTCTGAACAAGCTTTTGTTGGGAACTTTCTCTGTGCCAGGAGCTCGACCAGACTCTAGGAAGTTAGCCACAAACAGAACACGCCCACGTCTGCACTTGAGGAGCTGCAGGCTACCCAGTAAGATTGTCACTAGAGAAGTTGCTGCAGCAGGAAGCAGCAGAGACCAGTTTTCTTGAGAGCTCTGAAGGATAAAGTTAGGGCCCTAGAAGGGGCCTGTGGGTTTCTGTTTCCTGAAAGGATAGCAAAGAACTGACACACGACAAGACACTTTTATAAAGAAGGCTCTCTGTAGAGAGGGATCAGTGAATACGGCACTTACCTCACAAGCATAAGGACCCTGACTTGGTCCCCAGCGCCCACTTAAGAAATCTAGCATTGCAGTACACACTTGGCAATCCCAAAGTTGGTGAGGCAGAGGCAGGCCAGTGAGGGACTGTCTTGGAATGCAAGACAGACCTGAGAACCAACACCTGAAGTTGACTCCCGGCTTCCATGTGTGTGTACAGATGCACACCCTGCACATACACCCTGCACACACAAAAACACAGACAGTAAACATAAGGGAAAGAGCAGCCCTCGGTGGGCGTGGGAGTGGGCGGAGGGGTGTCAGCCTCACGTGGAACTCTCGCTGGTCCTTGAGCGTATGCAGCTGCAGAAGCCTTTGTTCTATGGAACTGAGAACCTCACCCACAACGTCCAAGTCAGGAACTAAATTGAAAACTGTAAAGCTTTCCATCTAAATGGAGGTTTTATGACTTCCAGAAACCTTAACATCCCCCGCCCCACGGGGATTCCACTGCGGATTGATGCATGGCAGATTTTCAATGTCTGATTTATTCCTGGCAACAGTTGACTTTCTGTAATTCACGGAAGGTTCTTTCTGAGAAGGAGAGGGTTTTGAAAACACCAAGGCTAGTGGTTCTTATCTGGGATAGCACCTAGCAACTCAGAGGGACCCCTGCTGTCACCACTAGGGTCCCTGCTCTGCTCAGGCAATGGCCTAGTTCAGTGTGTAAGAAAATGAGGAGCCAGGGAGTAAGGCTAGCCACGGGGCCGCTGGACCACCCACACCTGGCCTCTGAGGACAGAGCTATACACACACATCCTACAGACAGGCCCTGCTTGCCTGTGAGAGAGGGCAACTCTGCAGTGGCCTCTCCCCTCTCAGTCTTATCCCGGGCACTCTACAGTCCACTCAACCCCTCTGGGAAAGGTATAAAGTCTCCCCATTATGTCCAACAGGGCGTCAGCCGAGAGGCACAGCTTACAAGTTTGTGTCCAGCAGGCCAAAGGGTCTAAAATAAATGTTAACTCGTAAAACATGCGTGGCACATCCGTGGGGCTCAAGAAAGCTGACCCAACACAAAGGGAAACAATACAGCAAGCAAATGGTTTAACCCTGTAGTGACGAGGGCAGGAATGTTGGTTTTGAGGTTTTGTTTGCTTGTTTTTGTTTTTCACCTTACCTTTTAAGCAGATAAACAAATAGAAAACAATATATTTTGCTTTCAAGAAATGATATATCTGGGTTTTTTTTTCTGTTTTCTAAGACTTTGGGGGCTTTTTTAGTTTACAAAAAGGGTGAGTGAAATATTCACAATGCACAGTGTCCCATGCTAAGCCTTAACCATAAAATGGTGGTTGGAAGGGAGTGCGGGCACAGCTCAGTTGGCACAAGGCTCCTATGGCATCAGCGAGGCCCTGGATCCGATTCCCAGCACGGCACAACCAAGGCGTGTTTGTGCTTGATTGTTGTCCAAGCACTTGGGAGGTGGGAGCAGGAGAATCAGCAGTCTAAGGAAGGGCTCCACTCTGTAGGGAGTTTGAGACCAGCCTCAAAACAAACAAACAAACAAACAAAAAATAGTAATAAAGGAAGCATCCGCAGCCATGCTGGAAAGTCTGATGACAAGCACTTAAGCAAACCACTACGATTTTCAGGGTCCTGGGGCGACACTGAGAAGTTACTGAGAAGAATGGGAGAACCCAGAGTGCTGGAGACAGATGGGGGGTGCCTGAAGTCGGGTGCTGGCAGCAAGGCGTTCCTTCCAAAGGAGTGACCTTAAACAATGGCATTTGAACATGGCCTTCAGCCTGAGTAGAGGTGACAATACCTCTATGAGATGGAGGTACCTCAGTCCCACACCTTCATAACTGACCAGCCGGGCTAGCATAGGACGGCGCCAAGGGATGTCTGGAAGTGGTTTTCAGAGCATGCGCACAGCAAGTGGCCTCTCTTAGCTCTGCAGAATAAACAAAGGCTTGGCAGATCCTCTGTTTTAAGGCGGGAAGTCACTGGTGAGTCCCAGGCTGTGTAGACTCTCTCCAGCCTTGTTCTACTTCCATTTCCTGGTGTCCATTAAGTTTGCTGTGTTTCCATATCACAACACACACACACACATACTTGATGCCACTTATTAATTCAATAAAACAGTTGATGTATCAAATAAAATGTTTACAAGCATGAATTTATCTATTTCCTGCGGAGAATCCTTTGAAAGGCACGTGACTTGCTGCTAGGGCACAGCGGCATTTGAAGCAGGGCACGGATAAACCTAATAATTTAATTGTCGTGTATTTACCTTAATGTGTAATATTCATATAAAATGAGGGCCACATCACAGCAGCAATTTTGTAGCTGTAATAACTGATTTTTTTCACTGTCAGTTCTTGTTTAAATACACCTGTCTATGGGCTGGAGACTTGCTGTGTTTTCAGAGGCCCCAGGTTGGGTTCCCAGCACCCACCTCAGGCAGTTGACAACCATCTCTAACTTCAGCTCGTGGGACTTGGCACCTCTTCTGGCTTCTGTGGACACCTGTGCCTGCATGCATACACACAGGCACAGTCATGCACTGAGTCACACATAACCCACATAAATAAAAATCAGTGTGTACTTACATACATTTGCATATGGGAAGCAAAGATTAAAAGGTTATTTCTATAATGGCAAATTAATGAAGGAAGGAAAGATTCACTGAGACCTATGAAATGGGGACCCTTGAACGATGCCCGTTGCCATTAACTTATATTTCCAGTTCATTTTGTTTTTTTTTTTTTATCTCTGACATGAGCTTCCCTGAGACCCAGCTGGCTTTGCACAGAGATGGTTTAAATGTTTTTGTTTTGTTAAGTTACCTGCTCCTTGTCCATGAAAGGAGGGCTCTTGACGTCAAGTCTTATTTAATGTGGAGGGACCTCAGTTAACTTGTAAGTCAGCCTCTATGTTGTCGTATCCCATCAGGCTGTAGAAACTGAGTCCAGCAAATTTCAGCCAGGATTCAAAGCCAGAATTCTCTGTCTTCACCCTCGCTACCAGATGGTGCTTCATCAGTCAACTCGAGTCTCCCAGTGTTCCTTGTTGACTCTGATCTGTTTGACAAAGTGTGTGGGTTGTTAGACTATTTTTCCCTCAAGACAGCCTAACAAACAAGCCTTCACCTGGGGGAATGAATGCTAGCCACAGGAGAGGAGACACCGTAGTCCCTGGTAGGACGCGGGATGCCACGTGCTGTGTCATCAGCTCCTTCTGGAGCCCCTCTCAGAAGCGTTTTCCTCCCTCTTGTCATCTGTACACTTCTCTGTCATTTTCAAAATGATTTTTGAAGCCTCGAGTTTAGATGATATGTCACAAGGAAAGTAAGTGAGGAAGGCACTGAGGAGCCGTGGCCAAAATGACAGCCTGGGACGGGGACACTGATGAGGAGGCAGCTCAGTCTCAGAGGGTTTTCCTGGGGACATCCTCCTGCCAGGACACAGCCTCCTGGCTTAGTCCAGGGACTAGCAATGCTTCTCTGCAAAGGGCCAGGGAGTCTGCAGATCGCACGGTCTCTGCAGCAGTGCCTTGGCTGGAAAGCAGCTATAGACTAAGTCAACAAATGACTTTCTCCAATGAGCCTCTTTATTTACAAAGCAAGTGATGGGCTGTATTTGGCTCAGAGTAGCTCACCAATTCTCAGCCCATTCGGTGGAAGTTTAGCCCCTGGAATCAAATAGATCCAAGACACACCTGGTTCTTATAGTTGCCTGCTATGGGATCCTGAGAAAAATTCAGCAAATCTACCTGTCTTACTCATAATTGAAATCGCAGGGCTTTGCATGCTCTGAATAAAAGGATAAATGGCTCCAGGATTTATTATCATGATCTTCTTCACAATTAAAACTAAAGACCCAATCAGATCTCCTCACACTACTTCAGCATTTTTATCATATTGATATTGCACATATATGTAAATTTGTATGTGTATATGTGCATACTCATATGTATGATCTCTTTCTTTTTTACTTGGTTTTCTATTAAGCTGTGAATTGATCATGTGACAGCCTTTGGTCCTTTGCTTGTCTTTGTAAATAAAGTTTTATAGATACACAGGATGCTTTTACCCTATAAGCGAAGAGGGGAATTTGAGCAAGCAGAGATCTGTGTTCCATAGTCCTTTATCAAAGACATTTTCTCTCTCCTGTGCTGGCTGAGCAAGAAAACCCATTGAATCCCATATTAGATTAGTTAGATTTCTTTGGTTTTTGCTCAGACATCTCCTGAGAACATCTCACCTTCCCCTTCCTGCCTGTGAACTTCCGTTTAGGAATCATGATGGTTGTTGTGGTGACCCTCCAACGTCAGTGAGATTCTGTCCCGGGTCATGAAAGTCCTATGTGGGGGTTCCCAACTTAGTGTAAACTAGTGTTGCCCCTCAGCTTGCCCTTAGTGTCTGCTTCTTCTTCACAGAGGTCTCCCCTATGTGAAGTAATTTACTTCTTATCCCAGAGTAAACTCACCCCACGCCACTCTGCCCAGCTTTCCTCACACACTCTTGCTAACCTTCCACACAAGTCTGCTGAGAGTCTAACGGGAACATCTGCAACAGGGATATCATTATAATAGGTGTCAAAAGTGCCACTGCTCTCCCAGAACACCCCGGTCTTGACAAGACAGATGAAGCCTACAGCTTTCTGTTTGTACTTAAGCTCCCAGAAGCCAGGACTGCAGGCTTTTTCTCACATTGTGAGTCACCAGTGGCTGTTCTTTCAGATATCCATTTGTCCAGAAGATTCTGCCTTCCAGAATTTTCCCCAAGATTTTCAGGCTGCACTGTGAAATCTCTTGTAGGGAATGGAAAAGAATGTGCCGGGACCTTTTGGATTCAATGTTTTACATGAGAACCATGATTATTGTGGCTTCAATGGTAAAATGTGTCTGTTGGACCTTTCAATTGAGAGCTACAAACCCCAGCACAGCAAGGCTTAAGCAACTGGCAATTTATTGCCAGTTAACTAAAGCGTTCAGGACAAGCTGGCTTCAAGCAGTGCTGGTTCAAGGCCTCGGGTCACAATTTGAAAAGGCTTACTCTCACTTCTCTGGTCTACTTCCAGTCTGTTGGCTTCATCCCAAGCCATTATGACACCTCATGGTGGCCTGGTGGCAATGAGACTGACTATAATCCCCTTGGCACGAAGTCCAGCCTCAACAAGCCGTTCCAGATCCCATACTCTAGTCAATGTCTCATGACCTATGATTGGGTATGCTGGTAGTCAGGCCCACTCTGGCTAGAGACACCCAATACTCTGATGAGGGAAATACGGGACTTGTCACCCGTAGACCTAAGGGACAGATAGTTTGCTTGCCTAGAGTCATGTGAATAATAGCAGGGGCTCCTAAGGCAAGATCAGAAGGTGTCAGAAACATAGCGGATGAATGACAGGAGAAAACAACAACGAATTTCTTCTCTATAAACAACCAGCTTGCTCGCCAGGCTGCTTTTCTCCTTGCTTCCTGTGGCAGACTTTCTCAGCAACAGCACTAGTCATATTTGAGACCAGATCGTCCTTTGTCATGCAGCCATCCTGTGAATTGTCAAATCTTGAACAGTGTGGCTGTCCCCTCCCTGTTAGATGGCAGGAGCAGCCACTCCCTGCCTCCCTGTCACTATAGCCTAACCCCTGGGAGTCACAGTTGTTGAGCTGAGAAGCATCAGTAGCCAATGTTTACAAGCGAGTGGCGGCCAGAGGGTCAGGACACTGCCCATTCCTCACCAGGGATAGGACCCTAAAGGGAAGGAGTGGTCCCAGGGTTGAAACTGGCAATCCCCAAGCACCTTCAAAGCCTTATTTGACTGGTACCTTCTCCAAGGAGAGGGAAGGTCTTCAGATCCAGAGAGACTCAGCCAAATCTATTGGCATAAACAAGGAACATGTCAAGTTGAAAAGGAATCCTGGGGCCAGGAAGGTCAAAGCTCGAATCCCATTTGTATCAGATTCTCGGCCGATAATCTTGGGCTACTTAGTTAGCTCTCCTAAGATAAAAAGACCATGCTGGTGTTGATGTGGGGCACAGTTATAACTAATGAGAAGAGGTAGGAATTCTCATGTTTTGTGTTGTCACGGTTACAAACATCACTAGCCAGGATCCTCGACCTGGACCTACGGAAGCGAGGACCAGATCATAGAGGATGGCCCAGCGCTTTGTAGGATGTCAGGTTGTTTTCCTAGCATTGGCACTTTCATGTCAGCAACAGGGTCAAAGAAGATGTTCCAAAGCTCTAGGGCCAGTGAGATGACTCGTCTGGGAGTGCGGGGAAAGTGCTGGCTGTGAAAACATGAAGGCCTGAGTTTGGATCCCCAGAACTCACATGGTGGTCCGAGTCCAGAACCCCAATATGTCTATGGAGAGGTGGGGAGCGATCAAAATTCCTCAGAGCTCATGGGCTAAACAGGACGATGTAAGCAGCAGGGAAAAAAACCTAGTGGCAGAGGAGGACAGACACCTGAGGTGTCCTCTGTCCTCTACACCCATGCCATGATGCGCGCGCGCGCACACACACACACATACACACACACACACACACACACATATATACAAAGTGGGGGGGGCTAAGGTGTTTGTAGACATTGTCAAATGTTTCCTGGGGATGGAATGTCTACAATGATAGAGAAAGGGGGACAAAATCAACCCCCTGAAGTCCACTGATTTAAATACTCCAGGGCCATCATGTCCAGAGGGAAAGAATAATAATTCTATTGCTTTATCCTATTTCCCAAGGCAGACTCCATGGCTGGCCCAGGAAAAAGAAAGGGCTACTTGCAAACATGTTTAGGAAAAAGTCTGAGGCTCCCAGGCCTGACCCAGTAGATGATGGTATTCACAGCTCCAATTTCTTGCTGCAGAGGGAGATGGAGAGGGCACACCTATCTCCTCCGGCCTTTATCTCCAGAAATACTGCCTGCGGGCCTTCAGACCATACTCCTTCTATTTCCAGCTCCAGGCTTGCCCAGGGGATCCAGTTAGTTGCTTAAAGTGTGTCCTCCTGTCTGGCTCCAGGTAGGAAATCATCGCTCCGAAGCTCTGGTCGCACGTTGTAATGAAAACGCTTGTTACGTTTAATGAAAACCATAGACCAGGCTATGAATCCTGTGGCCTTTCAGATGTATGTGCACAGCTCTGCAGAAACACGGAAGTGCTGGGCGTATAGGGTCCTTCATTTTCCCATGATTGCCTGACACCGAGGTTCCTGGGGGTCAGCAGAATGCTACGTCAGATTTAAAGTCGGTGAAGTCAGCTTCCAGCTTTGGCCATGTAGGGCCAGTGAATGCTACGACTCAGAGCTTAGTATAGGTTGCCATAGTAAGCTCAGGGGCCAAAGTCAAGGCTGTGCTTTTAATGTGAAATGTTGAGTGGACTCATATGTGTGACCCTTGGTCGCCAGCTGGTGTCGCTGTTTTGGCGGTGGTGGAACTTCTAGAAGGTGAAGGTTTACTGGAGGAAGTAGGCCAAGGGAGAGGAGAGCGGGCCAACAGCCTAGTCCCCCTCACTTCCTGTCTGCTCTCTGTTTCCTGGCTGTGGATTCAGTGTGAACAGCACAAGCGCATCACACACTGCGTGCCTTCCTCACCATGGCACATTGTCTATTTTTTTTTTCATAGAATTTATTTTGGTCATCGTCTACCTACCCGCAACTCTATTTTTAAAAAGAGAAGCCCCTTTGGTGCTGACCAGCTCCTCCCAAACATGAAGTCTGTCTCCCTTGAGGTGTGGCTCATACACTGAGGGTCACTCCACTGGAGAACACTGACTGTCCCTCCCCCAGCAGATACCAATTGCAAATAACTTCCTGGTTTAGGGTGGGACTTTGTGCTCACGTCCCCTTCTCAGTACTTGGATTTTGTCTGGTTTGAATGTGTGTGAGTTTGTGTGCCCTTGGGGTCTCTGTCAGTTCAGCCCTGTTGTGTTTAGAAAACACGATTTCTCTGGAATCGTCCACCACCTCTGGTCCTTCCAGTCTTTCCACCTCCTCCTCCCCACGGACCACTAATTATATCCTTTAGTGAATGTAAGCCAAATAAACATTTCCTCTGCTAAAAAATAGTAATAATAATAATAATAACAATAATTTGGAGTCATGCAAATCTAAATAGCTAGTTTCAACATGGAACTATCACATGTTGAAAAAATGCTAACTCACTAACCTGTAGAATAGAGACCACGTGACCTGCATCCTAGCTACTAAGTTAGGTGAGCTCACAAATCATTTAACACATAAGAAACACTCAAAATGTATGATTACCATATGTAACAAATTTGCAGGATTTGAAGCCATTTCCTTCCATTCTTTATCCATTATTCAACTGTTTTATTTAGTGCCTACTTTTTCATCCGTGTTAGCAATTTGTAATTCAGCCACAAAATGAGCGGTCTCACGCTGCTTTTAAGTTAATAAAAGTGTGAAAGACTAATGTGTGGGAAAGACAACTTCCTTGTCCCCCTGGAATCTGGCTCCTGAGATAGCTCGAGGGAAGCAAACTGTCTCCAGTCAGTTAGGCACCTCAAAAATCAGGTAGAAACTCGGGGGCTGGGACTTCCTCATCTTTTCTTCCACGGATCTAGAACATTCAATTATCACATTTTGATTTTCAAAAAGAAGTGAAGTTTCCAGGCAAGTGACAAGGAAGTTTGTGGGAATTTATTGCAGGCTTACCCCTTATCTATCCCAAGAGTCCTTTGATTTATGCAGTTTATCCTATAGCCCAAGAATCGGCCTTGTTGGATGGATGAGGAATGCGGCTCCAAGGCCAAGGTTGTGGTTTGCTGAGTCCTTGGATGGTTACAATTCTCTCTTCATAGATTTCTCTTACCTTTAGGACTCGGTATGATTTAATTGCCGAGAAAGCTCTCCCTATATGCTGGGGCCACTTCCAAATGCCACCTCGTGCTCCTACAAATAAATGTAGCTTCAATGGAAAAAGGAAGGTAGCCCACCCTAGCTGCTGACAAAATCCCAACAGGGAGAGAGAAGCACCTGAGGAACGGGCCAGGTCCTGTGAGGTTTTCACCGGGTTTTCTGTGAAGGTCTCAACTCCCAGGTGAGCCCTGAAAGCAGGAAGCCTGGCTATTACCCCCCAATGCCTGGAGAAGCCGTTTGTAGCTCTCTTCTATTAGATACAGCTCCAGGATCCAACGGAAGCTTAACCTCCTGCAAGACACATCTGATAGTCTCTCACATCCAAAATAGGATTGTCACGATTTTGTGGTTTAACTTCTTCCCAGTATTATTTTTTTTTCCATTTATCTCTGCTTCATTCCATCCCTCTCCCTACTAGTCCAAAAATGCAGAAGAAATCTACAGTTTGCTGGGTGGTAAGTGTCTACTCAGAGCCCGGTGCTCAGTTCAGGAGTGTGGCTGGCTCCGAGGGGTGCAGGAAGTCCACGCTGTCCCTAACTTCGAGACGCATGGAGATCCGCACAGACAGTAGATGATCCAAGCTGCCATGCAGTCATGGATTCGCCACTGCCCTGTTAACCTATTTACACTCCCATGGCTTTCTAGGCCTAAAGGAGAAAAGGCCTTTGCCTTCCCCCTTTCTGGTTCATCGCCAGGTGGTCCTGAGCCACCTGTCACTTTGCCAAAGTCTAAATCCCTCGCCAGTCTCAGCTTTCTCTCCCTGTTAGCATTCAGAGCTCACGTTGCATTAAATGGTTAAAGGGGGAAATAAAGGGAAAAGCGCAAATGTGTGCCATTAAACTGGTCATGACAGAGTGTCGTTAGTATTAGGAAATTCTAGCATGGGATAATGCTTTTTGGCACGATCTCCTCTGAGCAGGAAGCCTGCACTGGAGAAGGTATGCAAGCAGAGAGCGAGGGGCATCTGTTTGTTCTCAGTTTCCCTGACAGCCGGGATGGCTTGTTTGTGTCAGCGTTCCCTGGGATGGTAACTGCGATCTCACAGAAGGGTCAAAGTCCACCAGACCTTTGTGCCTGCTCAGGGGCCCACCCCAGGCCTCTTCTCTCCTACCCCCTGGTCCCCTCTAAATTAAATCACATTCCACTGCCTGTTATTGGATAATGCCTGGACAAAATATTCTTGCACACACTCCTTGCTTAAGGCGAAGTGACTGGAACAGAGGGCTGCTGGCTAGGAGCCATGGACTAATTGCTGTATGCCCATTTCCCCTCGCCAGAGGCACACCCAGCATTGACAAATCTATGGCTGTTTCCCAATTTCTTCAGGTCTCTCTGAAACAATCAGGGCAATATTCACTGGGGAGGGGGAACAGCTTGCATGGGGGCGAAAAGAGAAGCTCATTCTCTATAAGCACTGGCACCTTCCTCTCACTCTGTTTAATCTCCTGTTATTTTGATCGCGGTGATCTGGGTTTTTAATTTCCTGTAATCCAGAAAGGAATGCTGTTCTCTTCCTTAAGCATCTGTGGGATCTGCCTTTCATGTTCCAGAAGAATCTTAACAGAGATGTTTTGTCAACGACTGGATGTTTCATTAGAAATCCAAAGATTCCCGTTAACTTGACTTATTTCTGTGGCTCCGATCAACTTTCAGCTTAATAATTCATGATGTTTAATAACCTGTTCATATCATTGCCAAAACTATTGATTTAATAATATTTGGCTGTTAATAATGGAGGAGGGGGATGGGTTTCTTACCATTTACATCAATTTCTCTCTTATTGCCTTGCAAATCTTGGGGGGACAAAATCGCCAAGACCTTTAATATCTTGTCATTTTTCTTGTTAGGAGTCAGGAAATGGTTTTGAGTTCTTAAATATGACTTGTCTTCACTTTTATTTTCATATTTTGGAGGCTTGGGGTTTGTTTTCGGTGTGAGCTGTGGTCTCACGACGCAGCCCAAGCTGACCTTGAACTTAAAGTTCTCCCTCCTCCTCCTGGCCTGTGCTTACAGGGGTTATGGAGGCCTGTGCTGGGCAGCACAACCAGCTAGTCTCTGCATTCTTGAGCTTCAAAGGATACACTGAAGACATCCAATTAATCTAACTAGTCCTGATTGAAACACTTCCCAGGAGTTTGGGCCGGCCACACTCACTCAGCCCTCGCTCCTCAGTCTCTCTAGCAAATTTCAGTGGGCTCTTTTGTCCCTTTTTAAAGTCACCTTTAATCGAATTCCGTTGTGATCGCATCTGTGGTTTCCTTCCGGGAACTCATTTTACAATCTGAAGTAAGAATGGGGCTGGAAAATTCATCACAGATTTGTCTTGGCAAGGTGGGGTTTCGGGCCGCTTTCTCCTCAGAGCTCCTGCAGAAGTTGGAGCTGTGGTGGGCAGGCAGGAAGTGAAAAAAAGTGAAAATCAAATATATGGACCACATACATGCTTACTGATTTCCTTATAACTTCAGAGTCCTCCTGCTTTATCTTTAGCTTCAAAAGAACCCTTTCAGAGACCGAGCACAGTGGCACACACCTTTCACTTCCGCATCCTACGGAGGCAGGTGGATCTCCACGGGTGTGAGGCCAGCCCCTTCCACACTGTGAGCTCCAGACCAACCAGGGCTGCAGAGTGAGGCACTATCTCAAAGTTAATTAACTAATTGAAGATAAAACTTTTCAAACTCCTTTATGAATCTCCTTTGCAAGATGCCCTTGTTGTTAGACCATCCTTACCTGGGCCTCTTTCTGCAATAACAACTACATCTTCAGGCCGTGTTCCAAGAAGAACCCTCCTTATCCCCAATTTTATTGAATACCTAATGGTATTGTGGCACATGTCCAAAACTTAACCTTCCGGGCAGTAAGAAATTTCCGCGTAGTGCTGTTTCTCAATGGAAACTGACTTCCTGCATCAGATACAGAGGGTGATGGGTGGTATACAACCAGCTGAAGGAAATCATTAGAATTCCCCTACCCAGGGCTCTGTGTGTTCCAAGCATGCTGGGAATGTGCCTGGTTGGAAGTGGATCAACGATCAACACGTCTACTCAATGTTGAAGGCGAGAGAGGAAATTCCTTAATAAGCCGCAGGGAGGGAAAGGTGTCTATGGCTTGACCGAGCCTGTAGACCACCCAGGTAAGACGCAGAGGGTGCCCACAGATTCCCAGATGAATACCCACGCTGGGGTCCTCACTGAGGTCTCTAGATCCCCTCCATCAACCAGCATGGAAATGAGCCACTATTGCAAAATAAAAAGTGTGTCTTGGGGCTCAGTTGTGCAGCTCACGTGATTTAGGATACAGCATCATTCTTCAGTTGGTGTAACCCATTTGGTGAATGTTTTACCTTGGTTTCTGTTGCTGTGATAAACACTCCAACCAAAATGAAACGTAGGGAGGGAAGTACTTCCCTCCATCTTACTGGTCACTGTCTACCTTTGGGAAGTCAAGGCAGGCCCACTTGCTGTTCCACACAGCATCACCTCCAACCAAGGAACTCAAGACAAGGAGGCAGAAGCCATGGCGGAAGCTCCTTCCTTTACAGGCTCATGTTCAGCTAGTGTTTTCATGGAGCCCAGGATCTCCTGGGTAGACATAGTGCTGCCCACAGTAGACTGGGCTCTCCTGCATCAGTGTTCAAAACTATCCCCCAGACACGGCCATTGGGCCAATCAGATCTGGGCAGTCCCTCAACTGAGATTCCCTTTTCAGGTGATTCCAGGTTTATCTGTCAAACTGACAGTGAAAGCTAGCTAGGATAGTGGGTTATATCAACAAGAGTGTGAGAGTAGAATACAGCTGAGAGCCTTGCCTGTAGCAAAGGAAATAACATGTCCTTTGTTGTTCTATATTTTTACAAATAAGCTTTGGGTGACATTACAAAATGATCTAAAAGCCCCCAAAGTTTCAAAAGTTTCTACTGCCTCCATGTAGGGAGACAGTCACAAGTCCTATGCCAAAACTCTACCTTTCAAGTACGTTAAAATACATACATAATTCTTGTATTTAAAGAGGTGGCAGACTTCTAATGGCTTCACTGACTCTGAGAGGTTGTGGTTTACACCCGCTTCAGCCAGCACACAAAGGCTCAAGGACACAGTGTTATAGACCACTGCCTCTCGGGTAAGTGACCAGCAGACGACAGAGTCCCCAGAGGTGGCTCCTCAGCAAAGCTTCCAGGACCTAAGGACCTTAAAGAGGGTACTGCCATGAAATCAGACTGCACCAGGTGTCCAGCGCCTACTTGGGAACTGATAGCTCTTTTTGAGGGAAAATACAATGTCACACAGAAGCCAAGAGGAAATGGGAAGTGAACATTTTGATCAATTTTGTTCAAGAAAAGCAGCACACTCCAGCCTGGCTCTGAAAGTATAGACTAGCCAGAGCCGCCATTACCCCAGGTAACTTAGTTAGAAGTCATCTTATCTGCTCTTCCTGCCACGGCCAATTTGAGGCTCAGCCGTAGACCAGCCTGACCTCCAGAAAGTTCGAGTGCAGGCGTAGCCTTTGTTTCTGCCCGGCTATACATCAGGTTTGCTGCCAACACTTCAGTCCTGGCCACTCTCAATGTGACGGTTCTGGCCGAGGTTCTGCTGTTTCGTGATGAATCTGGCTTTCGCCACCCAGATTTTAATATTCATCAAGGTGCTGGTACAAATGGGACAAGATCTTATTACCAGAATTCTTGAACTTACACCAGTTTTGGGAGTAGAGAAATAGATTTCACCTGAGAACGCTCTTAATGTTATGTCAGAGCCCAATTGATCTGATGGACTTTTAATGACTTCGCTGATAAGACAGAGAGTGCCTTAGACCTGCTCCAGCCAGTGTGAAAAGGCTGATGGCAATTTGCATGGCCCGATGAGATCTCAAATGGGAGGAATGGACCTTCAAGTTCAAAGAGGCTGCACGCTTGCCGCAGAAGAGACGTGAACTGTGCAGGGCTGGGTACGGAAACCAGCAAGCGCATGGGTTCTGTGCTTCTCAAGATGCCTAAGCACATACACCAAAATTACAGAGAACTGAGGATCTGGGGGTGCTGTGACTCAAGGGTTGGCGGGTTGAACACACACACACACACACACACACACACTCAGCAAAAAGTAATGAGGAAAGCCAAAAACAAAGGAAGCATTTCCCCACCGCTAAGAGACAATTTAAGCTGCTAAGAGCCCCCACCTGTGATCCACGTCTCCTGCTTGCACTTTAAGCAAATGGGAGGTTTTAGCAGGACATTATCACCTGCGGAGCCCAGTAATGGGTAATTGAGTAGGGAAAGGGGCCATGCATTTCTGATTAATATTTACCAAAGTCAGTGTGTGCTTTGCCTCAACCGTTAATGACTTGACAGATCAAGTCGAACAAAAAGGATAGTGTCGCTGGAAAACGGGGCATTGTGCTCCTCAGACGCTGCCTCCTCTCCGCTTGGCTTACGATGAATGCTATTCTTTAATAGCAAACTGGTGTTCGTAAAGAACTTATTACGGAGACTCCGAGGAGCCAAGAATGAAGGAATGCCTGACTGGCAGTGATCAATCAGTCCCCTTTTTAACATGAGCTGATCCTTCCTTTTCCAAGCAACAGTTCATACAAAGGTCTCTAACATAAATACGCGAGTCATTGGAGCCATTACAGCTCTTGGTCCTGTTCACGGTTCCATGTATGCTTGGGGAGAAGATGACCCCTGCCAGTCCTAATAGAGGTTAATTATTGACAACTGTAAAGTAAAAATCTTCAAATAGCAAAAGAAAGTCATGTTTAGTTAAAGATTCTGCATCTTTGGAGCAGAATTCATATGGGAGCAGCCTTGGGAAGTGCTGATCAGTGAACTGGACCCAGAGAATTGAGGAGCTGTGGTACTTGGGGTGACTTTTTTTCTCTTGCTCAAAAACCTCTATTACACAATTGGTTTGGTTTTTTAAGATAGGGTTTCATATAGCCCAGGATGGCCTCAAACTGGATATGTTGCCCAGAATGGCCTTGAACTCCAGGTCAGATCCTCCTGCATCTTCTCCCAGCTGTTGGGATTACAGGTGTGTGTCAACATACACAACTCCAAAGGCCTATAAAGCAGGGTTTCTTCACTGTCAAGTCGACACTAATATCTGGGGCTAGGCTGCTCTTTGCAGTGGGAATTATCCTAGGATGATATGGAAATCAGCTAGACTTCTTCCTGAGCTCCTCGCCCACCCAAAGTTTCTCTCCCCTACGCCCAGCTCCAGTGTACCCAATTCTGAACCTTCCTTCCCATATACCCTGTGGTTGAGAACTTGAACCCCCAGCTTCATCAGTTCAGTTCTTTCTCTTCTTCATGCTAGCCATGTGACCTCAAACCAGGAACTCCCTCCCTCAGCTGCTCTGTACCTCAGCTTTCTCATGTGTAGTCTACAAAGGGTCCTCATGGGAACCTGTCATATAAGGTCACAGGAAAAAACTGCTAGTGTGTAAGACGTGCATGAAGACCACGCTTATTATTCTTTTATCTCTTGGTTGGAAAGTCCCTGTTTCTTCCTTCTCTATGGGCATAGTTTGCATAGAATCACAGAATTCTTTTTGTGAAACCACGTTAGAGTATGCCATGTGACAACCCCTAAACAACAGGCCAAAGTACTGACAACTGGGGTCACTTAGGATTATGAGAGCCAACGTGTGTGTGTGTGTGTATGTGTGTGCGTGTACATGAGAACTTGTGTGCTGCCCACATCTCCCTGAGGGATTATGGGTAACGTTGAATTTTGCTCCTACTACTACCAAGAGTAAGGATAGAATAGCAAGGGTGCCAGGCATCTTTGGACTCTCAGTTGGTAAGACGTCTTCTAATCCATTGAGGGGGCACTTCTGAACCCAGAGTCTTTCAGCTGAGAGACTGTAGCTGGAGTGACTGCTGGTCCTTCTTCTCCCAGTATTTCCTCAACTCAAGATTCCTCTGCATCAGAATGGGGACCGCATTTCCTTTGGAAATGAGAGCTTTCTTAAGCATAGATTTCTAAGATGATGTAGTACCCAATGCCTGTAATCCCAGCACTTAGGAGGTGGAGGCAAGATGATTGCTGTGAGTTCAAGGCCAGTAGGAATGATACAGACATACATACATGTATGAGATGTGAATTTCTACATTCCAATTTTGTTCTGTTAGTTTAGACATGTAACATTGGGGCCTGAGACTCTGCATTTTTAGCTGCATTCCCACGCAAGCTTCCAGGTACTGATTTTGAGAACTGAGGTTTAAATAAAGCAACGAGCAACGTGAAGCTGAGAGGCATTTGCACGTGACGCCCGCTGTCCCTGAGTATCTGAGCCTGCACACACTCGGTTTTTATGATGGGAATAGGGCAGAGGTGTTTTCCCCCTTGCTCTCTGTCATGTTCCAGGTAGTGAAAATGGTGTAAATGGGAGGGTTTTCGCTTTTAAGTGAAGCAGTTGTGTCTGTGTTCCACAATCCCCTGCTCCTAAAAACAAGCTGGGGGAAGGGGGTTGGAGAAAGGGAGGACCAAGTTTTGCAGTCCCAGTTGGAAGGGGCATGTGTTGTGCCGAAGACAAAGGGAGGCACAGGCAGCAACAAGCTGAGAATAATTTCTGGGTATCAGGAGTGGAGAAAGATTTTAGATTATGCTGTTCTGGAAGCTTCCATCACCAGGTGCACCAAAGAAGTTTCCATATGGCTTCAATATCCTGGGGGGTTCGATGCATAGTTGAGCCTAACCCAAAGATATGAAATAATCCATTCTTGGTCTATTTCTAGATGATGAATATCTCCTCCATATCCAAGGCCTATTTAATGATTAATTTGAGTTTTCCCACAGCCACGAATCTGTATCCTCAGGAGTAATGGGGCCCGTGTCCGGGTGATTTATTTAGAAACAAAAGCTAAGAGGCTGCCCCATCCCTTCTCTCGCTTCCCTGTCCACCAAGAGCCTTGTTCATCTCCTTTTTCTTCCTCCACTGCGGTGCTAAAGAAAGCTGCATCTTCTGCCATCTCACGGCTTGGATCTTTCCAAACAGGCACTCTCAAAATGAAGGCCTGGGGCTGGGGAGATGGCTCAGTTGGTAAAGTGCTTGCCTGGAAGATGGGGGAACCTGAGTTCAGATCCCCAGAGCCTGTATAAAACCAGATGTGGTGACATGTGTCTAGGAAAATCCCCAGAAATTCATGAGCCAACTACCATGGTGTTTACACAATGGCAAACATGAGAGTCTGGAATGAGCTGGAAGAAGAGGACTGAACCTAAGGTTTTCTACATGCACACGCACAAATGCACACACACACACAGAAGGGGGGGGAGGGAGAGAAAGAGGGGGAGTTGTAAGTAGGGGCCCACAGGGTGGCTCATCCGGTATACTTGCCCCACAAGCCCAACAGTATGAGTTAGAGCTCCAGAACCCACATAAAGGTGGAAGGAGAGAACTGTCTCCCCAAGGTTGTCCACTGACTTCCACAAATGTATCGTGACACGCAAGTGTCCTCTCTCTCTCTCTCTCTCTCTCTCTCTCACACACACACACACACACACACACACACACTTTAAAAGCTAATTGTAAGAAGCCCTTAAATTCTTTTCCTAAGTTCTCCACACGAACATTCCCTTTTTAGTGGCGTGTAACCATTAAGCCTTGATGCAGTTTCCTGGCCTTAACGTGGGGTGGACTGTTGGACAGACTGCCTTCTTCATAGGGTTTTGTAGAAGTTCCATGAGCCTCAAACGAGGACTCTGAGAGAACCTGGCCCACAGTTCACAGCACTGAGCTAGGCCCGTTGCCATCCTATGCCGTCTGTCTGTGTGTGTGTGTGTGTGTCTGTCTCTGCATGTATTCCTCTTTACCAAGCCACCCTCTGCTCCTTCTTCTCCTTCATAGCCCATCACCTTGGGGGGTCTTTTCATTCTCTCCCTGTCTGCAGCATCCCCACTGGGTAGATCTTTAATCCCGATGACATCATCATACCATCTGGCCACCGACCTCCCCTCTGAGCTCATTCCACCTGGATGGACTGCAGTGCTGTGTGGAGACTCTGTGTCCACATTTTTACTGGGTGTGAGCTGTGTTTCCCCGGCTTCATGTGGCATCCTGTGTGTGCATGGGGAGGCCGGTGCTCTTACTTGCTTGACCACAATGGGAACAGAAACACACAAGTGGTAGACTTTGCAGGATTTGGAGAGTTGTTACATCTCCTTCTTAGGCTGACTGGTTTTTCTCTGTTTTTACCTTGATGGCTCTATAAATGTCACAGCTTCCAGAACTTTGTCTTTCTTGGGCTCTCATCTCACCTTTAAACTCATAAATCTCCAAACGGCAGACTGCGAGTAAGGCCAGACAACAGAGACAAGTCAGAGCCTCAAACTAGTAAACTGCTTTAGCCCCCTGTAGAGGTGGCTCAGTGGGTAAAACGCTTAGCAGACAAGCATGGGGAACTGAGTTCAAATCCCCAGGACCCATGTAAAGCCAGATGTGTTAGCCCATGTCAATAAGCCCAGGGCTCTTAGGGAAAGACCGTGGATGGAGACAGGAGAATCCCAGGAAATGACGGCCAGCTAAGTAAACAAGACGATGGTAAGCAAGAGCCCTGCCTCCAGCACAGTAGAAGACAAGAACTGACGCCAAATGTGTTTTCCAACTTTTACACAGACAACACAGACAGAGTAAAATAAAGTCAAACACATACAAAGCCTGGCATGAAATGACAGGAAAGACTCGGAAGTCTGGGGTGCCTCTGCTGTTTAGGTGGAGAGAGACAGTGGGGGATGTAAAGGGTTGTGGGAGATGACACTTGCTCTCATTTAGGGTACATTGGGTCACACCAGCAGACATACAAGTACAAATGCCCTGCACTGTTAAGAAGGGAATGCATGGCAAACTGAAGGTGGATTGAGTCACAGTTTCAAAAGCCATCCATCTATGTGTGCCTTTTGAAAATCTGCAGCGGATATTAAGGAAAATAAGAAGGAGGAGGAGGAGGAGGAGGAGGAGGAGGAGGAGGAGGGATAAAATAGAAAGAAGGAAAAGAGAGAGACAGGCCAGGATAAGGAGGGGGTGGAGACAGACACGTGAGGCCATTGCTGGAAGTTAGGAAGTCAAGGTAGAATTGAGAATGGTCCAGCAGTGTCACGTGACTGAGGGTGTATCTAACACAATGTCTCTACATCTGGAGTTAGATTTAGCCAGAGAGAGCACACATTCAGTCAATAATACGCACCTATCATTCACCAATAAATATGCTGAAGAAAGAGTGAACAGGGAGACTGTACACTTCTGCGTGAGCTACATTTTGCTGCCATGACAAACATTTCCTAAATGACAGGAGTTAGTTTCTCGCCCACTAAGGGGCTTTCTCCCTCTAAGTCAGGGCTGTGAAGAAAGGAAGCAGGCACCAGTTCCCGAGTCTTATTCTGGAACGTGAAGAAGGTATAAGTGAGGGCTCACCCATCACTCCCAGGGGACAGTAGGGGAAATCCAGCATGCCTGCAGGAGAGAGAAGTGGAATTTGCACATGTATCCCTGTGCCGCATCCCACGGTCCATTGGACTTCACGTAATGAAACATAGAATCTTGCGTGAAATTAATAAGAATTTCTTCAACACATTGACCTTGTGCCCATCCTGATGGATCCATCTTCATCCTTGAATTTTGACTGCGTGGCAGGTTGTCTTCTAACACATCAGTCATATCTTTTCTCTCCTTCCTTCTGATTCCTCTTAAACTATTTTTTATTTTAGCTCTATTTTATGTTTACTTACTGCTAGAGCAGTGTGGGTATGATATGTATGGGTGTAATGTGCCATGAGGCGGGAACTGGAGGTCGCTTCTCGCCACCTACTTCGCTGAGGCAGGGTTCTTTTGTTGTTTCTGCTGTTGGGTTACACGCACCAGGCCAGCTGGTCCACAGACATCTGAGAAGTCTCCTGTGCCCACTTCTCACCATGCCATAGGAATTGTGTGATTAGAGAATGGAGTCACTAGTGGGTTTCAGGACTCAAACTTGGGTCCCCAGGCTTGTGTGGCAAACACATTTTTGCCGCTAACCTATGTTGGTGGTCCCGGTTCGGTGCATACTGTCCTGTGTGGGGCAGTGACACGTGACAGTGTGTGTGGATGTTAAAAGGCAGCTTTGTGGAGTCAATTCTCTCCTACGCCTTATTTTTCTGGACGCTCACTCAGGTCATCGGTCTGGCACAGCAAATTCTTTTTGCCCACTTAAGTATCCTGCCAAGCCCTACCTTCAAATCTCTATTCAGATTAAGGAACCGCCTAATAAGAAATTCAAAACGCGAACACAAACTTTCCTCTACTGACATTGCACGCATGAGCATGAGCATTATCTCCCGCCTCTGTGCAAGACACAGGCCTGAGAATGAGACATGCAAGAAAGTAAGCCACAGGACAACTTCACAAGCCTTGCATTGTGCAAGCTCTGGGTCTGCAGAGCCTGTGGCTGCCAGCAGCTTGCAAGGAGGCTGAAGTGATAAACATTCCACTCCTCTCTCTGCGTGAGGGAGTCAGGTGTCGGGAAAGGAGAGAGGTGGTCTCCGTATTCTCTCTGGCATCGTATATTCTGTCTATAGAGAATATGGTTTACAACGGATTACCAGCTTGACATCTACAGAGAAAGCCAGGAGAATGATGTTTGCTGACACTATCAGCAATTCCTGGAGGGGAATTCTTTTACTTTCCCCCTCCTTGGTTTTCCAGAATCTGCTTGTTTGTTACAGCCGTACAGTCGACTTTCCTTATTCTGTTTCTGCTTATCTCCCCGAAATAGTTTTACGTATCTAACCATATTAAATCCACTTATTTATTGCGTGTTTATCTCTGTTTGGTGTGTTGAATGTTTATTTATAAGCCACTCATGTATCTAAAATTTACTTGATTGTTGCTTGTCTATTCCGTTTGCTGGCATGTGTCCGACGGGGCTCTGCATATATTTGGTACATTCAGATAATAGGAGTCTCTTGGTAAACATAACTGTTTAAAAGCTCTAAAGAGAGGCCCAGAATATCTGCAAGGTAAATAAAGTATTCTTCTGCACCCAGAATGTGTCCCGATAATACCCAGAAAAAAATAAAAATAAAAACTGTGCCCTAGAACTGACTTTGAGTGTCTGTTTGAACAATGACAAACGCAGCTTTCTTTAAAAGTCAGCCAATCCTCTCTCTGCTCTGTGCTTTCGATATTCAAGGCTTCTCTTATCCCCAACTTGTGAGTATTAGAGTTTGTGTGAGGCTACCTCTCTATGGCGCCTGAACCCCATGCAAGGGTCCAGCTGTGGACACATCCAGTCTCAGCCAACGCTGGCCCTTTGTCACCCAGCTCAAGGCACAGCAGCCAAGAGTCAACTATCCACATCGCTGGTGGCTACTCGGCCCCACCTCAGCCATGATCCCCACTTTCCTAACTGGATCACTTCAGCTGATAGACTTTTACCTGTGTGTGGTCAATGGACAGAGATGTTCAAACCGGATCCAGCGAGTGCTCAGATGCTGGGCTGAAGAGTCATCCACACCTGTCCTGTGCCTGGTCTCCTGGATTCTGAAGAGGGAATATTTGATACATTTGATAACTCCTTAACCTCTGGGATCTCATCAGCAAAAAAGACACAATATAGGTACCCCCAGGAGTGTGTCACCAGACAAACAATGAGGACCAATGTTGACTATTCAATGCACAGCAAATGGTCAATAAATAATAGTGAGTGTTGTTTCCATTGGATCAAACATTGATACTTTTTGAATATTTCTGTAAGCAAGTTAGAAAACGTGGGTGTGAGGGCTGGCGTGGGAAACGGCTCAGTCAGTAAACTGTTTGCCTTCTAGATCCTTTGCTGCGCTTTGATGCTTCTAGAGTATGGATAACATTTCCAGGAGAGATAGTACCTATATACTTGTAAGCCCTGGATCATGGAGGTAGAGCCAGGTGATTCTTCAGGTTCGCTGGCCAGCAAGCCTAAATTATTTGAATGTCTCTAGGTCAGTAAAACAACCTGTCTCAGAAAAGAAAATGGAGTACACCTGAAGCTGACTCTGGCCTCTGCATGTGTGTATATATACACATATGTATACACACACACACACACACTCACACACATGTGGGTACAAAATGAATGCTATAGTGAGGTATCTAGGGGTGCTGACTGACTTCTCTGCTCCGGGTGTCCTCCAATTGGCTGTCTGTGCCCAGCAGAAGTAGTACCTGAGACTGACACACAAATCTCATTCCCAAAAATCCCCCTAAAAGAAGGGAGGGAAAGAAAGTCCCGATTATGTGGGCCTTCTGCTTAAATAATGTCATGCCTGGGGTATGTGTTTATTTGCCTCCAGCAAATTCTGAGGCAGAAACAGCGAATGGGCTAACTAAGTAAGGGCATTCAGATATTTGAAAAGTATCCCCTGCAATGCTGATACAGAGCATGGAGATCTGAGCTGGCTTTTAGATACTGAGCTGTCTCCCCCACATGAGGTACCATGGTGTGGACCAGGGTGAAGTGTCCCTTGGAGGAACCAAGCCAAGCCACGTTGGTGTTGTCCTTAGCAAGCTCCCTGTACGACTCATTCCCAGTCCCCTCTTCATGCATTCAGCGCACGCTCTCAAAGTCCTACTTCATGGTAAACATGGCGCTACATATGTGTAAGGATCTCAGCGAAGTTCTTACCCTCGTGGATCGTAACTTTCAGAACAGAGGGAAACCTTAAACATACCAAACCATTTTTGATACTGCCTAGGAGACAGGGGAAACCCAGGAAATTCTTTAGGACTGCTAGCTTGGGGTGGCAAAAGATAGTCCTTCTTACGGAGTGAAAGGAGAGAATTGATTCCAGGGCTTTGTGCTTTGACACGGACACACACACCACATACACACATACATACACACATCATATGTACAATAAGAAAATAAGATTAATTAAAATAATAAACTTTAAATAAAATCTGGAGACAGTCAATACATATTCTTTAGGGAGGTGAGGTAAAATATGAGTGAACATATTTGGAGCATTAATGGCTAGGTCTGCCTGCAAAAGCTGTCTCTATAGTCACACACACACACACACACACACACACCCCTAAAGTATATTCACTGGCTGGAACTAGGTGGCCAGGCTCTGCCATCTGGCTTTCTCTCCTCTCTTGGCTCTGACCTGTCTACTTTAATCCTAGCTCTTTTGACTACTGTCCCCTTACCTTGGAGGAAGAGGAGAAAGGCCGTTTCCGCATCACCATCAACTCTAGGCACTCGCAACCGAGCCAGGCTGCAGGTTTCTCTGGTTCTGGCTGTGCAACTTTGCTTGTTAGCCCCGACTGAGGCCAGGGGCCAGCTCTGGGAGCCGCCAACACTACGGTGGAGGCCTTGGGTCTTAGATCATACTTTATTACGGTGTCTCCAGGGGATCTTTCCACACACAACTGTCTATGCATATCTGTGAATACCCAAGTTGATCACAGTTCTTATGTAAGAACTTCTTTCTCAGAGCTCTGGAAGGTGAGGGTCTACTTCCTGGTTTACACACATGGAAGAGCGAGAGCAAGATGTTCAGAAGTGTGGTGGGAAGACAGAAAATTATCCTAAATCTCTTCCTTTAAGATACTGATTCCATCATGTGAGCTACATACACACACGCACACACACACACACACACACACAACACACACCACCTCCACCCCAGACCGAAATGCTTCCATCTCCCCCTTTCTCCTTTCCCTTTTTTTCTCATTTTAACTTTCCTGTTTTACAGCCCTTCCCCAATTTAATCTTATTCCTCTCTTAGAAAGTCCTCCCAAACACCTTTTCCGCAAGTTCCATGCTCTCAGCACGCAGCTTCGTAGACCACATTTCCCCCACATGGCCTAGGTCCTCAAAGACATCCAGCTTTCTGATCTTGATATTTATTTTATCCCAGCATGCACCAGAAAGTTTTCTAAGCATGTCAGTCAAGTGGTTGCGATCCACAGTACAATTCGCTACTGAACAATTCCCCAAACCCTCTGAGTGATCAAGGGGCAGGTAATCCTGTCACTCCTGTGTAGCACAGCATTAGGTCACATGACATCACAAAACTCCATCCCTCTCAGTTTCCTTGCCTGACTGCCATTTCTACCATTTGGTGACGAGGAGGTGGGAGATGGAGGGAAATCTGGATGTTAGATTGTGCAGAAACGTTAACTTGGGTCCATGGCAGAGTCGAAAGATTTAAACAGGAAAGAGCAAAGCAGGGCTGTAGTGAGGTGATAATGACTTTACAACATGGTTCCTGGATTTGTGCTCCTCAGTGACTGAGTGGCGTCAGGGAGTAAACTTCAGGCCCTTTGCCCTCACTGTTCCCACTTCTGTGTGGTGACTTTTGCCTTGAATGTTTGCATATGTGGTTCCCATGTTGTACCCAGGCTCAGTTTAACCTGAAGTTCTTTCTGCATTGTTTTGGTCAGTAGCGTCTAGCCCTAGCTGGTCATTTTCCATACCCACCTCTCGGCCAAGTCTTCTCACTAGAGGTCATTTTCCTAAGGACCAGCACCTTAGGCTGCCATCTTCCCTTCTCATACCCTAGAGCCTAGAATATTCCCAGAAGTCTGAAGATGTGTTTTTTAAAAAATAATCTAACCATTTACCAGGGCTGGGGAGAGATGGATGGTAGGGTGCTCGCTTACTAAGTCAAGTTCCTGGGTCCCAACAATACAACAGCAGCGAAGAAAGGTCTGTGTATTATATATTAAGTAGAGAAGTTTGGAATGCTGGCTCAAGTAAGATATATTTTTATGACTACTATAATGTATTTTGTAGAACAATTAAATTGAATGTGTGAGTCATCTTGTGGGCTTTGTTGAACTGCACTGTTTCAGGTTTCCTTCAGCATAACATCCATAATTGTCATGGATGTCAACTGAGTATCTATTGCCTGGTGACGAAAATGGGGCCAAGTAGCTCCAGATCTAGCACTGGGCTTTTCTGGTCGTTTGGGGATTTCTTCATTGTGTTTTGTGTTTAATGTAGATATACGTTCCTGTTTACATCACCCTGTGACATTCAGTCCTAGTTTGATTTCTGTGCTGTCATGAAGCTCTATGACTTGGGCTTTTATTTCATTTTATGCTTCCAGGCCATAGCAGTTCATTGAGGGAAGACGGAACAGGGACTCAAGCATGAACATGAAACAGAAACCACGGAGGGATGCTGCTTGCATTCCTAAGGCTCATGCTCAGCTAGGTTTCTTATACAGCCTGGGACATCTGCGTAGGGAATCGTGCTACCCACAGTGAACTGGGCTTCCTACATCAACTAATAATCAAGATAACACAACCCCTCACAAACATAATCACAGGCCAGTCTGATCTTGGCAATACCTCAATTGATTCCCTTCTCAGGTGGCTCTAGGCTGTGACAAATTGGCAGTTAAAGCTATCTAGGACATGCCCAAAGTCTCACAAAATACAATCGGTCCCTAGGCCACATCCTCTGCATAGCTGATGCTGGACATATTGTCTTCCTCTGTGTCCCTGAGACAACTCTCATTTTATCTTTCTATATCTATGTGGGAAAAGCATGAATATAAATCCATAGACCCCATCACGAACAGGGAAAGAAATCCAAATGGTTTGAACTGAGTCTCTTTTCGAGCAATTTTCCCCTCAGATGTCACTCCACAGAGATTGCACAGCACAGCAGTGGGCAGAAGTATGATAATCGTTCGAAACGTAATTGAAAGATTTCAAAAGTTGAGCTGGAAGCATTTTTTGTCTGAGTTTATTGCAACTGTTTTGTGTCTTGGGGAAAAAAGTTTATGAAAGTTTCTGTGACAAGAAAGATAAATTAAGGAACCATAAGAACCAGAAAATAAATGGATCCTAGAGTCTGTCAAACAGGGCAGCGATGAGAACATATAATTTTAGAACACAAAAAAAAGGTAACTAAATTTGAAAAATTGCATTAGTGTATCATTTTCTGTATGTGAGCCATTAGAGGGAAAAAGTGGAAATTACACCCTGTAACAGAGTAAAAATGTTTTCAGTGTTTAAAGGTAATTTTGTAATACTGCTACTATTACTTAAACTCTTGCCTCTTATAAAAACCCAAAGACGGGACCCCTGGTGATATTACCTGTGTCTTAGGCAAAGAGCAACGATTTGAATTCCATTCAAATACATTTGTATTTTGCCGAGTGCTATCAAGCCCCGAGTTGCATAATTTGCCACATAAGTGAAATAGATACTTCTCTTCCCCCCATTTATCATTCTCCTGTGGGCTTCATTACTGACAATCAAATCATAGGAGATGTGCAAAATTGCCAGGATGCTCCGATTTTCTCATGATGCTGGATACAAAGAGTTCTTCGCAAATGGCTTCCCCCCTTTGCTACCTTTTCAGAGTCTTACTAAAGTTCCAGAGATAGAATTTTTGATCTCTCTACCGCCCCCTTCCCCCACACACACACACTCCTTAGCCAATTGGTGGGACTCCTCGGAAAACAAATATTCCTATTTGGGGAAAAATTAAAAATACTTCAGACAGATGGAGTTGGCATTGTTTACAAGTGAATCTTTAGCGGTTGCTCCCTAGTCAGGGGTCTGTGTGTGCAGTATTCGTAGGTGCTGGGCTGTGGTTCCCTACTCGGGGGTCTGTGTGTGCAGTATTCGTAAGTGCTGGGCTGTGGTTCCCTAGTCGGGAGCCCACGTGTGCAGTATTCGTAGGTGCTGGTGAGAGGACAGATCCTATCTTAGGTTGTCATGTGTGTCATCTGTGTGTCTGTGTGTCCATGCACAGGCACACACAAGTGTGCAGGAGTTTATCTGAGCAGGTAGAGTTTGTTGGTGAGCATCACTTGTCTTTCTCCATTTTCCTTAGTTTTTAAGACCTGTCTCTTACTGGAGGGTGTCACATTGGCTTAACTCTCTGAACAGAGAGAGCCCCAGGGATCCCCCTGTCTCCTCCCCTCCAGCCTTAAGATTACAGCTACACTGTAGCACAATTAATAAAACTTCAGAGAAAAATATTGGGGCTCAACCTGAAGAGCAGAGAAACAAAACAGCCAGCCACTGGCTCTTACCTCAACCTCAGTCCAAAATGGTGATGGTGATCCTGCCTCCTCAGGAAACCTCAGACTGAGACTGAGACTGGGAGCTGTCTCCTTTCATTTTAAATTCCTCTCTAGTTCTGGGATTAAGGGTGTGCACCACTACCGCCCGGTTTCTATGGCAACTAGTGTGGCTACTGGGATTAAAGGTGTGTGTCATCGCTGCCTGGTCTGTAAGGCTGGCCAGTGGGGCTGTGTTACTTTTCTGATCCTCACGCAAGGTTTAGCTATTAAAATGAAATGCCACTACAATACACACGGCCACCATACCTGGCTTTTTAAACTATGGGTGCTGGGGATCAAACTCAGACTTGTAGAGTAATTCCTTTACTGACTGAACCCTCTCCACAGCCCATGGCTAAACCACCTTAAGGCTAGGATTTAAGGTCATTCAATAAATGCCCAGACCTGAGCTGGGAGGATAAATGAGGCAGGCAGTGGACAAGCTGATAGCACAGGCTTTTGCTTTTCCCACCATGGATGTCAAGGAATTTTAGGAATTATCAGCTTCGGGAATAGGGACAATGACATCTAGTGATTGGCATTGTGCCTTTTTATTGGCCAGGCTGCAGGGAACAGCGGGGCCTGTGTTAAAGTGAAATGGTGTTGTCCATAGAGGAAGCAGAAGCTGCCAGCCCTGTGTGATATGAACATGTGGGAAGTTGATTGTGTCCCTTTTATTCCCCTCCGAGAGAAACCAGAGGTTTGCATCCATTTTAGTGTGGGATGGATATCTTCTGGTTTTAGGGAGCTGAAACTATGCTTTAATTGCACAAAGCATAAGAAAATACATCCCAAGCAGACCCAAGAGGATAACCGGGGATAACTGCTGGCCAAGGATCTTCCCTGAATGTCTGGAGAGAACCAAAGTTTTGTGCTCTCATTTCCTGGGCTCCTAGTCGGTCACTAAGTTCAACAAGATGAGCAGACTCCTAATCTGGGGTAGAGTCTTCTTCCCAGGAAGTTGAGCCAGCAGCCCCCATAGGATGGAAAGGTGTCTGGAGGGGAAAGAAGGCCATCTCTCCGGAGCGGCATATAGTCTATCGAGTTCATGGCAAGTCAGTCATGACTCCTTCTGGGGGCACCGGACCAGGCTCCGAGCAGACATGGTCTGAGATAGACTGTGAGCAGACACCGTCTGGGGACAGCTACCTCAGTGCAGCCCTGGGGTGCCGGCTTCTGACTGCTGATCAGTCTTACCTGATTACCTTCCCTTTTCTTCCCTCAGGTAAAATCTCCTTTCCACTTGGTATGGGGAGCAAAGAGCGAAGGCCCCCACTCAAATCTCAATTCTGACCAAGTCACTGTTCCTCATCCTACTCCCGTCCTTCCGGGTTTCACTACAGCTGTCTTCTTCTGGAGACTAACGCCGGGGACAAAGCAGGGTGTTTCTGCCATCTAGTCCTGAGTTAATGACCACAGCTGGTCGCTATGGGCTTAGGGACATAGGACATGTCATCCACACAGGAAAATCCCAGCATCTCCAGTTACTTCTGTGCATCCCACACCAGGTCTGTGTTGGGGTCCTCTTGGGTGCTGCAGCCTTTCTTTTGTCAAGTAAATTGTGTGTGTGTGTGAGTGTGTGTGTGTGTGCATGTGTGTGTGAGTGTGTGTGCATATGTGTGTGTGCGTGCGTGTGCATATGTGTGTGTGCGTGTGTGTGTGCGTGTGCGTGTGTGTGCATGTGTGTGAGTATGTGTGTGCATGTGCATATGTGTGAGTGTGTGTGCGTGCGTGTGCATGTGTGTGCATATGTGTGTGAGTGTGTGTGCGCGCGTGTGCATATGTGTGTGAGTGTGTGTGCGTGTGCATGTGTGTGTGTGTTTGGTATTCAAATTCATTTTATTCAGAGGCTTGAACGTGGGAAGAGCTGAAAAGGTCCACATGATTTTGTCCTCTGTCTGGCAGATCTCCTGGCCCTTCCCATTATGAGCAGCCCAAAGCAGTTTCTTTGAAGGAAATGTTATCTGTATTAATTCTCTATCGTCAGGAAAATGCTGTGTAACAAACATCCCCAAACCTCAGTGATGTATAGAAAGAAATAATTCTTCAGCTCAGAAGTCTGTTGGAAGTCCAGCTGGTCTGGTCTGATCTGGGCTGGGCTGGGCTGGTGTAGGCTGGGCTGAACTAGACTCAAATGGTTTCATTCAGAAATCCCTAGTGCGCTTCCAGGTCAGCTACAAGGCTCTGCTGATCTGGGCTGGAGTCCCTGGCATGTTTGTAAAATGCTTAGCAGTTAGCTGTGTGAGGCCAGCCTCAGTGAGAAGGGCTAGGGCAACATGGCCCTGAGCCAGGCATCTCTCATCATGGGGCCACCGAGCCCAGGCATTATTTTACCGCGTAGCAATGGCAGCAAGTCTGATTTCCGTTTCCCGTGTGCTGGCATTCCAATGGATGGAATGTCACGTGTCACACTGAGCAGGAGACGGGGACAACACAATAGAACTAACTAAGCAGCACAGGGAATAGATAAGGAGGGGGAAAGGCAGAGGCCCACAGTGCCACGGACCAGGGAACTGAAGCTGAGGGGAGGGAAGCATTTCAAATAGGGCCACAGAAGGCTAGAGAAGACACTTGCCCTTGGAAGCCCATGGCCCCAAAGCTGCCCTTAGAAACACAAGAGTCCTCTAGTTACAGAGTTTTAAAGGAGAGCTAGGAGAAAGATTTTCTGTGTTGAGGCAACATCTTCCAGGCCAAATGGAGCGCTGAGTAGCTGTCGTTTAGTACGGTTGGTAGAGAAGGCCAACTTCAAGCCCAAACACTCAAATTTCTGCTAAACATATACATTCGTCTTCATGTTCTCTCTGCCCCTGTTGGCAGAGCGTGGTGAACACTTCTACCCATGTTTCCCTGGGAGCAGCACACAGGAACAGGGCTGTGCTACGGCCTTATCGGCCATAAGACCTTAGCTGTGCTACCAACCCCTGTGAGACTGCTCTGTTCTTTAGGTAAAGATGAGGACAGGCTAGCGATGATGATGAGATGAAGTTCATGGGTGTGAAGCTTTAGCAGTTCCTGGCTTGCGGCAAAAATGGTTTAGGCATGCTCACTTGTTTACTTCATTCATTCATTCATTCATTTGCTCATTCATTCATTTAAGACAAGGTCTTAGTATGTAGCCCTGGTCAGCCTGTAATTTGCTAAGTAGACCAGCCTGCCCTTGAACTTATGGTGATCCCCCTGCTTCTGCCTGCTGAATGCTTGATGAGTGTTTTGTTTTCATGTATGACTGTGGCCCATGTGCGAATCTGGTGTTTCCCAGAGGTCAGAGAAGGGCTTCAGAAATAATGACTCTGAAGTTATGGGCTGTTGTGGCTTACCATGTGGGTGTTGGGAATCTAAGCCCAGTCCTCTACAAGGACAAGTGCTCTTCACTGCTGAGCCAGCCCTTCAGCACTGCCTAGACTTACAATCAGAGAACCACTGGGCTTCCAGGAAAGGCTGGGAAGAACCAGGTTCTAGGGTCTGTGTTTGCTTCCAAATGTGTTTCCACAGAATGGCTGAAACCATAAAACTCTTGAGGTCTAAGAGCCCTGGATTAAGAGCCTGTGCTCCACCCATCACAGCAGGTTCAGTTAAAACCATTCCAACCCTAGGCACAAGAGCTCTGCCTGTGAAAACCCCCTCACAGTACACACTTGCGGATCAGAAATGGCGCCATGGCGTCTACAACAAGACAGATTGTCATAAGGCATCCGTCCTCAGTGCAGGGGGGAGGCTCTGTGAGTGCCCCTGATGTGATGTCCTACATGAAAAAGCATTGCAGTTAGGATTGCGCCCGTGAGAAGCGATGAAAACAGGGTACCACTGACCTAAAAAAAAAAAAAAATAGCTGTTGTCACAGGACAGAGACGCTGGATATTTGTGGGTATGTGCAGAAATATATTTGTTAGTGAAATGGGGCTTACTTGGGAGTGTGTAGAGGTGAATTATTTGTCAGCGGGCTGGAGGAGGTTTACGCAATATAGTGTTATTGAGCAGGGCTATTAACAGAGTGAATCGCTATTGTGACATGCCTTTAAATTGTTTTTAGTGTCCACAAAGGTGTCATTCTGCAGCTGGCGGGGTTAGTAACAGAGTTGTATTTTTGGTGGACAGCAGTAGATCTCCAAACAAAATAGCATATTTTACAAAAAAAATGTAAAATATGGCCAAAGCCTGAAGTCTGCAGACTGCGGGGTCTGGGGAAGTCATTTGTAGCTGCTTGACAAGTACCCCAAGACTCTGCACAAGCTTGCTGATCCCCACCAGGCAGAGCCAAGGCCGACACTCAGCAACCCTCCTGGAAGAGAAAGCAAAATAAATAAGATGCAGAGGCCCACTGAAGCCTGGGGGTGCTTCCAGAATGTTCTGTCCTGTTTGTGAATCCATCCTTGACTTGTAGCAGAGAGACTGGTTCAATAGTTACTTACTGAAGAAGAATAAAATTTAAAGAAAGAGAAAAGAGGAGAGAGGTGGGGAGGGACAGGAAGAGAATGAATTAACCAAGTCAAGTCTTGGTGGAGGGGTGTGTGTGTGTGTGTGTCTGTCTGTCTGTCTGTATGAGTCTGTGTGTATCTGTATATATCTGTGTGTCTATATATGAATCTCTCTGTGTGTGTGTCTGTATGTGTGTGTCTTTGTGTGGGTCTGTACATGTCTGTATGTGTGTCTAGTGAGTTTATGCCTATGTGTGCCCATGTGTGTGTGTGTGTGTATCTGTGTGTGTATGTGCTTCTGTGTCTTTCCATGTATGCCTGTGCTTGTATAGATGTGTCAGTGTGCATATGTGTGTCTCTGTGTGCTTCACGTGCTCTTGTTTGTGCACGTATCTTTGTGAGCCTGTGGGTGTGTCTGTGTAGATCTATTTATTCATATTTTTCTTAGAGAGTCTATAGTTATCAAGTACGTAATAACCTGTAAGTGCTAGTCCAGCAGTAAGCTAGATATTAAAATATATGTTCAAGGAGAATGAAAAGGAGCTCACATTGTGCACGTCCCTCTCAGGTGATGTGCACTCAAATAAGAGATGCAGAGACCACACATGGAATCAAATACACTTACTGCAAGATCCCACTAAACATGACAGAGAAGATGTTACAATGAGGTAGAGAAAACCAGTACAAAGGGACTGCTTAGATATGGTGGATGCATCAATGCTGAGACTGTGAAGGAGACCAAACAAGACCTAGCACAAAAAGACCAGAGGACTCCAACGTCACTTCTGAACTTCCCACATGGACGATGATTTACTGTTATTATTAAGATACACGTGTGTGCACACACACATGCACACACACACATCACACATGTGCATGAAGATCAATATTTGAAGCCCAAGGTCAGCCTTCCTCCTGCCTAATATAGACATGGTGGGTGTCCCCACCTAAGGGGCCACCGCTGAGGTGATCCTGCTCAACCCCACGGCCGGCTCGGTCTCCCAGCATCTGTTTGTGTTTTGGTCTTCAGTGCATAGGTTCTTCGTGGTATGTCTGCAACTCCATGTTCTCAGAAAGGAAGCAGCAACAGGTCACTACAACATTAACAATGGGGCTGAGAAATGACTCGGTGGGCTAGGTAGAGTTTTTGTCAGCATGAGGACTTGAGTTTAAATCCCCAACGTCCATGTAGAAAGTCTGCCAGGTGAATCTCGCGTACTGGCTGGCCAGTCAGACTAGCCAAAACAGCATGCTTCCAGTTCAGTGGGAGACCGTACTATAAGGCAATAGGGTGGACGTCCATAGGAGGCAACTGATGTCTATAGGAGGCAAATGATGTACATGTGCATGTACCAGACACACACAAATAGAAGCCAGTATGTGTAAAGTAGATGGTTTTAATTTATTACTAAAGAATATAGGTAAGTCATTAATGTTGACTCATTAGTAGTCATGTTTCTAGTGAATTCTTACCAGGAGAAGTAAACACACACTTGTGTTTAGTTCTCTGCACTGATACTCCATATGTCCCCAGATTACGTAGTTATGAGTTTTTCAATAGGAGTGTAAATGTACAAAATTTATAAAAACAAAACTTGAAATATATGTCATAGGCAAACTACTCAGCAGAGCTGAAAAGAAAGATTTGGGCCACGCTGGCTTGCATTCCGTCAGCCATCTTGAATCAGAAAGAAAAGCAAAAGAGTTACAGGGGTGGACAAAAGCGAACGTTTCCTCCCCTCCCCTCTCTCAGCCTCAGCTGCTCCCAGAGGGAGTTTTTTTGTGTCCGTGGTGGCTTTAGGCGCTGGCCTCATGTGACTCAGGCCTCCAACAAACCCTGCAGCAGTCAAACCTGAGCTCTGTAGCTAGAGACTTAGGTTCTAATCCCAACTCAGGCCACAGCCAGCTGTGTGACTTCAGGCAAGGGTCTTCGAGGCCTCCTCTTTGGTCAGTGTCTGTGCTTTCCGCAGGGCTTGGAGACCATGAGGTAAGGGCCCCAGCACAGCAATGAGGCTTGGTGACAGTGACTCACGGCGGTGGGGGCTCTCAACAATCGCCATTTCGTTCTACCTGTTTGCCTTCCAAAGAGGAAAGGCAAAAAAGAACTCTAGGCCAAGAAAAACCAGACGACTGAGTTCATAACAATCAGTTCAGAGACCTCCTCCCCACCCCCAAGCATGCTAGGTATTGTGCACTTTGATTCTTTTCTGTGTGACGTGCAAGAGAGTCACCAGGGCACCTGAGCTGGCACGTGTATGCGCCTCTCCGTATTAGATTACATGTTTGGGGACAATAAATCAGTGAAGGAAAAGTAATAAATAATGCCTGCTGACAGTGTGATCATGTTTATTAAGAAGCAACAGCCTTGTCATCTTCATTTTCTTCTTCAGTGATTCCCTTCTCCAAGGGTTTGTTCCGTGGGGACTCCCCTTGATTTAGCTGGAGGCCATTCGCTAGTTCTTGCCTGAAAAAAAAAAAAAAAAAAAAGAGGGAGAGAAAAAAAACCTGCTTTGCAAAATTAAGTTAAAAGCTGAATCAGGTCCTCAGGAGAGACAGCATCTCGACTTGGAAGTTGGGGGAAAGAAATGACCCTATCCCATCTCTGTGTTTGTTTTCCTGCCCTCTGCTTCTGTCACAGTCTACCCAAAAGTCTCCCTCAGCTTCTATATTTTGAAGAAGAGAAGGTTATCAGGTTCCGGGGTCCAACCTTGTCTCCCTCCTCAAGAATGTAAT
Source organism: Chionomys nivalis (assembly GCF_950005125.1). Lineage (NCBI taxonomy): Eukaryota > Metazoa > Chordata > Mammalia > Rodentia > Cricetidae > Chionomys > Chionomys nivalis. The sequence goes on along the minus strand of NC_080094.1, from coordinate 8,850,901 downwards.
GATAAATTGGACAGTAGCAATATCCTACTGTCTCAATGCCTTCTCTTTCACCAATTGCCTGTGCCCTGGGTTCAGACAGAGGGTTTCATTTTCCAAATGAGCTGAAGAGCCAGCTAAAACAAGAGGATGATGCCCAAGAGCGAGCTAAAATGAGCTTTAGATGTCTACAGTGCCTGTCTCTGCTCACTGTCCTCAAAGCTTTGTAGAAGTCTTTTGGCCCCTGGTTAATCTGCATCTACAACTGAAGGAATTCTTTTTAACCCCTGTGGCCCAGAACTCTAAATCATCTCTACTTCTTTTCTTCCCTTTACAGTGTCTCAGGCTCACTGCTATACCTGACTTCGGTGTCTGAGGCATTTACGTGTGTGTGTGTGTGTGTGTGTGTGTGTGTGTGTGTGTGTGTGTGTGCCCGCGTGTGCATGCACTGGAACATTTCAGAAGGACCCTCGAACCCAGCATGCTGAAAAAATTCAGTAAATTAATATTAATAAGTGGTGGCCGGGGGTCTGTTCAGTTAGCTTTGGTTTTACACGTGCTAAGCCCGGGTTCACGCCCCAGGGCCACAGCAAACAAAGAACATCAATGGCTTCACTGCGTGTTGAATTAGTTTGTCGTGATACAAAATGTTTATTAGGCTTTTATCTTCACTCTGATTTATCTCTGAAATTTTTTTCAGCTGAGTTTGGGGGCTCATTGCCCCTCACTCTACTCCTTGCTGGATCTCTCGAGTTCTCGCTCCCTTTCTCCCTCTCCCTCTCCCTCCCTCCCTCCATTCTTTGGAACATCAAATATGCTACAAAAATAATCCTATCTGTGGGATTTTTCAAATGAATTAACGGTATGGCTTCCCTCCAGTGTTTCAGTCTAGCCCTAGAACTCCTTGACAAGTGCGACCTTTGTGGGTCTTGGCGTCCCACCTGCTGGCCTCCTTGCAGCTGGCATCAGCCTGTTCTGCTTTGACCACTGTCCTGCTGACTTCAACGTGACCCCCATTTGTTTCTCAACTTGGTCCCCTCAGCCAGCAGCTCTGATCTGTTGCTTCCTTGCCTTTGATGGGCTTCTACTTCCTGTCATTAATCTCCCTTGTTCCCATAACTCAGCGGCCGCATGGACACGCAGAAGAACAATGTATCCAGCTTGAGTCAGCGTGTTCCTCCCGGCTCATGCCCATCACTGCAGCCTTGTACTTCAGTGGCTTCCACGCCACCCCTGGTTTCAGGGAGGCCAGGGGGAGGTGACAACACCACGCAGAAAATGCAACATGAACTCTGTTCCATTACAAAGAAAACCACACAGCTGAAGAGGTCACATCCTGAACAGGGCCTTTGATGTCTAATTCCACTTTTTAAATACATGGTTTTTGTTTCTTAATATTTCTATTTATAGGCCCCGCTCTGCACCTTCAATGCCCCCGAAGAAAGCTATTAAAAGTCAACAGAACACTTTGCCTTTCCCATAAATCCTATCACACTGCCAAACAAAGTCCTGGGCAGACTGTCTTCACCATCCAACTCTTGTGGGATCAAAAGCCGGAGAAACACTGTGTTCTCCTGGGACCCTTATCGGCATTCCTGACGACTACGGAGGCGTGCTCAGCACCGAAGGATCTGTGTGGTCTAACCTCTTGACTCCCAGAACAAGCAGGATTGAACAGATTGTCCTGACGGGGTCCTGAAGAGGAATGCTGTCCTTGCGTTCTTCCATGGTGGGTTTTCTATTGTTTTCTCCGCATGGACAAGACCTTGACACCAACGGGAAACACAGACACTCACAGCTTCCTCTGTATCCTGTGCTCACAAACTCAGAGGCCTCCCAGTCAGCCATCACTCTCTCCAGACATCCAAGTCCTTGTCTCTCTCTCTGAGTTTTTAGCATTACTTTCACTTTTTAATGTTTTGTGTGTGAAAATATCACACATCTTATGGGGATGCAGACATGATATTTTCACACACACACGCACACACACACACACACACACACACACCATTATCTAATAAACCTGGAAGCTTCTTGTGGTCTTCAAGTCAATCAGTTTTAAGTTCTGTAGAGAATTGTTTTGTGACCGCCACAGCTGATAGGCAAAACCAAAATGCAACCTTCATCTTTCCTGAAACATCCCTCCTTTAAGCCTCATCCCTCTCCCTGCCAGACTCCCAGTCAGCTGGTGATCCTCTGGAGTGGTGTCCTTCCTTACTAATATGTAGGCACAGAATTGAGCTGTACAGAAAGGCTTCCTTCATGGAGCTGGATGCCCTGTGCTTTGGGTGGGCTGTGGGTGTCCCCACCCCATTGCTCCTGTTTGCTGGAAGTGAGTTCCACCGGATGGATGAAAAAAGTTAACTGGCCCATTCTTCCAGGAGTGAAGACTTCATGATGATAGATACAGATTAAGCTATACGTATATGCATATAAGTGTGTGTGTGTGTTGCGTATCCTGCTCTATTACTTATTCCCTTGAGACAAAGTCTCTCACTGAACCGAGACCTAGGCTAAGGGCCCCCATGCTCTATTGATCTTCCTGTATCTGCCCTTCTCAGCTTTGAATTATGGGCACCTGTGGCTGCCCCTGGCTTCTGTGTGGTGTTTGGGATTTGAACTCGGACCCTCATGCTTGCACAGCAAATGCTCTCACCCACTGAGCTTTCTTCTTGTCCCCTGCAATGAAGCTTCATGGTTCCATTTCTAATACCCAGTGTGGGGCAGGGAGTTTGTACTAGTACATGAATTTAACAAACTAAAACAGTAAGAAAGCCAATGGCTGGGAGAGCCAGTCCTCAGGGGAGCATGATGCTAACGTAAGCCTGTACCCCAGCACATGCTGACCACCCCGTGTGTAACAAGCACAAGATCAGACCGTTTGTAGCCAGTCTCTCATTCATGCTCCCGGAACCACACTCAGCAGGCATTTGACCCCTGGAATGAGAAAAAGAGCCACGTGTTCTTCAAGTCCTAGTCAAAGTATTGAGGTGTGCCACAGTCTCCAAGGCCACCTTCTGTCCTGTCCTACCTCCAAACCCCGGTTTTCCAAACTCTTGTACTTCTGAATTTAGCTGGAGGTGGAAGTCATTTAGATGAGTTTGATGTTACAGTTTCCTTTCAGTCCTCAAGTGAGGAATTACTTCATCCACAGCAGAGCATCATCTTATGGTGAGCACACAACCAGAGAGCGCTGGGCCACCACACCTTCATACATCTGTGAAAGACCTACTGAGCAAGAGAAAAGAGAGAACATGTTTGCCTTCATCCAATTTATGTCTCTTTCCTCCCAATTAAATGAGCCTGGGGTTTAAAATATTCCCTTCCTGTAAAGGGAAGGCATTCAGTTCCTGTGCACAGATGCAAAATAAAGGAGAGAGAGGAATGACCCGAAGCGTTCAAATTATTCTCCTCTCAAGGTCGGGTGTTCTCTGTATCATATGTGGGACAGATTTGGGCACCGCAAAAGTAAAAGCCTGTGGGCCGAGCCCGATACCTGCTTCCATTCCCCCGCTGTAGTCTTATCCTGGAGGTCACATTTGCCTTCATCCCTGATAATAGCACTTTAACAATAAAAAAAGGCCAGTACTTCAATTTATAGCAGACACGGGCATCTAGCAGGAATTGTCCTTCCATGAGCTGGATAGACAGATGGACACAAGCATGCTCCCCTCTTCTTTCCCTGTCTCTTCTCTTTTTTGTTCTTTTCTCTTTTCATCCTAAAGATGGTATACTGTATCATTTTTCCCAGGAAGGACCTGGCTGGCTCTGTCACCAGGGAATTCAGCTCTGGGAGCTTACATAACTGTTTTGTGCACTGGCAAGCTCAAGATCCCGGCATCTCTGAATGGCTCTGATATAAATGGAATCACAGTGTAAATGGCTGTCAGGGACTGCCCCCTCCATTAAGGAGCCACATCGAGCCCATCCACTGCTATCATCCTTGCCAGCAGCTCCCTGCCACCGAGTTCCCCTCATCTGCTTCTGAAATGACTCTCAAATGGGCCTCAGCTCTTCCCTCCCCCAGCCCCCCTAGTTCCACGAAGGTCCTTGTCACCTTTGAGATACATTAATCCCCTCACCTCCCTGCTGGTCCCCTCACATCCAGCCCTCTGCTCCATTCTGCTGCTGCCTGCAGCAGCGCCTGCACAGTACAGCTCAGACCTGATGCTACGTTTCTCCTGAAACACGACAGGTACCTTCCCATCAGCGGGTCCAGGAGACCAGGGTAGTGTGGGAGATGTTTAGGACATTATATAAATAGTTGCTTGGGTTTGAATACCCATATGCTTGATTTTAGAGTTTCCTTTTTAAAACAAGCGTTAACAAAGTAAATGTTTAAAATGGAATCCTTAAGTTGGTAGATACGGCAGGGATGATGACAGGAAGATGACTAGAGTTTGGAAATGGCTGCCATGCAGAGTCAAAACTCTTAGCCCATCGTGAAAGATGCTTCGCAAGGTGCGTCTCCCCAAATAACCTCTGCCCCGCCCTGCTGCCCTCCCACGGCTCTTCTTCAGCCAAAGCCTCCCCTTGGCCGCCACTCACATCAAGCGCTATGGTTTTTTCAGTCCTTGGTGGACTTCCCTCTCTCGACTGATTTAGTGTCTATCTATGGAACTCCTACACATACCTTAGCATCTCCGCCACATGTGCCAGCCTCTGTGAATCCATTTCTAACCCTCTGGCACAGGATTCCATGTCTCTGTGGAGGCTTTTCAACATGCAGTGACTTGCTTCGCTTGTGTAGGCTTGTTCTTCTCCCAGCACTCATGAGGACCCTACAAGACTGAGCTTAAGTCTCTGAGCTTCATCTGGCCAGTGGTGGCAAGAGCACAGAAGACACATATGTGACTTGATGGGCCAGAGGTGCATAAGTGGTGTGTGGCTCTCTTGGCTAGCGTCATGTCTATAAAACATGGAGGTTTTATACGCGGTCTCTCTGAGCCTCACTCCCAGAGTTCACCTCAATACTGAGTGAGCCTGGGAGAAGAGTCCAAGGGCCCTGTGAGCTTCTCAGCAAGTCTCTCTTCTTCCTTAAAGCCCCAAGGACATTTACCCGTACCAAGAGACAGCAGCAAACCAGCACTCGAGAGCTTGTGACAAGAGTTGACTGGTTTCTTCTGAAGCTGCTCGGTTCCTAACAGTATCCCCCTCCAGCACAGGGGGAGGCTCCGTCAGACACTTCCTGCCTAAATACCATCTGACTATTGCACTAATCAGCCAGCAGGATCTCAAGTTTCCCTTGCAGACAAAGACGAAGTGAGGTATTACGGGAAGCCAAAAGTCCCAAAACCCATTCGATACTCTCAACCTAGAGAGCACTGAACTTAGCTGCATGGCATGTTCGCCATTCTCCCTGGTGGCTGAGAGGCTTATCTTACTCAGGGGATGCCCAAGGAATGTTCTTCCACTCTGTCTACACTGTCCAGGCCTCTGTGACCATCGAGTACTTTCTTCCCTGAATTTCAATTGTTCGCTCAACACAAGTCAATCTTCATATTTGCTTCTGACAAACATTTTGCTTTCAACTGGAAGTGTTTGACACAAAACTTCTTAGTGTCAGGTGAAGAGTTTAGCAGAGTGGCCTCCTATATGGCCAAGCCTCCGAAGGAGTTACGTTTTGTAGTCACGCACCTTGATGTCGGCATCCCTAATGGTGATAAACACTGTATGCAAGCTTGGTCTCTTCCTGGGGTCCTTTTCTAATTTCATACCAGTCTTTAAACTATTTACTGTGACTCTGGGTTCTGCCAGAAGCTTTTCCCTGGCTTCTGGGAACTGAATAGCTTCAGGGTTCCAGCTGTGGGAACCTTCTCATCCTCATTTGGTTCAAGAGTAAGTGGACTTTCTATTTGGTCTTTTTTTGTTGTTTTTTAACTTATTTGTATCTCATTTGTTCATTCATTCGTTTATTCAGTCAGCATTTATCCCGTGCCTACTCCATTCAGATTCTGTCTAGGCCCCGGCTGTCAGTGCAGAACAAGACAGACACAGCTCTTCTCTATAAAGAATTCATTTGAGGAAGGAGAGAGAGAGAAACCAAGGAAGGGGGTAACACATAAGCAAATGCAGGCTTCCTTGGTGTGCTAAGGGACCTGGTGCCAGGACTCTTCCAGATACCAAACCCTCAGGCTCCTCTCAGAAAGTGGCTCCAACATTTCCATAGAATCTTTTCTACCTTCCTCCTGCCCATCTTAAACCACCTTTAGGTGAGTTAGGGTATTTTAATACAGTCTCAATTCTGTATAAATAGTTTAGTGCTGGCAACAAGGGAAATGCCTGTACGTGTTCAGAACACACAAAATCTTCCATCTTTCATGGGGGATATTCGCTATCTACAGCTGGTTAAACCTGAGGATGCTAAGTCCCAGAATGCAGAGGGCTAGCCATGTGAGTATGATGTATCCACACACAGGACACTATTGTTTAATAACCTGGCGTGTTGAGAGAGCAGTGGCCATTAGGACTCTGACTCCATCACAGCATGGGTGGATCCTACTCCATCCCCTGCTTTGGATGCTCCACCCAGCTACAGCCTCTCATCTTTTGTCACCTAGCCCTCCTATAGTTCCTGATACAGAGGAGCAACCGCTGCCTTTGTTCATGTCTAGTCTAGTCTTGTCACCCCTCGGGTATCCTGTCTGCTTTTGGTGGCTCTCGGCTGTGCGATGCTTTAGGGGGAGAGTGGGCTTTAGAAGCCAAGCATTCTGGGGAGACTCACCCCAAGGAAAGCGGGAAACAAGATGCGATGTAGACCCACCAGGCTCTGAATGCCCTCTCAAGCTTCTCCCTTCTACATGTGATTGAGTGGATGGCGAAGGTTATTTAGCACGACACATTTCCATGGCAGAGGGGGTATGGAAGTCAAACCGTTGAAAATCAGGGATGAAGAGCACCATTCTACTGTAGGCCAGGGTGCAGTGAACCCATGGTTACATCAGGACCCAGAAAGAAGACATCTGAAGTCCCTATGGCCAGGGGACTCTGAGGGGCCACTGGGGGGCCAGCAGCCAGCTTCCCAAGGTCTCTAACATACACTTCTCTCTCCCGGGTAAGATGGGGGGAGCCTGGAGCCTAGGGTGGCAGGCTGGGCCCTTCCATCCCCTCCTCACTGGTTCTTAGCTAGTGTTTTAATGACAGCTTGAGAGGCTCCACGTCTTGGCCTCCTTCTATTTATGATCCCCATTGTGTTAATGTGCACTTAATGAGAAATTCTTGTCTTGCTTGTAAATCCTGTAGCCGGCATTCAATTTATTGACAGATGTTTGCTTGGATCTTTTTAAAATTACTTCATAAATCTTCCAGGATAAAAGGCCTCAAGTTTGGTTATTAAGACAGGGCCTTGTTGACAGTTGCATATTTAACCGTTTCGAAGTACCGTCAGGGCGTGCTGGCAAGGGGCACCCGCCGCAGAGATGTTTGCAACATTTTCCAGACCTATCAGGGCCCGGGAAGTGCGGCTCCTATGCCAGGATCCCTCGGGTTAACTTCTCAGTGACCTCCAGCGCTTCACACTTACTCGTTCCTCCTAACGGGGTGTCAGCGTGATGAAGTGCTTCTGCTGATAGGAGATAAGGCTGAGCAAGTCTCAGACACCAGGAAGGAGTGTTGATGGGGACCCTGTGCTGAGGTGGCACTTCCCACACAGCCACGAGGCACGGGCCGCCAGCACGTGGGCTCAAACTATTGGCAGCTGGGTCAGGGAGGGAGTTCGGAGTTCAGCTGGAAAGGCTTGCGACATCATCTGCCTTCATACTTGAGGATTTATGCCTGGTAATCTGGATCAGGATTTTTTTTTTCCTGTTGCTAATTATTTAAAAGGTTTTTGCGAATGGCTTTAAGATAAAAGAAAGAGTGAAAAGCTGGTCAACCGGTTCATATGATTGACATGCCCCGTTCATATGATTGGCATGTGCAAGGATACAGGGCCTACAGTATGGAACAGCTCTTATCCACTTGCTAAATTATCCTCCTGTTCCTTCTGGTTGCTTAAGGTAGAGGTAACTGGGCTTGTTGTGCGGTAAAAGACACTGCACCTGGGTCTAGTTAGTCAAATGCTCTCTCATTGGTCCCAATCAGGTCACCTGATCACCCTTTCACCAATTACGGCAGTCAGAGGCAGACTTTGTTGTGATTGGGTGTGTCTAAGTCACGTGACTGATCCCACTTTAAACAGGGCTTAAGACCAAGCCAAAGCAGGGTGTGTCCTGAAAAATGGGGTCTTCTCATCTGAAGAACGGGGGAGGGGCTAGAGATTGGCATCATGGGACAAGGGTTCGGCTGTCCTGATAGAATGGCAAGTGTGGACTTTGCTGGCAAGGCCAGGCTCTTACCTGGGGGCGGCTTATGGGTGTTGGAATTGGAAACACCTCCCATTTGAAGCAGGAGTCACAGTGGGGCCCGAGGAAGGAAGACACAAGGGACTTGATGCATCAGACCTCCCCAGAAGGCCGACTAACTGGCTTCAGAACGTCTGTGTTTACTAGAATCTGAGGCAATTTCCTTCATGGAAATTTCTGGAAATTTTAAGGTGTCCTAATCACTAAAAGCTGGAAAGTTTGGCCTTGAATATTTACTGGATCCCTGTGAGAAACATTCTTCGTGGAAACGATTGTAATAATTTGGCTGTAGAATTGGTTTGTAATAATAATTAATACTTTCTCAGGGATTGCTACTTACTGGCTCCCGTGCCCGTCAATCTGTTAGATATTTTGTTATTCCCTTTTATATCAGTGAGGAAACTGAGGCACAGAGACATCGAAGAACCTGACCAACAGCCCATAATACTCATGGAGATCTGAACTCACCCAGTCTGACTGGCAAGCCATATTTCCAATACTGCCAGCTCAGCAGGTTGTCCACTCCTTGAGGACACAGACATAAATACCATAAATACAATGAAACAAAGTCCATAACGCCAGCCAGGAGCCAGAGGCAGGAGGACCGCAGAGTTCAAGGCCATAAACACGTAGAGGCACCAGCCACCGTCTCTTCCCTCGTGATGGACTGTGCCTACCTCTCTTCTGTCGCTGTGTTTCTGTCTGGCTTTCTATCAAGGCTATCTCAGACAAAACAGTGTGGCGCTAGGTGGTATCAACTGTATTCAGTTGTATAATGATTAAATACACAATACATAATTTAATCATAACGTTGTAGGCGCATTGAATCTAATCTATGCATTTTAAAGGCTTTCCCTTCGAAGAACTGAGTCAAGATACAACTGTTTACAAATGGTGTGAGTAGCTGGGCGATGGTGGCGCACGCCTTTAATCCCAGCACTTGGGAGGCAGAGGCAGGCGGATCTCTGTGAGTTCGAGACCAGCCTGGTCTACAGAGCTAGTTCCAGGACAGGCTCCAAAGCCACAGAGAAACCCTGTCTCGAAAAAACCAAAAAAAAAAAAAACAAAAAAAAAAAAAAAAAAAAAAAAACAAAAACAAATGGTGTGAGTAAATGTGGAGAGTCCCAGTGTCCACCGTCCTGAGTGGCCACACCCCTCCCAGGAAGCTAGTCAGAGAGGAATTTCTCCCATGATGCCTCTGATCCGTATATAGGAGACAAAGCCTGTAGAGGGCGCTGTAGAGGAAATTTTCTTTGGGCTGCCAGCTCACCAAAAATGCATGGAGACTTATTATTAATTATGAAAGTTTGGTTGATATCTTAGGCTTGTTTCTAACTAGCTCGTATTACTTAAATTAACCCATTTCTACTCATCTTCATGTTGCCATGTGACTTGTGGCTTTACCTCTCCTCCTACATCTCTGTTCCCTCCCTGTCTGCTGGCGACTTCTCACATCTCTGCCCTTCTTCTTCCCAGTGTCCATCCTCTGCGTCTGGAAATTCTGCCTAGCTATTGGCTGTTCAGCTTTTTATTAAACCAATAACAGTGACACATCTTCACAGTGTACAAAAAGATTATTTCACAACAGGCCACCCTCATTCCCTTCAGAGGGAGCAGTCCCAGGGACCAGTGCTCACACAGCCTTACAGGTTAGTGTGAGGGGTGGTGGAGCAAGGCTCTTTTCTGGGACAAGGAATCAGGTGTGTCTGTGCCTTTGTTTATCTGCACAGACGTATTGACTTTGTTTCCCTAGAATGTCACTCACTGGGAGTCCGGAGCAGGAGAGATGACCCAGCAGTTCAGAATAGGAGCTGCCTCGGCAGAGGACCCCAGTTCAGTTCCCAGCACCCACCTCAGATGACTCACAACTGTCTGTAACTCCAGGTCTGGGGAACCCGACACCCACTTCTGGCCTCTGAGGACATCTGCACTCATTTGAACATACCCACCCTCGGATACAGGCACATACACACAATTCAAAATAAATAAAAAAAAATAAAGATCTAAAAACTAACCAAAACCTACTGGGGTTCAAATACTTGATCCAGAAAGCATCCGTAGAGGGAAGAGAAAAGAGAGAAGGGAAAGGCACTGATGGCAGAGATGCTCCCCTTTCAGGTAGTACTGTGGGCAGCCGGCTCATGGTCGTTCAGTGGAGAACACCCTTTAGAATATTTTTAGATGAGGGTGAAGGCTGGGGTGGTTTTCACCAAACTGCCTTCTGTCCTCACCAAAAAAAACAACTCTCAGGGGTGTGAACTTCCCAAATTCCCACTGTCACAGCCACCCGGACACTCTCCGGAACCCAGACACACCCCTCACCCAGATATTCTCCCCCACCCAGACACTCCCTTCCACCCAGACACACACCCCCAGCCAGACACCCCCCCCCAGATACTATTCCCCACCCAGACACTCTACCCCAACCAGACACTCCCCTCCAACCAGACACTCCCCCAACCCAGATACTCTTCGACCCAGACACTCCTCCCCACCTAGACACTCCCCTCCACCCAAACACTCCCCCCCCACCCAGACACTCCCGCCCACTTAGACACTCCCCCACACCCATACTCTTCTCCCCAACCCAGAGGATTGCAGTGTTCCCAGTAAGCATGCATCATGGAGGGGGTACATGCCTCAGATAGATGGACAGGCCATGGCTAAGGCCAACTGTGGGTGAGTGTTATCTTAGGGTAGGAATTGTGGTGGAATGGGGCAATATACAAAACATACTTGGAGCTTCTTACTGTCTTGTTTTAGAGGAAACGTAAAAACTGGGGGATGATGTTGCCTCATAACACTAAAGAAACTGAGAGCGAGTCACTCTAGAAATGTCAAAAGATGGCGGGTTCGGAGCATGGAATATTCAGCCGCCAAGAACAATTTGGGCAGCGAGATGGACGAGTGAGGAGGAATCCAGGTCTTGTAGCACACAGGCCCATTTTAGAGCTTCGGTCTGAGTCCTGCCACTTGAGCCCCACCCCATGGTGAGAAGCATGCCCCTGTTGTCGATCTCCAATCCTCAGATACTCTGCATGAATGCCAATAAATGTCAGCGTCCCGGGGATCCACGGGACGTGCGGACACAGTTTGACCTCATGCAGATATAGCTAAATCTGTCAGTTGCATACTGGACAGCTTCATTTCTCTGTGGACTGTTTAGGCTTCATATAGACAAAGCCTACATTGGTGCCCGTACCTCCTAATCATGTCCTCAGAGGGAGCATCGTGTTCCTAAGTTCCCCAACCAACACTTTGGCACACACCCTGCCTAACAATACCCACAGATGAAGGAGGCCTTGGAAATAGGCTTTCTTGAGTGAGTAATGACTTTCAGGATGCAGAAGGGGGATTGTCTTTGGAAACGGGTCTCTCTTGATGGATGATTGAAAAGCTGCTGTCTTTGGTAGAGTTTTCGTGGTTTTATATTTGAGGCTATGTAATAAATAAATGTGTAATTGCCCTCAACATGATGCAAGACCAGACGGTGAAGATGAGGCAGAAAAAAAATCCTATAACAGCATAAAAATTTATTAGGATCCCTATTGGTAAGCAAGGCAGGGCTGCGCGAACAAAGAATGGGCTGTCTGCAGTTGACCAAGATAGAAACCAAAGGCAATGAAGAACAAATCCCGCCAGGCTTGCTGGGAGGGTGTGCGGGGGAGGGGATGAGGGATAGCCACACTCCGACCTGAGATCCTTAGGAAAGTGACTTCAGAGCCAGCACTAGTAACTGGAATAAGAATCATTTGCCTAGTCGTTCTGAATATCCGATCATCTTTCCAAAGAGCAGATTCTTTTGTGGTCCAGAGCAGTGGGAGCATCCCAAGGAGGCCCCTAATCTCACCTAAGTCTCTGAGGTCTTATCTGCCTCCATTCTGCTGGAGTTGGTTTTTGTGCTCTGTGTATTCATGACATGGTTTTTGTTTTTGTTCTTTGTGATCACAGCTCAGCTTATTGCCTGTTGTTTCTCTGTCTTCCCATGTGGTTCCCATTAACGGCTTTACATGGATCAATCTATCTGTGTCTCTCAAATTAACTTTGATCTCTTTTGGTGACAGCTGATGGGTGACAACCTGAGATATTTTATGTGGTGCCTGGAAACAGGCTCAGCCTTCTTTTCATCCCATGTTTTAGTGGAGAGGTCAGAGAATGTTTTTGAATACAGCTGTGTGAACTCCATTGAAAGGACTTGTATGTTAACAGTTTCGGGTTGTCACCTTACAAGGAAGGCCCAGACGGAAGGGTGCGACTCCAACCCTACTTGCTTCAATTCAAACCCCAAGCCTAAATATTCAAAAATGTTTAGTTCTAGTGCTTAATAAATCATAATTTAAAATTTTCAGAGCATGAAAAGTCATTTCATGATACCATTGGAAATGAGATGTATGGCTCTGACTGGTGTCTCACAGAACACTGAGGTGGTGCATCTGAAACTGAGGATGGTGTTTGTACATATGTGTGTGGTGTACGTGTGTGCATGTGTGTGTGTGGTGTGTGTGTGATGTGTATATGGTATGTGTGGTACATGTGTGTGTATGTGTGTATGTGTGTGTGTGGTGTGTGTGATGTGTATATGGTGTATGTGGTGTATGTGCCTGGTGTGTGTCTGATGCATCTATGCATGTATGGTATATATGGGTGTGTGTGTCTGGTGTGTTTGTGCATGTATGGTGTGTATGGGTGTGTCTGCTGTGTTTATGCATGTATGGTGTGTATGGGTGTGTGGGGGGATGTGTCTGGTGTGCATGGGTGTGTGTGGGGTGTGTGTATCTGCTGTGTTTGTGCATGTATGGTGTGCATGGGTGTGTGAGGGGGTGTCTGGTGTGTTTGTACATGTATGGTGTGTATGGATGTGTGTGGTGTGTTCGTGTGTGTAGGGTATAAATGGGTGTTTGTGTGTGTGGTGTATGTGTGGTGTGTATATATATGTGTGTGTATGGGTGTGTGGTGTGTGTATATGTGAGTGTATAGTGTGTGTATATGTGTGTGTATGGTGTGTTTGTGTGTGTGTGTGGTGTGTATGGGTGTGTGTTTGTTGTGGTGTGTGTGTGTGCATATAGGCCAGAAATCAGCATCCAGTGTCTTCCTCAATGACTCTCCATCTTTTTTCTTTTCTTTTTTTTTCTTTTTTTTTTCTTTTGAGAAAAACATCTCTTACTGAACCCAGACAGAATGACCAGTGATTTGCAGAGGTACGCCCACCTCTGCTTCACAAGGGATTACAGATGTGCACCACCATGTCCGTAGGCTCTGGATGTCCAAACACAGGTCCTTGTGCTTGGCATGACAAGCACTTCAGTGATGGCGCCATCTCCTCTACCCCTGCGAACCACTCTGCCTGTGCTAAACCTACTTCCCTCTCGAGCATGCAGAATCCAGTTCAGTCACACCTTGCACAAGACACACACAAAATAAATGGCAATGGGACCTTGTGGTTGTCATAAAGCTCGAGTAGGAAAATTTGCACAAACCTGGGGAAGTGAGTGTTTCTTTGGGAAGAGCCCTGAGAGTTTGTCTCGATCAGACCACTTAACACGCCAGCTTCAATCCATCCCATGAAAGTTACCTGTCCTGGGTTGTTTGATTTCAAACCTTTAAGGTAAGGTTTCTCGACTGGGGCAACTTTGTTTCCCAGGGGACATCCAGTGACACCCACAGATATTTCTCTTGGTCTCACTGGTAAGAAGCACTCTTGGGTCACAGTGAATGAAAACTGGGGTGCTATTTAACATTTCACCCACCCAACTCTGTGATATCCCACACAGGAAGAACAATTTGTCCGTTTCTTAATTTTCTCTTGTGAATTGGGACGGAATGGATGGTCCAGTCTGTGATCAGGGTCAGTCGGATGTGGCTGGGTTTGTCTTTCTCGGGTTGAGCCTCGGGTGGATAGAGGTGATGTGGCCTGCGGATGAATGGAATAGAGATGGTTTCGGATCTAATGTATATGGACGATGGGGTGAGAGGAGGGTGGGAATGGGGGGAGAGTAGGGAAGCCGTTCCTGCTCATCGCCATGATTGCCATTGGCGCAAGTAAACAAAGCTGTTTGTCTTCAGGTGGCAATTTCTGTGCAGCAGGAATCCCCAGGGAAACAGCCACTGGGAATGTTATTGTCTTTTCTTGGGGGCCAGGTAAAATGGGGTGCTGTTGGAGTCAAATCTCCAATTTGACTCACATTTCCCCCTGAGACTCCCAAGGAAAGCAGAACCCCCATAAGGCAAGCATCAAGTCCTGGCTCCACCCATCACCAGCAGAGGTACACTTGGCCCATGTCCTGCACGGTACAATGCACTCAGCCATGCCCGCACTCTGTGTGGCCTGCTGCATGCCAGCTTCTCTCCAGAGCCTAATCCCCTTGTTTGGATCTTTTTTTTCCTTTCCTAAGTTCAAACTTTTGAGCCTCCGTTTCCATCTGTCTGAGAGGGGAAGCCAGCTCGTGACAATGCCCTGGTCAGCTCTTTTAGATTTTTTCCCCCTTTGGGGGGGAAAAAGTTGATTTCCTGTACTAGCGAGCCATCCATCACTGACATCCCTGTCTGTGCCGCTTGTCTGTGACAGAATGACAGGTGTCATTTATCACTGGGGCTTGCGGAAGCTGTGGGAAGAGGGATTGGATTTTTTCTCTTCCTTTCTTTCGGGCTGCCAGATCATTAAAAGGGGGCTTTCCAAAGAAGGCTGTGTGTAACCTGAGTGCGCTTTACTGTCGGCGGAAGGCCGGCCGGAAGAATGGGAGAATGGCGAAAGGGAGCGAGAGAAAGAGAGGGAGGGAAGAGGGGAGGAGTCTCCGCCAGTCACCCTGCCGCTCGCCCTGGTTCAGCTCTTGCCTGTGCATGCTAAGTAAGGTCTTCAGAGATTTCCGCCTGGCTGGTGGTGCCAAGGAGGAAACTGAAACAGGAAACCTCTTTAATACCCTGCTTTGCATCACATCACGCGAGGGTGCGTGAGGGTCGAAAGAACCTTTCTGTAGCGCACGGGGCTTGGCTTGAAGTAAGATCGTCGCCGAAAGCAGGCAAACCTATCTGAACTTAAGGGAAAGGCTCTAAATCAGAAGTTGAAACTGAGACCCACCGGCTGGCAGGCTTACTCTCCAAGGAGACATTTACAGCATCCTGTTTGCAGAAGCACACTCGGAAGGTGCCCAAGTATATCTTCTGAGTGCGTCTCTCCTTTTGGCACCATCTCTACCACCAAATGGCTCCGGGGACCAGGAAACAGACTCCTGGCTTATCATTTCTCCAAAATGGGAAACTTCCCTTCTCCTGCCCCGATGGATGGTACCAAAGTGATGGGAACAAGTTAACTTTCAATAGTTCTAACTTTGTGCCGTGTTAAATAACTTCTTTTTATTTTTACTGTTTTTACATTACAGTGTGTGTGTGTGTGTGTGTGTGTGTGTGTGTCTGTCTGTCTGTCTATCTGCACACTTGTAGAGGTTGGAAGACAACAGTCAGTAGACAAAGTGGGTCCTGGGGATTTGAACTCAGGTCGTAATGATTGACTGAAAGTGCCTTTACCCTATAAGCCAACTCGTCTGTGTCTCAGTTTAACCTTCCCTCAGATGGCTGCTTTAGAAAAAAAAAAACAATAGTGCTGAACAGTCCCAAACCCCAAGTGTTCTTTGCGGCCAGGCTGGGCTCCAAAGGCAAGCTGTTTGGTTCTGCAGCCTCTGCACTTAGACATACATTCAGGGTGCTGGGAGGATGCTGGGAGGTTTTCCATGTCTGGGATGAGAATCTGGCCATTTTGAATTAGGAAGTTACCAACTTGGGCAGGAACCAACACAAGGGCAGCCGGCACCAGCCAGACCCTCAAG
This sequence comes from Chionomys nivalis, assembly GCF_950005125.1. Taxonomy (NCBI): domain Eukaryota; kingdom Metazoa; phylum Chordata; class Mammalia; order Rodentia; family Cricetidae; genus Chionomys; species Chionomys nivalis. The sequence continues at coordinate 8,834,763 of NC_080094.1, read as the reverse complement.
TGTGAACTTGTGGCTGAGGCGCCAGCATGAATTCTGCATAGTTTAAGTGATTAAAAAAATATCAAAGAAATCTGGTTTGTGTCTTTTATAAAGTCCTGCAGGTAGTCTCGATTTTACCTTTTCTCTCAGAAAGTCTAGAGGGCTTATTAGTTGACTCCCGAGGCAAGATAAAATTAGACATGAAGCAAAATAGGAAAAGAGGGGTTGGGGAGAAGGATTGGAAGAATAGAAATGAACAAAATAAAGAGTGAGAGAGAGAAAGAAAAGAAAGGGAGTTGAGAGTGGAGAAGAAAGAACAAGAGAAAGAGAAAGGAAGAAAGGAAAGCAGAGGGGAAAGATAGAAGCAAAGATGCAGGAGGGGGAAGGAGGAAAGAAAGGAGGAATGAGAAAGGAAGAATAGAAGGAGGGAGGGAGAAAGGGAGGGAGGAAAAAGAGAGAATTGAAGAACAACAGAGAGGGAGCGGAGGAAGGGAGAAGAAGCTTGAGAAATGAAAGGAAACGAAAATGAGGGCAGGAGAAATACACATCAGTCGTATCTCTTTGGAGAGCTCGTATGGAAGCTGAGAGCAGCCGCGAGGCCCCGGCTGCACCCGGCAGCCCGGCTGGAGCATACTCCTGCAGGAAGCCATCCCTTCCAAATAAGTTTTCCTTGACTGCTTTTGCACAAAGCCTGCTGCTCCGAGAGACAAATGAGCTATTAGGTAATCTACTTAATTGACAAGTGACTTAACTAATTACCCTGACGTGCTTATTAAATGTTACCGTTCCCATTCGCCACACATTGTTAGGGCATCAACGTATGGGAGCCTTATCATACCACTGTCCCCTGACAACACGATCCTATTAGACGGAGGAGTGCGGCTGTGTTTCTGCTGTGTTCTTTCCTCCCTCTGTGCTTAGAGTCAGAAAAGACAGAATTAGGAGCCGGGTGTATAACGAGCCCATCCTGTTCGGGGACATTGTCCTATTATGCTGGCGTCTAGTCACTCAGATGGATCGCGAATGGACTAAATAAAGAAATAATGTAAATTATCAAACTACGCCTAACGGGTGGAAGGAAAGCTGAGGCGGAACCCAATTGCCTTCTGACTGGAGTCTTTCATAGCTGAAGGGCCAGTGTCTTTATTTAGACAGGCCTACAAAATCTCTCATTCAGAGCTCCTTGAGTAGGTGTGTTTTGAAATGCAGAATTTTTCAGGTTTTAGAGGGAGAAATGATCTCCATAGTCATGTCTTAAATGCACAGAGGTCACCTACAATTCTTAAAGATATAACTATTTCACCATGGAACTCTGTTACAACATGAGATCTTTCTCAGACATTTTAAAAATGTATCTGTGTACATGTATGCAAGTGTGTGGTGTGTGTGCATGTATATACACATGTGTGTAGAATGTATATGTATATGTGGTATGTGTGTGAATATGCGCATATATGTGTGGGGGGTATGTGAATATGTGTGCAGTGTGTACATGTGTGCATGGGTAGTGAATGTGTGCATATGTGGGGGGTGTGCATGCGTAGTGTGTGTGTGTGTGTGTATGTGTGTGTGTGTGTGTGTGTGTGCAGACCAGGAGTTCTATCAGGTGTTTTCTTCACCTAACCACCTTGGTCTTTGAGACAGTGTGTTTCACCAGCCTACTCTTTTGACTAGACTATGTGGTCAGCAAGCCCCATGGTGTTACTGTCTCTGCCTCCCCAGCACTGGGATAATAAGTGCACAGTGTCACCCCTGATTTTACTGGGATAATAAGTGCACAGCATCACCCCTGATTTTACTGGGATAATGAGTGCACAGCATCACCCCTGATTTTACTGGGATAATGAGTGCACAGCATCGCCCCTGATTTTACTGGGATAATAAGTGCACAGCATCGCCCCTGATTTTTTATGTGGATCCTGAGGTCAAACTCAAATCCTGATGGTCCCATGGCAAGCACTTTACCAACTGATCCTCATCCCCAGGTGGTTCCAAAAAATTTAGAGAGTCTCTGTTCAATTTCGATGTGATATTTCTGCTAAATAAATTATGAAAATAAAAAACATTTATAGTTCAAAGATTTTTAGAGATGAAAACTAAGGAGTTGTGGATAAACGCCTCTACTGCGCTCTGGATATCTGGCAGCAGAGTTCATGGGGATAAAGATAAATTCATTTTATTTTTAATTTATGAGAGTGAGTTTGCCTGCATGTATGTCTGTGTACCACATGGGTGCCCGCAGAAGCCAGAAGGCACCAGATCCCTGGAACTGGACTTACTGATGGTTGAGAGCCCTCATGAGGGCGCTTAGAAACAAACCAGGATTCTCTGAAAGAGTAGCGTATGCTCTTAACCACCGAACCCTCCACTCCACACCCCTAGATATAGGGATATTTGTTTTGTTTTGTTTTGTTTTTGATTTTCTAGTGGCCATAGCTAATACTGATGGCTAAAGTTGGGGTTACCCTCAGAACAATGTATAGTGAAACAACACAGCCGTTCCTCCTACGGACCTTTAAGGACACATCAAAGCACAGGCTTCTCTAAACCGTGAAGCTACAGCAGAGGCTGGAGCCACTGGAAGGATTGCTTTCCGTGTAGGATGGAGTTGGAGGCAGGGATGTTGGGAGAAAACCAGGGCAGGCAACTCCCATTCTAGCAGACACCCTGTTCCAAGACCCCAGATTCTCCCCCTTCACACTGCTACATCTCTGAAATTGGGTCTCTCTCCAGTCTCTGCTGTGATCCTGTTGATTGTCAGCAGTTACCTTTTCTTTCTTGAAGTACACAGGTGTCCATTGAAGTTGCTTAAGTTACATCCACCACAGCCGCTTGGATAGCCAGGGGGACTCCATGATGGTGGGCTCACACTCCATCCGCAGGGTGCCCTGAAGCTAGCCCTGACCCTAATGACAAACCCATCTCGATAACTATTGACCTGACTGTTAATGTTTTGGAGACATGGGTGTGGCCGTCGTCAGTCTGGTCATCTGAGAGAACCGAGGAATCTAGCCAGGCAGCCTCACTGCAGCCTGACCATGACAGTAACCTTGCCACTGTGGAATCTGCTACAAACCAAAAGAGACCAGCCTGTCAGTGTTCAGCATGAATCTGACCTCCCCAATGCCCAGGAAGAGTGAGTGAGTTGATGGACCAGCACCCCTGGCTAGGTCTGGTGTCTGTCTGATCTCTGTGGTTTTCCTTGTTGTCTGGTTATCTGCAGTGGAAGGAGAGGGGGTAAAAGCAGAATCGCAGTAACGCTGTAACTCACCGCAGACAGGGAGAGACAATCAAGTAAGAAGGTATTTAAGACATACCGTAATCACAGACACACTGACCTTTATGGCAAAGCGCGATTCTGCCAGGACCTGTGAGCAGTCAAGTGTCCCCGTGTCTGAGAAGCAGGGCAAGAAGCTCACTGAATATGTCCGCGTGTGGAGAAATGATCGAGCTGGAGGAGCAGGGACAGTCATGAGGGAGGTGTTCCTGGGCAAGGGTTTTTCGTTGCCAAAGACCATGGCCCATCATTCCATAGAATATGCCCCCTTTTGTAAACATGGACTTTCTCATTCTGCTGAGGACACACTGTGCTCTGTCATGAAAAGCTTTCTGAGTAAGATAGGAGGGAGACATACCTATGACCTTGGTCTTGTACACTCGCACACCGCAGCAAGGTTCAAGTTAGAGGTCCCCAACGTGTGACCCATCATAGCATGAAGAGAAAGACCAGTTCTGTAACTTATCTACAGCAGTCAGAAGCCAGAAGCATGCTGGGCAGGAGGTCTGCGGTCACAAGTGTCACCCACAACAGCTTCTAGAGACCCTGTCTCTTTCTCCCTCTCGTTCTTAACCTCTGGTGACCGTGCCAAATCATTGATGAGGCAGTTAAATTTCTCGAACTACAAATAAGAGCGACTGACTCTTGGCAACTTAGACAAAAGGAAGCATCCCTTGACGGTAGCCATGGAGACCCATTCCTGAACATACTCGTTCGAAATGAGGACCATTTACATCCTTTGTGGCACCACAGGTCCATGAGGCTGGGTTTGATTGAGGGCTTCTTGGTCTTGCCTAGCTTTAGGGATGGTAAGTGGCTCTTCTCCATGTGGCCATAGCCTTGTGGCAGGCTGACCCAACTGGATCCCAGGGTGATACAGAGATCTGGGGACAAAAGTCAGCAGGTGTCTTGGGTCTGGCTCAGACTCACAGCTCTCACATTTCCTACATTCCATTGGACAAAGAGACCCTGGACTCAGGGACCAGGAGAAGGGCCGTGGCAGACTAGTCGGGAAAGGAAGTGGAGTTCTCAGAAAGGTAAGGAGGAGGCGAGACAAAGAAAGGAATGTCTTTAAGGTTAAGTTCAAGGACTGGGCAGAAATAAAGGTCTTCTCCTGGGAGCAAGCTTTCTGTTTCAGTAGTAAAATAGAGATAACAAATGATCAGATTGGGCCCTCTAACCTCCATCCCCCCCCCATCTGTCTGTCTGTCCATCCCTCTCTCCCTTCAGCACTAGTCTTTACAGGTACATCCACCTGTAATGCCACCTTGTGGAAGCAGCAAAACAGGATGTGGCCTGCTTTGTTCAAATGTTAAATATCTCATTTTCTCCCTCCTGGAATACTTCATCCTCTTGTTACTATGCTGTGTGTGGTGAGTGTTATGTGTGTGTGTGTGTGTGTGTGCATGTGTGTGTGTGCCAGAAGCTAAACTTGGTGCCATTCTTCCTGAAGGGGCCATCTATCTTCTTAGAGATAGAATCTCTGACAGGGACTGACTCACCTAGGCTGTCCCTGTCCCCTCCACACTAAGATAATAAGCACGCCCGCCACCACACCCAGCTTTTTCACTTGTTCAAGGGGTCAAGTTCAGGCCGTCGTGCTTGTCCAGCCGGCCCGATGCCCACTGAGCCATCTCCACAGCCCTGGCACACTCAACCCACTGAGAGGCAACCGTGAGATTGAGCCAGAGTCCCTGGATGTCCCTAAACTTTAGCGTTCTTATCCACAGAGCAAGTCTCCATACAGAAATGCGTCATTATGCAGTTTTGGAGAGACAGCTCAGAGATGAGGAGCAGCTGCTACTCTGCAGAGCATCTGTCTTTGGCTCCCAACACCCAGATCAGGTAGCTCAAAACCGCCTATAACTCCAGCTGCCGAAGTCCGAGGACCCCTTCTGGCCTCCAAGCACACCTGTGCAAAAGTGTGCATACATGCATACACTATTGGTTTTTAGCTTTATTTTAAAATGTGGTTTTGAGTGACAGATGAGATGTTCTGAGGCCCTGCACCCAGCGACAGCCATTGCCGATGTTGGTATTATCATCACTATTGGAATTCATTTCTCTCTTCTGCCCCCCCAGAAATCATGATGATCTCAACATTGCCATCCATGTAAAAAATGCCTACATCCCGATGCAAGCTGAAAAACGAAGGTAGTTAATCTGTGTTCGACTTCTGTTTCTTCTAAGACAGATATTTAAACACGTATTGATTTTTTTTTTCTTTTAGCTTTGTCAGTGACTAAACAAAGGTTAATCTCTTCTTCTGGCAAATATTTACCCAATGATGCCAGAAGTCCTGCCTGGGCAGTTCATCCACAGTTCTGATCCCAACCCCATGTTGTCTCTTGACCTCCCGGGATACTCCGAGACAGTGCCATGAGTCCTGTTGCATCCGCTGGTTGATTGGGCAGGGGATGCCTGGCATAATTCGTGGTATGATGGAAAAAAAGAAGAATAGAGGGCAGCTTGAAGATGGAAGATGAAGCAGGGGCAGCTCAGTGGTTAGAGCGATTGCCACACAAGTGTGGGAGCAGAATTCAGATCCCCAGCACCAGCCTAAGAGCTGAGAGGATGCAGCAACTACATAATTCCAGTAGTCAGGGAATGGAGATGGGGAATACCCAAAGCAAACCGGGAAATTAGACAACACACATGGGCAAGTTCTGAGTTCAGTGAGAGACCCTGACTCAGGGGATAAAGTGGACAAGAAGAGAGGGAGACAATTGACATTGAACTCTGGCTTCTGTGCATATACACACAGGCAATCTCTCTCTCTCCCTCCCCCCCTCCCCCCCTCCCTCCCTTCCTCTCTCTCTCTCTCTCTCTCTCTCTCTCTCTCTCTCTCTCTCTCACACACACACACACACACACACACACACACATAAACATGGACATAACACACACACACACACACACACATTCACATCACAAAAGATGAGAGATGGCTCATTGTTTAAGAGCTTGTTCCATTCTCACAAAGGACCTGAGTTTGGTCCCCAGGACCCGAATCCAATGGCTCACAAGCAGTTGTAACCACAGCTGCCCAGGTTTTGTTGCTGCCTTCTGGCCTGTCTGGTCATTGCACTTATGTGAGTATACCCACACATACACACACACATACCCATAATTAAACAATTTAAACAGATATTTTTAAAAGATGGCAGTGATGTTGAAGACACCAACAAGGAACACTGTAGTGACCTAAGATTGGTATCCAGAAAGATACTTGGGCCAGGAGATATCAGACTTAGGGCATGCTGGCCCAAAGAAGCCAGTAGAATATATATGCCTTCTCATTCTCTCTCCTCCTCCCATGGGAAAGCAGAAAGACACGGGATCCCACATAGGGAATGGATCAAGGCTGCCTCCCTCTCAGGCAAGGCAGGTACAATACTGACGCAGAGGACAAGCAGAAGCTGCCTTGGACAAAACCCTTAAAGACTGAAAGACACAGAAACCTTCCCACCTCAGGAAACCCCCTCTCTGAAAATAATGTCGCATATTTAGGACCTAGTCAGGAGAATGTGTCAATCAAATTTTGTGCCCTGGGATGTCACACACCTCCCTTGCTGGTCTGAGCATTCACTTAGACTCTGCACCGACCTGAGACAGCCATAAAGATACTGCCCATTGGTTGGATAATGAGAACACTCATTCTCGGGTTGTCTAGGTTACAAACTAACAATTCAGATGTATTTCCAATGTTTGTTTGGTCTGGTTTTTAGACAGGGCCTCACTATGTAGTCCTGGCTTTCTTGGAACTCACTGTACAGACCAGGTTGGCCTCAAACTCAGAGAGATCCATCTGTCTCAGTCTCGCAGGTGCTGGTATTAAAGGTGTGCACCACCACACCTGGCTTCTAGTGCTTTTTAAAAGTTAGTTAATTTGGGGGAAGGATACATATACACTTATACAGACATAGGGCAGGAGGCCATGTTGAATGTCCTTCATCTCTTGCCACCATCTTGATTGAGACAGGAGCTCTTGCTTAGCTTGGATCTGGCCATTTTGGCTTGGTTGACTGGCCAGTGAGCCCCAAGGATCCGCTTTTCTCTATGTCCCAACCCCAGCGGTGGGATGGCACACATCTGCCACAGGAGCCTGATTTGCATGTGAGGCTAGGGTTCTGAACTCAGGTCCCAGAGCTTATAGGGCAAGCACCTTGTCCACTGAGCCATCTCCCCATCCCTCGTTGTTAATTAAATGCTCAAAAGTTTAATAAATAGAATCTGACTTGCCTATCCTACACTCTATCCTTAGGATGGTCTAGTCTCTCTGCCCATGTCACGACCAAAAATGAGCCAACAGTCACTAATTCAAGAGAGGTCACTGTATTCAGAGCAAATCAAAGAATGCAAACATTGCTGTGGCTGTAAAGAATCTTCCCAACACTTAGGTATGTCCAGCGAGTGGCTCTGAGGAAATGGGCAATCTGAAAGCACCTCGCCGGCCTCAGTGGGCTGGCTCTGTGGTCTCCATCCAGGAACCCTGCCTTTTGCATTTGCTTTGCCGTATTTTTTATGTATTTAATGCGTGAGCACCTGTGCTACAGCACACGTGTGGAAGTTTTTGGGAATCAGGCTGCGTATTTACCCATTTGGAGGCGGGGTCTCCTCTTATTGCTGTCACACTGTATACTTCAGAACCATGGACCCTGGTTTAAGCCCCTGCCTCAGTTGCTTGTCTCCCCAAATGAGGGCTGTGGTCACAGATGCAAGCCGCCACATTCGACTCTGGGTGGGCAGATCAGGAATCGAACTGAGGTCATGAGGATCACGTGGCAAACCCTTTCACCCAAAGAGTCATCTCCCAAGCTCTCCTCTTGCATTTAAACCTTGAACCCCCAAAATGGACAGCACTTTATAGCTATCCACTTCCTGGAGGCTCACACTTACTGGGTGAAAAAATGAAGACATTTGATTGTTCTTTGGGTGATCAAGAAGCTTAGACAAATTCAGTGATTTTCCTGAAGTTACCCAGCAACCAAATGCCAAAGCCCAGACCTGGATCTCACAGGAGAGTGCAGACTCCCATGACTAAGGCCCAAGCCTCATCCTGTCTGCAGAGAACAGGGATTCTGAAACTTGAACAACCGTGTAGGATAAAACATGTGCACAGTGCCTGTATCCATGTGCTGAGGTAATAGTTGTCCTAGATCTTTTCTGCCTACACTATTACCCCAATCCCAATAAGTTGTGTTCTAAAAGTAGCCAGAGATGGTAAGACAACACGTCTAAGCTGCAGAGGCAGTGGTGACTTCCAGGGTCTACCGGAAGCTGGGGAAGAGCAAACCATGGCACCAAAACTTGGTTTAGCGGAGGAGCATCAGGCTTTTCAGTGGCTGGATGTGGTCCAGTGTGCCGGCCTCCAGCATCACACTCAAGTTTCTTTTCCCTGTGAGTTTGCATGGGGATACACCTTTAAAAGCTCTTCTAGACACCCCCGTTAGCTCCATTTTCAGAGCTGTTCAAATCCCATGATCTGTAAGCAAAGAAATGACTTTGCCAAGTAGGCATGGTGGCACACACCTGTAATCCCCAGGAGGCAGAGGCAGGGGGATCACTGCAAGGCAAGGCCATCTTGGTCTACTTAGCAAATGCTAGGCGAGCTAAGGCTTCGCAGTAAGATCTGTTGGGAAAAGAAAAAAGAAAAAGAAAGATACCAGTTTCCCAATTTATGGTCACAATTCATTAACTCTAGGAACGACGTTTGTGTTTCTGTGCTTAGAGCCTTAGGGGACAAAGCTCTCTGATTGCATTTAAAGGGTCTACCTTTTGTCACAGCCTCCAGAGGCTTTTCTTTTGCAGTTTCCTGGAACTCTCTGAAGATTCCTTTCACTAAGTTCCTGTGCCACAAGTCTGTTCCACCCCTACACATGTGTGTGTGCGCACACACACACACACACACAGTATTGAGTTCTCAGCGAGAAGTCACCTTCACCATGGAGACCCTACTCTGGCTATCGAGAGAACCAGCAAATGCTGACCGGTCTGCACTGGAGCTGGCCTCCCCCATGATAACACACATCAGTGTACTAATTCTAACTTTGTTTATAAGTTGCATTTGTGTCTGCTCTTAGATGGAGTCCAGGGCAAGGACAGGTCCCCACAAGTCCCTGCATACATTTATTGATTCGATACATGGATGTATTAAGCTATGTGTCCCCTGGGCCCTTGGGTTGTAGCTATGATGAATAGTCAGACCTCCCACTTCTATTCAGAGAGTTTCTACTTTGATGGAAAAGGCACAGGACAGTTAGGGTCACAGAGCAAATGATTCTAAGAAGTGTGATAAAGAAAGGGACCGAAGAACTCAAGGGGAGACTGAGTTTCTGAGACTTCAGATGGAGCAGTCGAGGGAGAGCCTAGCTGAGCAGGTGATGTCCAAGCAATGTCTGCATGAAGAGTCCATGCGAATCCCGTGGCTCTTTAACGGTACATCCTATCTGAAAGAGGAGACAGCACAAGCCAAAGCCCTGTGGTCACATGGCGTGTTCGGTTCTTCAGATGCTTCCATGAGGCAAGTGTGGCTGAAGGAGAATTTGGAAGGCAGGGACCTGTGAGGGCACCAGAAGCCAGCTCATAAGGAGCCTGGTAAGAGCTTGGAATTCCATCCCAAGTGTAGACGATGCCACTTAGAAGGCTTGGGGCAGGATGTGGCAGCATATGTCTTCATTATCACAACTGTGCTATACTGTAAATACTCCCAGACTCATTCAACAGTAAGTCCAGACTCAGAGAGATCAGCTGATGTCCCCTGATGGTTCACAGAATCAGCAATGACCTTGAGCCACACAGTTTCTCAGGGTTAGAAACAAGAGGGGTCTATGTTTTAGTCATTTTACACTCAATCTGTGTAACAGGACTCAGCAAAATATCATGCGTAGATAAGCCCAACCACATTCCTATTTGTACTAATAAAGTTTTATTGGCATACAGCAACACTCATTTATTTGCATATTGCCGGTGGCGGCCTCTGTGTAGCAGCTGCAAGTTTAGTGACGGTGTTGCAGAGAACACATGTGTGTCTCCGAAAGCTTTCAGTACTGTCTGGTCCTTGGCAGGAAACACATGCCAACCTGGTACTGGAAAACATCAGAGCTACTGACCATAGCTGTCCTTCCCCAGACAGCAGCACAATATCAAAGACAAAGAAATATATCTTGAAAAAACAATTTATCTACAAACCAAGACTTGAAAGCAAAAGCAACTGAACACATAGGTGGCTTAAATCAGCAAGTAGCATGTAGTTTGAAACAGAAATGGCTCCTTCACATTGTACTGAGCGCAATCCAGTCATCCCATCAGCAAACATTTACTGAGATTCTACACCAGACTGAAGCCAGCATCTGTGGAGCATCCAGTGCCCAGCGAACTCGGACACAGTTATCTACAGAACAGAGCTCACACACTAGGGACAGGCACAGTTGTTAGTCAGATAGCTGGAACACTAAGCTAGCAAGGGAGTTTGGGAGGCTCGTCTGAGGACTGGGTGACATCTTGGGGAAGAACAGGTCAGTAGGCAAAGAGAGGGAAGATCAGTCAGTAGCTAAGGAGGAGGCATCAGCGTGTGAAAGGGTCCTGGGGTGGGAGGGAGCCATGTAGGCACTAGGAAATGCATAGCAAAATGTTTGTGTGTCTGAAAGGCAGTATGGTTCAATTCCGAGCACCCACATGAGGTGGGTCATAGCTGCCTGGGACCCCAGCTCCAGGGGATTTGGCACCCTCTTCTGGCCTGCTTAGTTACCTGCAGTCATATGCACAACTCCCCCAGCACACACGTAACTAGAAATAGAAATAAACTATTTTTAAAATAAACCTGCAATGCTGAAAGAGTTTACCCTTCTGAGGAAAAATTGCTTTCACGTTCCCAAGTCCAAGAGGAAGCCTCAAAGCCCTCATAGCCATGCTGGGTATAGCCATCACTTACACAGAACAGTCATCTTCCATATCCTATGGCCACCTCTGGCTTCCAGCTCAGGGACATACAGCATTACAGGGATCAGATAAAACACAGATGCGCCCAGGCTTAGGACAAATGTCTTAGGACACCTGCTTCTGGGGTCATCACATCACACGCCACAGTTGAGGAGGCATTTTAACCTCCTGCACCGTGAGCCTGTCTTCTTGAATTCCCTCCTCCATTTGAGAATTCTCTGCCTTCAGTCTATTTTGGTAAACAGGCCAGGGGAGAGCCTCCGCTGACCTGGGATAGAGCTGAAGAGGAGTTGTCAGTTCAGGAGAGGCGGTGATGGAGGAGAAAGACAAAGAAAGGTGCTTTCTGGTTTGCTCTGGTTTGGTTTGGTCTTCAGGAAAATTGTTCTTTAATTCTCTTAGCTCTTTCTGTAGCAAGCAAAGGATATTTGTGGCAGAGAATGTCAGTGGAGGCTTTCTAATGAGATGGTGATTGACTTGGAAGCTCAGCACAGAGAAAGATCTCAGCCAAATAAATATGTGAGGGGTGACATGCCCACAAGCCTGGGGGTCAGAGCAAGATGGGGTTAGAGGGAAGACTTCCGAGATGGAGTGCAGGGTGTGGGAGAAGAGATGCAGGAACCGAATCAACAGGGCTTGTGCTCACTCATTGTAATAGAAGGTACCGGAAGGATTCCTGGAGCAAAGGAAGGGCTGCCTCACGTAGCTAGCAGTGACCACATCTCAAGTATTCCATATCCACAGCGAGTCGTTTCTATGCAACTTTCAATAAACCCAATGAATGGGTACAGTTGCTACCACACCTTAGATAACTAACCTGAGACTCCGTGAGCTAAGGTCACTTGGGTCGAGTTGCTTAGTGACTGTACCACAAAGGAACTTCAACTTTTGGCTGCCTCTAGCTTCTGCCTCAAAATACAGACCCATTAAGCCTGTGTAACCCTGGCTCTCTGGAGGTTGAAGTAGGAAGATCATAAGGTCTGGACGACTTGGTCACAAAAGGAAACGAAAAATTAGGTTGAGCCTGAGGAGCCATGTCTTTAATCCCAGCACTAAGATCTTTATGATTTTGATGATTGAGTTCCAGGCCACCCAGGCTGCACCATGAGACTTTGTCTGGGGGTGACGGGGTGGGGAGGGAGGGAGGGAGGGAGGGAGGGAGGGAGGGAGGGAAGAAGAGAGAGAGAGAGAGAGAGAGAGAGAGAGAGAGCCTATATCCACTAAACATTAATTTTATTGCTTTTGTTTATTGTGCTTATTTTTGTAATTTCAAGTTTGGTCAACTGCATTGTTCTTTTCTGTTCAATTTTATAAATAAAAAGTGGTTGACCTCAAGATTCTAATGGGAAGGCTAAAAATAACAAGCTGTGAGATTTCTGTGGTATTGTTAATATGCCATGCAGGAAAATTTGGAGGAGATAAGGACAGAAGAAGGGTGGGCTAAAGTGCGTTTGGGTCTCAGTCACCTCACTTCTAACTATTGGGAGCACCCTCTGCCTAGAGAGTCAAAAGCAACCTGTCGCCCTCGTGGACTGAACTGCAGCCTGGTACCCTGCCCTCTTCTTTCTTCCTTTGTATCAGGGCTTCAACTATTAGGATGGTACAGAGGTGTGGTCAGGCTGGTGAGGGGATCCAACTGTGGGATCCAATTTCTATCCCCAACAGTGACATCCGGTGCTGGGAATGAGCAACACTTCCTCGGGAGTCACTGCATGGTCATCATCTGAGGCTTTGTGGCCTCACAAAGTTTAAAAGTGGAAGTCCCCAAAGATTCTGCAGGGGTGCATGGGCAGAGAGTGGCTGTGCCTCAGGGATGTACCCCTCCACAAGAAGACATGGGACATTACCTAGCATGTTATAACTATGAGCAAAGGGGAGCCCTCTGATTGCTCCCACACAAAAAAGAAAGAAGAAATTTGGTTAGAAAATCAAAGTCGGAAGTAGGTTTAAAATTATCTTCCTTAGCAATGAATATACCACCTATTTTTTTTAGTTTAATAACATTTACTGTTTTCATTGTCAGTATTGATTTTTTTAATTATTGAGGGAAACTAGTAAAATGAGATATAGAAAAAGGATTGCAAAGTTTGGGCATGTGGCTCTGTTGATAAAATGCAAAGCCTGGCTTGGATTCCTCAGCATGACAGAAATGGGACCTGATACTTACGCTTTATTTCTTTATTTGTAGTTAATTGCTTTTTACTCTAGGACATTCCTTTTGCTGAATTTTTATCCACTATAAACACCGCTGCGATGACCATCTTCCTTCATAGAACTTTTCTCTAAAGTCATTGTTGTCACACGGTGTACATGGGTGTGAGTGTCAGAGTTAGCATCAGGCTCGATTGCTGGATCAAAGCGGGATAATCCTTGCTCTTCTCATTCTTATTGTGCAACTGCTCCAAGCATAGCAGATGGGTCACTGAACTACGACCAAACATGTATAGTAATATCCGTTTAGTGATACCTTTGCCTTTTGTTGATGGTTGGTAATTTGATAGGGCAGATTGTTTCCTTGGTTTGCACACAGTAAGAGGAAGGCATTGTCCTTTCTTAGAGAAGATTGGATGTGCTTCAGGAGCAAAATGCCACGACGGACAGCAGCATTCCTGTGCCATGCTGACCATCAGGGTTTCTTATGGTGGGCAGGTTCTCTCCCAAGAGCCAGCTGCAGCAGCTACCAGCCCCCTGAAGCAGTCAGGAAATGGAAAGGAGGCCAAGACAACTGAGAAGCTGAGAGCTTTATTTTATACTCAATGGCTACATGAGATGAGTAACTGCTATGCCAGCCTGCATCATCCAGAGCTGAAGGAAGCAGAGCCTCCTCCTAAGAAAAGGAAGCTGACATCGGGAGCTCTGATGTCTTCACCTTTGCAGAAAGGCACTCTCATTCTGCTAGTTGCTTTCTTGGGGAAGAGGATTCAGTTGGTCAGTTGTTTGGTGTTTTGGTAGTGCTAAGGATTGAGCTCAACCAAGGCTTTCACATGTCGGGCATGTGTTGTACTGCTGACCTACAACTGTGTGACAAAGTGTGAAAAATGTGTGGTGTCCTGTCCTGCAGCATTACAAGGTGATGCAAACAGTGTATGGGTCAGGGAGTGGAGGCAGGAGCTGTGGATCAAATATGGGATGCGCTTTTTACTTTGTACTTTTTGAGATGGGGATCTCACTTGTCTAGGTTAGCCCTAAATTTTGCAGCTCGGGAAGCCTTGGGTTTGCAATATTCTCACCTTGGCCTCCAGAATAGCTAAGATTCCAGGCTTACACCACCAGGTCCAGTTTCTTGTTAACTTAAGGAAGATTCTCTAACAGTTGAGTCTCCTTAACATTACCTCCACTGGGGCTGCTTGCTCTCTGTACCTCCATAAAATGACCTCATACTGCCTGCCATGGATGGACAGACTTGAAGGAAGCTAACAACATTGATGTTTAGGATGCAAGGGTCCTTGGTTGATTCATTCTTTCTTATCCTGCTTCTCTTCTTTCCTATCCTTCCCTCTCTCAGACCATCATGGTTTGATGCAGGTGGTATGTATAAATACAAGGATTAGTAGATGATGGATGGATAAATGAATGATGGACAGGTGTATGGATGATGGATGGATTGATGGGTAGATGAGTAATCGACAGATGAATGGATGATAGATTGGGACAGATGGGTGATAAATTGATGATTGGATGATGGATAAATGGATAAATGGATGGATAGATGAATGGATGGATGACAGATGGAGATGGATAGATGGATAAATGGATAATGGATAGATGAATGAATGATGGATGGAGGACAGGTGGGTTACAGATTGATGAATGGATGATAGATAGAAGGACAGATGGATGAATAGATTGAAGGATTGATGCATGGATAATGGATAAATGGATGATATATTGTGAATGTGTGATGTATAATGGGTTGATAGATAAATGGATGATAGCTAGATGGATGGTTTTGATAAATAATGTATAGATGGATTGACAGGTGGTGGATACTGGGCAGATAATGCATGGGTGAATGATGGACAGATGTGTGTATATTTGGAAGAAACAATGGTAGCTAACACTTCCAGTGTCCCTAAGTGTTAGAATGTGGGTGCAAGACTGTCTCTCTAACACCTCATTCCCTTTCAGTATTCTCAACAACCTAGAAATGAATGTGTCACTAATTTTTTCTAACATATAAGGAACCAAAGGCCTAGCTAGACAATGGCACATCCCATATTTGATCCACAGCTGTCTTCTGCACAGCCTGGCCTAATGCACTGTCTGCATCACCCAGGAATGCTGTAAGAGAGATCACCACGAATTTCTCACGTTTTGTCGCACCAGTGTGGCTGAACCTTTGCTCCATCACGCAGCTCCCGGTGCTGAGGGAGGGGAAGCTAGAGACTAGCAGGTACTCCAGTTTCCTCCAAAATTCGCTTTATTCCTTCACTGCTGACCAGCTCCTGGACTGTACACTCACGTGGCTAACAGTCCGCCCTGAGGCTTCCAGCATGCAATTAAAATCCTGTCTTGCCCAATTGGGCAACTAATGGGATCAGCAAGAGTGGAAGCTGCCTCGTTAAGACATAGTTTGTACCTCAGGTCCATTTCGTGGGCAAGTGAAACAATGGCTGAGTGGAGCTGCCTGATGGTCAGCCTGAAACTGAGTGAGATGGTCCTCCAAGCCACCCTGGGCTGTCCCTGTAGGTGGACATGCAAGGTGCATACACAGCTTGCAGACACTTGGATGGACACTGGCCTCTCGGCTCAGTTATGAAAACCAGGCAGCCTTCCTGCTATCTGTCTGGAAGTCAAGGCTCATCGTGGGCTTTGGAGCTTCAGGTGGTGGCATGTGTTTCGTGTCCCGGGGCCTGCAGAAACTGGCACAAGGGGAGAATATTGACACAGCGCAAAAGTGTCTGCCCTTTGTGGCCTTCCGGATGCTTAGACCCCACAAACAACCCCTGTCCCTCATTCTGAAGAAGCACTGGGACTGTTTCAATATATTCTGCTCATCGAGTTAGCAGGGATTTTTTCAGTTTGGTTCATTTCAACAAATGTTATCTGAGAGCCCTGCAAGAATGCACCTGCTGCCACTGAAGAGCATCAACTCTTCACAGTCGACTGAGAGGATGAACAAAGAAGTGTGGCTAAGGCCATCTCAGATGCAGGGATCACCAAGAAAACAAGGCCCGCAGTGTAACAGTGGATGACTAAGAACAAGGGTGGGGACCTATAAAGACACTGGTCAGGGGAGGGTGAATGGGGAGGCTGAAAACTATTGGCCATGCAAAGAAGCCTGAAAAATATTCCAAGCAGAGAGAACAGAAGGTGCAAAGGGCCTGGGGTGAGAGTGTGGAGCTAGGTTTGCTCTGCAGAAGAAAGAGAATGACTGGAGCCCAAAGGGTTCAGAAGGGGAGAGGCAGAGGGCAATAGAGGCCAGCGCTGACAGCTCTAAGAGGACCCCTTTAATGACACGCTAGTAAGCACTAACTCTCCTTTACTATGAGAAGACAGAGAAACAAACACTGATATACACCTACTCTCCCATCCCCACCAACCAAAGGACAACGACATTGTTTTTGTCATAGAGGTGGGAAACTGGCTGTGTTTAAAACGTTCACAGGGAGGAAATGGGGGGAACCCAGGCTCCAAGACTGTGTATGCTCTCTCACTCTTTGGCTATTGCCCTCTTTCTCCATCCCCCCATCTCCCTTCCTTCACCCCCCATCTTTCTGTCTAGACATCCATCCATCCATCCTCCTATGCCTTTCCTTTTTCCTCTCCTCTTTTCTCCCACTTCCTCTCTTTTTTCTTTCCTTCATTGATTCCTAAGCTTTAGGATCACACTTTATGCTGTGGTGGAAAATAAGAGCAGTCTGCTCGTATGTGCATGTGTGTTTCACGAAGGAAACTTGGTGCTCGGCATACTGTATCCACTGCATAACAGTTGACTTCACTATCCACTCAACACTGCAATCTCGGGCTGCTCTCTGCAGCTCACGGATGGTGGGAACCAAGCCTGAGCGAGGAGGGTTAGGTTAGTCGGCATTACTGTGTTCTGCCAAGGCCTCCTCTCACCCTCCAGCCACACCTCTGCATAAATAGAGCCATATATAGTCATGCTAGACAAAAAAATATGCCTTGTCCCCAACTAGAGGCAGCATCCCTGACTTCAGGATGAAGAGTGTGTGAGTGACAGGGACGGCCTCTTAAAGCGTGTCTTACACTTGGGTGACACAAAGTTCTTGGAACATTTCAACAAGATGATTGCCACAACCTGACAGAGGGCAGTGCTTACCGACTCGGTGGTCTTCTTCATCTGGCCACTATGCTTCTGTGCGTCATAGGTGTGTGACTGCATCCAAAGGGTCAGTGAACCGCTGTCCCCAGGATGAAGCCTCGTGGCGTTTAATTAGCTTAGGACTTCTTACCTGGAACCCTGATACTGCTTCTTACTGAACTGTCCTTTGGTGATGAGAAGGGAGTCCCGTGTTCATTTTAGGATGTCCGGGTATTCCTCCTTTATTGCCTTAGCTCCCTGGCGCAAGTTGTAGCCGATAACAATGTCTCTCGGTATCAAAGATCGTCTCCTGCAGTACAAGCCCTGCCCTACTCCTGCCAGGCTCTTACTCAGTGTCTGGTTTATTAGAAAGGAATGCATTCCCCACTTAGCTCCAAAACTTTAATACATACAACTATACCAGTCGTAACCCTAACCATAACGCCCATGGCTAGTCAAAGACTTTGCCTGAGGAAAAGTCTGGTGCAAAGCATGATGGGACACACCTGCATCCTCGTCCTTGGGAGGCTCAGGTAGAAAGATTGTGATCATGAGTTCCAGGCCAGTCTGGACCACAAAAGACCTTAGGAAGATGGATATGGGGGTGAAAGGGAGGGAGGGGAGCAGAGTAAACTGAAAATTCAACATCAAAAGGCATGATGGATGTGTGCCTATTAAGGCACACAAAGATGCCTTTGCTTCTCCATCTCCTGCCATTAGTCAGCATGACTCATGCTAGCTGCTTTAACAAACAACCCGTGAATCTCAGGAGTCCAGCAGAGAGCACACAGATTTCTCACACATATAAAATCTTCTCTAAGTGAATCGAATGTCACCTTTGCTATAGAATGGCTATGTCATCTGGGGTGCCCGACTTCTAAAGGCACAGAAGACAGCAGAAAGGAACCCTGTAATTGAGGTTCATTACCCTGCCAACATCTCATGTGTCAAAAACTGGGAAATGCAGTCCTCCTGTAGAGACAGAATGAGACGCTGGAGCCTCCCTGTGCCATCATCCTAGATATGGGACTTTCGGCTTCTTGAACAGTGGTCAAATCCTTGTTTGTTTGTTATTTCTAGCGATCTGAATTAGAAGGGAACAATATTCCACATGGCCCAATCTTCCCTAACCATTCCTAGCGTGATTATGTCCAAGTTCCCCATCCTCCACCCCTCCATTCTGACTTGAGGAGTGTGCATACTGCTTGGGGACTCTATTTTCCTCTTGCCCTGGATTAAGCAGTTGGACATGCATCCTGAAACTGTCAGCTGGACTTCATTTCCCAGCATTCAGCAGGTGAGGGATGAAGTGATGGTCAGTCACACTTAGGGGTTCTTAAAAACCAAAGCTCTGCCATGCTCATCCGACTCCATCTCTTCTTACCTGAAAAACCCTGCGAGTTTAAATGGTCTCTGCCCCTGGCTTCTCGGGATCCTATCTCCAGGCGACCATGCTTCCTTGAACAACCCTGGAAGTGACACAATCATCCCTTACCAAGTGAAAGTCTATCGACTTTAAGCCTCTGCCTATGCCTACTGAGGCAGCCCCTTCTGCTACAACCTGGGCGAATGCTCCGCCTTCCACCTACCATGTTATTCTTTTCCTGGTCCTTTCAGCCCCAGCCCCAGGGCTGGCTCAACCCCTGCTATGCTGCAGATGTTTCAACTCCACTGAGGATGAGCTTGCGGGATGGTGTGAGCTGCGCAGGTGTGGAGGTTTAGAAACTTATCAAAGGGATTGCCTACAATTTCTCCTCTGTTCTAAAGGAGTTTCCGTAACTCCTTTAATACCATCCAAACTTGAATCTTGAGACTAGTTTTGTTTACATAGCAACTTATTGTTTACTTAATAACTCTCCCCCACCCCCACCCCCACACGTGCGCTGATGTGTGTGCACTATGTACTATATAAATGCATTATGTCACGCATTTATAAAAGTGTTAGTGCACCTTGTTATTTATCTATTGCATAGCACATCTATGTACCTTATGTACATGGGAGGGCATATATTTACATACATGGGCCCGTTTTTCCCTGATCTTTATTCCACCATCGATGGCCACAATGCTGTAATGACTGACAGACACAACAGTGACCCCTGCAATTAGTACCCACTGGTAGCGGCAGCAAGTCTTGATTAGAGCCCTATCAGGCCCGAGCATCTAGGCTTTCGTCCTGCCGCCGCCTCGCCTTTCCGGACTTCTTCTGCTTCCAATTCCATGCTAACATTTGTACTGCAAACAGAGTCATTGTTCTCATAAATAAGCCGATGAGATAGACAAAGCAGAAGGCTAAAGGCTGCAGCCTGCGCCAACTGTAATGCTATTCCAGAAGAGTTTCCATCTTCTCCTCTTAGGCTACAGATCGCTTTGGCTTCCGTGCAGGCTCAGGACAGATGTTGAGCCCGCCCAGCATCTCTCCAGCCCCCCACCCCACCCCGTCCCTCTTTATTTGAATCTGGGTTTCTCAATCCTATGAGTACTGAGCCGCATACATCTCTGGAATGGCAAGGAAGAGTGTCCTGTGTGTTGGGGGATGCTGAGTGATGCCCCTGGCCTTCATCCTCTGGATGCCAGGAGTACCCATGCTCCAGGTTGTAACCATCAGAAAATGTCTCCCTTGATCAGTGTGACCCCGATGAGAACACTGACCAAAATGGAGTGAAAATAAAAGTTTCTGTTCTAAGAATAAGGACCCTGAAACAGGAAAGCTCTGGGTGACTATAAACTTCTCTTTCCCAAGGTGGGGGACGCCTGCTGTCAGAATATCAGGGTGGAGGTTTAGCCTGGTTCTCTCTAGTTTTCCTTTCTCTAGCCTCAAATCCTCCCACCTTTCATGTTAACAGTCTCTCAAGAGGAGGAAAGTGTAAAAAGAGAAAAGGAAAAAGATGTAAAAAGAAAAAGGCACGGTCTCAAAATTACACAGCTTTACAGTCCGTCCAGCTAATAGAATTATGTATCGATTCTTAAATTTAGACATCGGATTTCATCTCTTACTTAAATGTATCTGTGTGTTTTAATAGGAACACTCAGCCTTGCTTTTATTAATGCAAAAACATTAAGTCACCAGGCCTGGATCTGAAAGCCTTAAAGGGCTGTTTCCACCAGAACCTGTCATAAAATGTGCTCTCAAGCGTGTCCCCTTTAAGAGACTCCAGAATTAAATGTTCCCGTATGTGAATTTTATTTTGTACAGCACATTTGCTTTATGGCTACAATTAAGTTAGATGTGCCGATAACAATGTCTGTTTTCCATTTTAAATCGCACATTCCAGACACCGTGTATTGTTTTATTATCTAATCCACATGCTTTTAATTGCAATTATGGTCCCTTATGAGTCCCCTGGGAGGGCATGATTGCAATTAAAAATGTAATTTAAATGTTAATTAATTACATTCATTTTCTAAACTGGGAAAATTTCATTTATTATTTTCATGTGTTGTTCATTTATCCTAAATGCATTACCTTCTAAGTGTTTTTTTTTCCTAAATTAAGTGTTATGTTTATAAAACAGGATGTTTAATACCCTTTAAAATTTTTGTGAGGGTGTTTGTACAAATTATTACTTTAAATTAATTGATTTTGCACTATGTGCGTGAGCTATAGGTCCTAAATATAATAAAAATAATGCTGGAGGTTGTCCCCAGGCTCGTCAGTGGCACCATCCGATAGACGCTTTCAGATTGACTTGGAAGCTGAGAGGCAACGTGTGTACCTAGTGCCTCGGCTGGTATTGTTTTCCTCACACAAAAGATGAGGGGCATGGAGACTACAGACAACACAGATCATTAATATGAAAGGAGGGGTTTTTTCCCTCCAGATGGAAATTGAGGCCTAAGGAAGAAATTTATCGTTAGATTAATAAGTCGTCTTGGCTTGTATGAATAAATAAGAGAGAACAAGAGAAGGACCGCCCAGAAGGAAGCCTTGAAAATCATCGGAACTTTCTAGAAAAGAAAATGTTTTATGCATAACTCTGTTTCTCCAGTCCTGCCTATCATTATCTCTAGTTTACCTGGCCTAGAATAGAGGGTCCTTTCAGACAGGAAGAAATATCAAGAAAGACATCTCTATTTTAAACTCTGGACCACACTAGTTTGGGGATAATTTTAGTGAACGCAGGCTGAAGTCCCAAAAGGATCAGGGCACAATTTCAGTGGATTAGTTTTTCTTCCTTTTTTCAATTCAACTCCAAGTCCATGTTATATGTAATTAATTAATAAAAGCTTAGGGGGTATCTTTTCCAATGGTAGCTTCCTATCCAATTGGCCACATCCTTTCGTTAGCTCGTTAATCTTAACAAGGTCTTCTGTGCCTGGAGTCTGGTTATAGTTTGGTTAGATCTGCAATATTTAAAAGGTGTCTGGGAAAAATCATAATCAGCTCACATTTTTACCTAGTGCCCACTTGACATAGGCTTCTCTGTGGATGGCTTAGGACAAGGGAAGGGAGAAGGAACGGGTTCCCAGCGGCATTGGCGGTGTCTTTACTCTGAACTCTTAGTTTGTTTCAGTCCTTACATCCTCGGAGCCGGATTGCATTGCTCAGTCCGCACCGCAATACTATCAGTATGATCCTTTTCATTTCAGAGGGGAAACTGAGGCACGCAGGATTCCCAGAACTTGCCAAGGATTCATGGCTTCTTTCCAGGAATTATGTAACCAGGATCTGTGCCCTGGAAGGCTGGTCTAGCTTTTCCATGCCATTCCATACCACTGGCCAGGCTATGGCTGAGAAACACTGCTGGGTCTCACAGGAAGCACCACAGGGACCCCATACCAGCAGGGAGGGAGGGAGGATGGAAGTCAGGTCTGGAAGTTCAACGCCTTTGTGCTATCTTAGATGATACCTCCTCCTGTGGTAGGACTCGGTTTCCTCTTGTGAATCATACATAATCACAACACCTGTCTCAGGTGACGCCTGGCATTCCCTCAGAGCAAGGAGGCATGGACTGAGGCCACAATGCTCATCCTCTGTGGTCGCTACCTTTGCCATCACAATCTCCGTGGAAGCAGAAGTGAACGACTTTAGCACAATCAGCCAAGCCTTTCAGGCATCCGTTAATAAAGGATTTCTCAATTCAATGAGGCAATAGGGATGTCTAGAATGCAGGAGGGGGGACTTTAAATAATAACACATAGTCGGGCAGGCCAGACATGAAGGTATACTATTATGGGCCAGTGCAAAGGAGATGCTGAAACCCAGGGTCACATTTTTGAGCTCTGCCACGGCTACCAACTGCCCCTAAGTCTGGGCTCCCCAGCTCCCTCTTTGGAATGAATGTGTCACACTCTATGGCAGATCCTTTTCAAGGCATCACTCACAGGTGAATGGTGATGAAACCATGCCAGGTGATGCGCCCTTGGGTTTCTTGTCTCTGAAGGTCAAGTTGGGCACCTGGGTCCTGTATTCACTGCTTGCTACTACTATGATAAAATGCTGTGTCCAGAGTAAAACAAGGAAGAAGAGTGCATTTGGTTACCACTCCAGAAGGATTGAGTCCATCTTGGCCAGGAGGGTGTGGCAGCAGAAACCGGAAGCTGCGAACTCATATTTCATTGGCACACAGGAAGCAGAGAGAGAAAGAGAGGGAGAGGGTAAACAGGAAGTGGGTCCAGGTTTCAAAACCTCATAGCCAGTATCCATCACTTCTCCTCCAGTAAGGCTGCACCTCCTAAGGGTTCCAGAACCTTCCCAGACAACGAGGTCAACTGAGGACCAAGTGCTCAAGCATATGAGCCTGGAGGTTGGGGGGGGTTCATTCAAACCACCACAGCGGTGCAGGGCAGCACACCTCACCTGTTCCACAGGCAGCTGGGGCAGCAGGGGCAGCAGGCGCAGCCTGCTGTGTGGCGCTGTGCATGCAGCAGTGACTTGGGACTTAGTTTGGAAACGAGCATAACCACCCGTGCGCCTCGACGCCTTGTGCAGGTCCGTGCAGCCTAACTTGAGACCCAGGTGAGAGGGCAGTATGGAGCATGGATTATGGGCTGTCTGTCTGGATTACAAACTGTCTGTCTGTTCATCTCTCTGAAGGTATATGCCAGTGAAGAATAGAGCCTTATTCTCAGGGGGATAATTTTCCAGCAAAGGAAACTCAGTAAAAAAAAAAATCAATCGGGCAGTGGTGACACATGCTTTTAATCCCAGCACTAGGGAAGCAGAGGCAGGCAGATCTCTCTGAGTTCAAGGCTAGCCTGGTCTACAGAGTGAGTTCCAGGCTACACAGAGAAACCCTGTCTCAAAAAAAAAAAAAAAAAAAAAACAAACAAACAAAAAAAACAGACAGATAGATGGACAGACAGACAAATGATAGATAGGGAGGAAGGTAAGCAGGTAGATAGATGATAGATAGGTAGGAAGGTAGGTAAATAGATAGAAAATTAATGAAAAACTTCATATACTTGCCATCACTGTGAAAGGCACATGTGTGAGCACGTACACACACACACACTTGCATTCACACAGCCTTCACTCTAGATAGTTGGCATTTGCTAGACAGAGACACAGCATCCCACCAATCCTTCGTTCCCTGGTGTTTGGCAGCAGGTATGTCATGTGCCTGGTAGTTATTGCTTGTTACTCGGGTGGCATCTTTGGGCTTTTTCTATCTGAGTCTGTGGTTCCACTTTCCTCCAATTCTTTCTCTCTCTTTCCTTCACTCACCTTCCCCCTCCCATCAGTAGTTGTTCCCCAAGAGGCTTCAATAAACCCCTCCCAGACTGAAGTAGCTCCCTGTCTTCACCCTTAAAAGCCACTGGATGCCACTAAGCAGCAGGTGTCAAATAAACCCCTCCCAGACTGAAGTAGCTCCCTGTCTTCACCCTTAAAAGCCACTGGATGCCACTAAGCAGCAGGTGTCAAAGGGACAGCCCTAGATCCCTCTAGGGAGGAGGAGGAGGTGACTGTGGGCTCAATTCCTCAGTCCCCAGTGCAGGGTCTGGTAGGAAGGCTTTCTGGAGACTTCTTAATTGGGGGTTGCTAGGGAACATCATTATAATAGTGAAAAACCCACGCAGGACTTGGCAGAGCTATTCCTTCCAAGCCCAGAGCCTTCCGTTCAGCTCTGATTACTATAGTAGGTGGCCGTGACCTGTGCAAACTTACTAAATGTTTCGCAAGCATAAGTCAAGGGTAATAGAATATTCACAACTTAGCGTTGCTATCCCAAGACTGTGTTTTATTTAGGAGTGCATTTCTTCACATCTTCTCCTGGAGCCTGCAAGCTTCGCAGGAGGAAATGGGCTTGCCAAGCCAAGCCGGGTGTAGAGGAGAGTGTTGTTTTTCTTAGCCCATGTGGCTCTGGGTTCCAGCATAGCCTAAGATCACTGTGGCTTAAGGGAGGGGCGAAGGTTAGCATCACCTGGTGGCCCAGGGTTCAGTCAAGCGCAGCTCAAATGTTAGTATGCAAGGTTACATTATGTTGCAGGGGAGGGGGAGATACTTACAGAGCAAGCCTGCTGTGCCCTGAGATTCCACAGCTCCCAGGAGCTCCCAGCAGGGTGATCACTCTGGTCCTCAGACCACACTTGGAGAAGCTAGGCTTCAATTCAAATTACGGCAGCATTTTGTCTTCTGTGAGTCCATTGGCTTGTGAGTCCCTTTCTTTTAGTTAAAATAATGATAGTGATGGTGATGATGGTGGTGGTGGTGGTGGTGGTGGTTGCGGTGGTGATGATGATAGGACCGGGGATGTAATAATAGCAACAACAACAACAAGAAGAATGGCACCGGGGATGTGGCTCAGATGTCAGGCTGTTTAGTCTAGGATACGTGAAGACTTCAGCTCAAACCTCAACACAGCATAGACTAGGTGTGGTGCTGCATGCCTGTCTCCATAGCACCCAGGAAACTGAGGCAGGAGGATGAGAAGCTCAAAGCCATCCTTGGCTACAGAGCAACTTTGAAGCCAGCCTGGGCTACATGAGATCATGTCTCTAAATAAGTAAATAACTAAAACCTGTGTTTTACTACAATACAGGTGTAAGGACAAGCAAATTGATGTTTTATATGCAAACAGCTCCGCCTGCCTACTTCATCTTTCTCCTTTTGGATTTTAAAGGGAATGAAGATGAAGGTCGGTGCCCGTATGATATGGGAGTGATTTCTTTCTAATCTGTTGCTTTCATTGGTTAATTAATCAAGAAACTGCCTAGGCCCATTTGATAGGCCAACCCTTAGGTGGGTGGAGTAGACAGAACAGAATGCTGGGAGAAAGAAGCTGAGTCAGGCAGTCGCCATGATTCTCCCACTCCAGACAGACGCAGGTTAAGATCTTTCCTGGGAAGCCAGCTCATGGTGCTACACAGAATATTAAAAATGGGTTAGATCAATATGTAAGAGCTAGCCAATAAGAGGCTAAAACTAATGGGCCGGGCAGGGCAGTGTTTAAAAGAATACAGTTTCCGTGTAATTATTTCCGGTAAAGCTAGCCGGGTGGCAGGATGCAGCCCCGCCGCCGCTCCTATTACAACACCCGTAAGACCTGTGCTCACCAGATACTGACTCTGTGTGCCCAGTGTGAAAGTGGCCCTGTTGTAACTACTTGTTGATCTTGCCCTGGCATTCCCTTTCCCTCTCTGAGTCTCTATTTGCTCATCTGTAAAATGGAAATTTAGCACTCAGTCTGTTGTTTTGTGTCTCTGCACAGCGCCTGGTGCATCACTTGAGAAATGCTGGCTTTTGCCTTTGCTTCCATCTTCGCGGGACTCCCACCAGCCGTCATTGTCTCCCTGTTAAAAGTCAGGTCCCTCACACATTACTGCTCCTTTCTTGAAACTCTGCTGGATATGTCCTCCTGGATACATGACCTGGCTAATTTCCATAAATTAACTTCTGCTGCCTTCCATTTCTGCGCTGTCCTGCTGCTTTGCTTCTGGAAGGGCCCCGTCACATCCCGGACGAAGCAGACAGCAATGCCCCACCAACATCTGCCCCGACACTCAGACTCTTCCAGAATGCTCACCCTTCCTGGGCAGTGTGCTCTCCCAGTGTTTGTCAGTGAAAAGGCATTGATGCCTGGATGAAGCCTAAATTAGCTGTGAATTCTCTGCCTCTCACTTCACAGGAGAGAAGCACACGGAAGCTTGTGGCACCAACCAGTTGATTCTGGTCCTTTTAGCTCCTAACTGGCTTGTTGGCCATGTATGTGTGATGGAGGAGTTATTTTCATTTAATAAAGAAACTGCCTTGGCCCATTTATAGGCCAGCCCTTAGGTGGGTGGAGTAAACAGACAGAATGCTGGGAGAAAGAAGCCGAGTCAAGGAGTCGCCATGATTCTCCCACTCCAGACAGACGCAGGTTAAGATCTTCCCTGGTAATCCAGCTCGTGGGGCTACACAGAGTATTAGAAATGGGTTAGATCAATATGTAAGAGCTAGCCAATAAGAGGCTGGAATTAATGGGCCTGGCAGTGTTCAAAAGAATACAGTTTTCCGTGTAATTATTTCGGGGCATAAGCTAGCAATGCGTGCGGCCTGGTGGCAGAACACAGCCCCGCCGCTCATATTTCAACAGAGTGGCGCCCAACGTGGAGCTGTGGTAGAGCTTTGTGGGAATTGTCCCGGAGGGATTTACCCACGTGTGTGTGTGTGTGTGTGTGTGTGTGTGTGTGTGTGTGCGCGCGTGTGGTGAAACCAGAGGTTCAAGTTGGGTATCTCCCTCAATCCCTCTCTATTTTTTGAGATCAGATCTCTCATTGAACCTGGAGCTTGCTGATTTGAATAGACTAGCTTGCCAGAAGTTCCTGGGACCTTCCTGTCCCTGCCTCTCTCTCCAGTGCTGGGATTGCAGGTGTGCACCACCATACCTGGCTTCTCACGTGGGTGCTGGGAACTGAACTTGGGTCCTCATGCTTGCAAGGCAAGCGCTTAACCCACTGAGCCATCTCCCCAGCCTGACCCTCTTCCTGTTAGCATCACTAGTCGTGAGGCTTCATCCAACAGAAGACAGACCTTGGGTTTATAAAAAAAACAATTGTAGGGAAAAGCGGTGAAAAGCGAGGCGGGCTCCTATGATATTATTGAGTGTCCACATGAATTGCCTTCTCACCTCGATACAATCAAATCCAGGGGCTCCAGAGGGAAGAACATTCAGTCACACATTATGAGGTTTTGTAAGAATCCCTAGTCTCACTCAGGAGGTAGCCCCCATGGGTCTTCAGCTCTACTTTATAATAAGATAGGACAATATGACAGCCAATGTTTCTTTGAAGTGTTTGTTGACTCCTGCAAACAGTGATAGGATCCAGCCGTCAAACAACAGATACAGAATATGCTATGAATTTGTAGTTTATTTTTAGTGTATAGTGTGTGTATGTGTGTGTGTGCTGTGTGTGCTGTGTGTGAGTGTGGTGTGACTGTATGTTTGTATAGTGTGTGAGTGTGTGATGTGTGTGTGGTGTGTGTGAGTGTGGTGCGTGTGTATGTGTGTGGTGTGTGTGTGATGTGCATGTATGTCTGTGGTGTGTGTGAGTGTGGTGTGTGTATATGTGGGGGGTGTATGTGGGGGAGTGTGGGGGTAAGACACAGGAGGTCAGAGGATAAATTGAGCCATCAGTTCTCTCTACTTCTGGGGTTCCGGGGGATCGAACTCAGGCATCAGGCAGGCTTCTGGATGCTCTTTACCTACTGAGCCATCTCACATGCCTGGCAGTCTGAAGACACATGCTGTTTGTCTTCGTCTATCGGAATCCTTGCCACATGGAATCAATGAAATAATAATTTCTTTTAGGCACTTGCCCCAGTAATCTGAAGCCTCAAAAGTCCAAGTTTTGCTTTTAGTGTGGATTTCTAATTGTTGTTTTTGTTTGTTTCTTTCTTTGTTTGTTGGTTTTGGTGTTGTAGGTGGAATCCAGGTCCTTGCACATGCTAGGCAAATAGTCACCACCAAGCTGCACCCCAGTCTGCTTAACGTTTTATTATGGTTGTTAGTGGAGGATAGGTACCTCAGGTGTGTGTGTGTGTGTATATGTGTGTGTGTGTGTGGTGTGTATTTGGTGTGTGTCTGTGTCTTGTTTATTGAGACAGGATCTCTTACTCGCCTGGGACTCTAGGCTGGCTAGTCAGTCAGTCCCAAAGTTTCGCATGTTCCAGCCTCTCTGGCGTTGGAATCACAAACCCAGGCCACCACACTGGGGAATTAAACTCAGCTCCTCTGACTTTATCAACTGAGCTAGCTCCCCAGTCCCATGGTATTTTTAAAGAGGTGTAGAGTTGACTCCCCACTGTCCATTCAGCCTGTGCTGTGCTGGGTTTACACTCCAGTTCCCCCAGTCTCAGATCATTCCCTTTCCTGTGCTCTCTGGTCCTGGCCTTTATTGGTGGAAATATTCATGCTTTCTATTCCAGATGTTTCCTTTGCTCAGAGGGGTCTCCACTGGTGCTGCCCACCCTGATCATTCTTCTAGGGTACTCTTTCCAAGCTCTTCCCACTGCATCCCATCCTACTGCCCTCTGCCAGCCTCAGCTAAGAACAGAAAACCAGGTGGGTTTATTATTGCATGTCACATCTAGATGTAACATGTAGGTAGTGTTTAGGGGTGGCCCACATTACCCTTCACCATCATCACTTGGTCGTTCTGGCTGTGTTCATGATGGTTGCCCCCCAGAAAAACAGATACAAGAAAGGGCTGGAGAGACATAGCAGCTAAGAGTACACCAACTCAGACGGAGGGAATCACCTGTAACTCCAGCTCCAGAGGATGCAATGCTCTGGCTTCAGGCACCTGCATTCACTTACACACACACACACACACACACACACACACACACACACCATAATTAAAAATAAAATTAGCCTTAGATAGAAAAAACATACAAGCAGATTTAGTAGACTTATTAGGATGACAAGGGATGTTGGCAAGACACAAAGGAGACATCTGGTAGACCTGGAATCTTGGGTACCACTCCAAAGGTTTTCTCTGTGCTGGTTCAGAATAGACACAATGATCCCCTTTAGCCTAAGTGCAACTCTTCTCTCTACTTCCTCCCCATCCTCAGGTGACCCACTGCCATTATCCACACTTCCTTCCACGATCATTATGTTGCTGTAACATCGACTTCATGTATATCTACAGAGCCCTTGGTGCACACACATACCTTATACATTTTAAGTTCAAACCAAAGCTTACTTGAGGCCAGTGAGGGTAAATACCAGATTTTCTTTTTTTTATTGTCAAGGTGACAATAACAGATTCACTAGAATTTACATAGCACCAAAGCCGATTTACATGCTTATTTACGCTGTTGTTCTCCTTTTTAGAAAAAGTGGGGTTGCTAAGGTAACCGTAACATCACATGATGCACAGACAAGCCATAAGAGAAACACCTTTTGAAAGGAAAATGCCAGTCTCAGCAGTTACAACCTATAGATGCATAATCTGTCATTTATAGAATTTCCATCCACTTTGGAAAAGACTGGGTGAGGTTTGTATGGCATTGAGTACTTCCCTTTAATTACTTCTCTGGCTTCAGAGATGCCACAATAAAAGAGAGAGGTAGAGAGAGAAAGTGAAGATGTTGGCCCTTGTTCTGAGCCCTTGTCCTGAGCCTGCTGATAGAGCTATATACCCACCCATCTCTACCTCACCAGCAGAAACAGCACATTACCAAAAATCCTTCTTTCCTTCCTTTAATTTATTGTTTGCTTCTTTGTTTGTTTTTTGCATGGGGGTAGAATGCAAAAACTATTGCTTGATTGCAACTTAATTATAATTCTAAGAAAGGTGGGTTTCTGCTGGAGCAATGGTTGGCTTTGTCTGAGAGACCATTCTAGAGAAACACCTTAAAGTAGAAGATGCAGAAATTTCTAAGACATGGTCGCTGTTAACCAACATGGGTTTCCCCATCACCATCTGGCAAACTAATTAGTCATGGGTCAAAAGACAGCACTTTCCCTGTGGGGCAGCTATCCACACTTTTCTCTCAGTCTTTTCAGCCTCAGAGAAAAAAGTCTGTGCTTCTGAAGCCTGGGTAGGAAATCCACACACCCAGCTGTATTTTTCTAGCTCAACAAACAACAGGAGACTGTCTCTCTGGAACCTTTATAGGATTTGGGATTCCAGATTTGGACTTTGTAGGACATCATTCAGGTCCCATGCTCTTCTGTTTCAACCCTCCAATGACTATTGGTGACATGTGGCTGAACCCCAGCTCTCATCAGACTCTGACCACCTCCCATCTCTGATGTCCCTATTCCTCCTTCAATTCAGCATCCCCAAGCTGAGCAGGGAGTGCTGACATAATAAAAAAAATCAATAATACAAACAATATCATTTTAAAGAGTGATTGAAGCTGTAGAAGAGATGAAGAAAGGGGTAGGGAAGAGAGATTTGCTGGCTGAGGCTAGACAGGCAAAGGCTACTGTCAAGATATGACCTGTAAACAGTACACGGGTTGGCAGAAAGGTTTTGTACCATTGCTGGTTGATGATGATGGTGATAATGGTGACGGTGATGATGGTGACGGTGATAATGGTGACAGTGATGATGATGGTGATGATGGTGACAGTGATGATGATGGTGATGATGATGACGGTGATGGTGATGATGGTGATGATAATGATGATGGTGATGATGATGACGGTGATGGTGATGATGGTGATGATGGCGATGATAATGATGACGGTGATAAGATGTTAGCATCCCCTTCCAAAGACAACAGATGTCCCTGGGGAGAGTCCAGGCTGTTTCACTCACTAGGATACCCCACTTCTAAAAGCAGTATTGAATCTAATGTCTGAGTGTTTGTTGACTGCACACAAAACTAGGAAAGAATACCAAATGGAGACCAAACAGATTCTGTCTTTGTCCGGGTAAGAGAAGTCCATCCAAGCTCAGAATTGTTATTGAAGATGAATAGGGTGGATGGAAAGGGGATGGGACCAGCGGCAGCCCTGAGGAGGGCTCGGGAGGGGACGTGTGCACTCTTGTGTTAACATCGAGAGCCGTCCTCAAGCGCACAGTGCTGATGACCAGGAAGATGGATTTGAACAAAACGGAGTTGGATAAACACACCTTAGTGAAAGATTTGAATGCTTTTTAAGTAGATGCTTAAAGTAGAAGGATCCAGCAATTTCTAAGACATGGTCATTGTCCACCAACTGTGCTACGATCACTTTCAATCAACTGTGCTTTAGATGTAGCCCACAGGCCTGGGTCTCTAATGGTGTTGGGAGATTTTGTGTGCAAAGTCAGAGCTGTTCCTTCTCCCTTCCACCCCTCTTTCCTTCTTCCTTCCTTTCTTTCTCCTTCCCCTCTCACTTTCTTCTACATTCTCTCCCTCCTTCATTCTTTTCCTCCCTCCTTCCTTTCTTCTTCCTTCCATCCTTCTCTCCCTTCCTCCCTTCCTCCCTTCCTCCTGTTCTCTCATATCTGTTTCCCCTTCTTAAGTCTCTAGCACGCTTTAGAGAACTTACTGCACTTTACTTACTGCAGTTGCGTCCACTCATTTGTTCCTTCGTGTAGCAGCTACAGACAGAGTCCTCTGACCTGTGCTGAGACTGCATAGTAGCCAGTGGGAGGGGCAGGAGCTTCAGATCTAAGCAGACATTGATCGAAGGTTGGCAAATAATTAAATACTGAATGGGATTAAATCAATGACATTGATCAATCATTTGGTTGTGTGTTTGCTGGTAATGAATCTAAGTGGTCCTTACTGAGTCTGTGTTCCTCTGCTGCTTGCCAATCTTGGATCCTTTTCCCACTGGCAGATGTGTTCAGAGTAACACACAGTGCAGGCCTGGGACATTTTCTGCCAATCTTTGTTCCCAGATGGCTTAGCTATGAATATTTCTTAATTTTCATCTGTAATTCACTGCCTTACCCCCATCTCAAGAGGGACAAAGCCTGTGTTTTCAATATGATGCCCCAAATTTAGACAGGAGTTATTGTTTGCTGACACTTAATACAGCTACATTGTTCCTTGTCAATGGCATCTGAGCTAAGAGAGAGCTTGCAGAGCTTTCAGTCAGGACAATGGGGTTAAAGTCTCTACCTCTCTTGGAGTTAGAGTCGTACCGGCCAAGAGTTTCTAACTCATTTCTCAATGCTATCCTAGGAAGAGCATGTGCTAGATTCCTAGCAGCTGCAGAAACTGCCCCTTCCCATGGCTGGGAGACGAACGACCACCAAAATCAGGGCATAGACCACCATATCTACTCTATGATAGTGTGGAAAAGTTCAAAAGTTGCTATGGCAAAGATATTGCTGTGAGGCTCTTCATGAATACCGTAGCTTCCGGGAGCAGGTTTATTGGTTGACAAAGCACAGTGTGTGGAGCCTGAAGATGTCCATGGTGTGTTCATGGTCTTCCCTAAAGATGTCCGTGGTGTGTTCTTGGTCTTCCCTAAAGATGTCCGTGGTGTGTACATGGTCTTCCCTAAAGATGTCCATGGTGTGTTCATGGTCTTCCCTGAAGATGTCCATGGTGTGTTCATGGTCTTCCCTGAAGATGTCCATGGTGTGTTCATGGTCTTCCCTGAAGATGTCCGTGGTGTGTTCATGGTCTTCCCTGAAGATGTCTGTGGTGTGTTCATGGTCTTCCCTGAAGATGTCTGTGGTGTGTTCATGGTCTTCCCTGAAGATGTCTGTGGTGTGTTCATGGTCTTCCCTGAAGATGTCTGTGGTGTGTTCATGGTTTTCCCTGAATTCAGGGGAGGCGGTACTCCAGTCATGGTCACATGGCAGGGCCCGCCCCTCAAACTTCTCAAAGAATGCCCTGCGACAGTCCTGGGAGCTGTCAGAAGTGCTTTCCTCCAGCTGTGTCACTCATGCTCATTAGTGGTCTCTTCACCGACGGAGCAGCTCGAGAGCTGCCTGCATTATTACGGCTGATGGTTTCGGAGGGTTGAGTCCACCATGGCAGGGAGACAGGAGGGCAAGAACCAGTCTGTTGGGGGGAAAGTGGCAAGCAGGAAGCAGGGGGCTTAGCCAGGAAGCTTCCTGGGTTACAGGAACCCTCAAAGGCTGGACCGAGTATCCTACTTCCGCCAGTTAAGCCCCACCCCTTAAAGGCTCTGCTACCTCCCAAAATGGCCCCACCAACCAAGTGCTCAAGCACGTGAGCCTGTGGGGGGACATACCACATTCAGGCAGGAGCAATGAGATTTAAGACTCACTGTTATATGTGAGTACATTGCTCATGGAAAACCATACATCCACACACAACACATATGTGCCCACATGTACACATCGGCATATGCAAGCATGCATGCACACACGTACATACATGCACACATATTCGCATGCATGCACACACACATATACATATGCAGGCACACACAGACATGTGTGCATACATACACACCCTTGCACATACATGCTCCATGCAGTTTCTCATGCAGAAGTGACTACACATGAGTCCAGAAAGCTTCTTTGAAAGATACGAGACTGCAGCTGATGGGTGATGCCTTCCTCGGATCCTGACTTCCTGAGGCTAAAGTTACTGTCACCGCCTCCCGTCTTGAGCTAGTTCAAAACACGGTCCACTAAAGGCTCATTAGTGTGAAGCAGAGGAGGATCAGCCGGGCAATGAATCAGCTGTTGCAGGAAATGGGAGATGAGACTGAAACTCTGCTCTCCTGCCTTCACACACTCTCTGCATGCCCAGGGGGATGGAAGCACTGACTCAGACCTCCCCTTTGGCCTGGAGGGCGGGCATTGCCCTGAGAAAGACACCAGAAGTCCTTCCTGGCAAAATCACTGCCCACTACACCATAGGAAGCCATAGTCAGCATGGCTGGATAATCCATTGGTAGCTTCTCTTCCTGGGGAGCGCCATCTTCTTTCTGTCTGCCCTCTGTCTCCTCTGGCATGGTGTGCTATGGCTACAGCCCAGCATCAGCCAGGAGGCATCTTCTCGCTGCCCCTCTGGACTGTGTGTCTGGGAATACGATGCTAGATAAAACAGTTTATGTGGTTCTGACTTGGTATGCCCTACTAGGTAGAGGGGAGGAGACGAGGGGAGGATAATGGAAGGAGAAGAAATGGTGAGAGAGGAGGGATGGAGAGGGTTAACATTTGTTTATTCTGAGCAGTTATTCTGCGACTGGAAGGCTGGATCAGTGGCTGTGAGCACTTGCTGCTTTTCCAGGGGACCTGAGTTCATTTCCCAGCACCTGTGTTAGGCAGCTCACAGGTGCCTGTGATGCCAGCTTCAGGGGATCCAACACCTTCTTCTGACTTCCAAAGGCACCTGTGCGTGCGCACACACACAAATAAAAAAACAAATAAATAAAAATCGACATATTGTACAATACTAGAAAATAGAGACAAAGAAACCTAGGTCTTTTCAGCCACCCAGCAGCAGCAGAGTCTCAGTGTGTGTGCTTCAGAAACACCTTACACACATGTACATGCAAACAAGACCCCCCCCGTGTGTGTAATTCAGGAGCTTCTCACACGTGTATATGTGTGTGCATGTAAACAATGAGACCCTAGTGTGTGTGTTGTTGTAGAGGATTTTGTTCTCAGTCATTAACGTCCATTTTCCATTTCAACACCGCGCGCGCGCGTGCGTATGTGTGTGTGTGTGTGTGTGTGTGTGTGGCAGGCATGTGCTACCATTTTGGACTTTATAATAGCTAGGTCACATTCACATATTTTATCAGCTGAACCAAACATTGTCTAAGGTGCCACCAAATCCCAGATTGTGTGTCACCTCTACTTGTCTGAAAAGCCTTCTTTAATCTAGCAGTCTTCTTGTAGCATCCAGAATCACAGAAAAGGTAAATCTGGCTGTTCGGAGACCACCTTCCCGCTGGATTAGTCTGGACACTTCCTATTGGCCCTGAGCCTGTTCCTCCATCCCTGACTGAGCAGCAGTGAGACATGAAACCTGTGTTCGAACCAAATGTTGGTTTTTCTCCAAACGTATCAAAGGTGTGAGGTCTCTAGGAATATCTGAAAAGGGTCATCCATTTGCATTGTTACCCAAGCAAGCTACCCTCACAGGTAGACCGTCATCCTTACAGCTCTTACTTTCTCACTAGATGGATGCCTAGTGGCCTAACCATCATTCGTTTAATGGTTGTAACACTAATTAGTGATCCAGCCATTTCATTAAGGCTTTTTTAATGGCGCCATTCCGCTTCTATCATCGGAGTACAACGATTTTATTGACTCTTAGCCTTCATTCCTGACTGTGACTCTCATAACTCAACGGAGGATGGATGAAGTTGAGAACATGACCATGAGCTCATAGACACTACAAAAGCGCCACCTTCCTGGGAGCTGACGTGTGGATGAGCTTATCTACCTCAGAAAGCTTTTCCGGTCTAATCTCCATCTCCACATCTCTCCTCCCCTTTGTCGTCATGGACCAAGCCTCTTTTCCTCACATCCTTATTAATGTCATTCAGATTTCCCGAGGAAACATGAGTGGGTGGAGTGAGCTTGTACTGTCCCGAAGCCTAACTATGAATTTCTCTTTCCCGTTTCCTCAGTGATCGCTTATAGTTGGCGACAGCAGGAATAGTCTGCCAAGAAAAGCCAGCGGCTGTGACAGAGCCTCTTACGGCGCCTCAGTATTAAGTTCCATTGGCTTAAGTCGTGGATGGTCACACCTCATATTAAAACATCAGAATCTCCTAAGGAATTTTCAGCTTGAAGACATACCAAATGGGAAGTCCTTGGTGTGTCTTTGGAAAAACTTCATAGGTAACTCTATGAGGGCTTAGGACGAAGCAAGTCAGCTCTGTGTTCCCACCAACCCTGTGACTTTCCCTGAGAGGGTCCTGGTGGTATCCTCACCACCACACTTCTTTGTGGGGGAGCATGTCAAACCTGGGGAGCCCAGTGTCTTTCCACCTGCCTGCAGATGTTCTTCTGGCTGCATTTCCTTTCCAGTCACCTTTCTGTTAAGTCCTTTATCCCTTCCCCAAGTCATTCTCCGCTTAACATCACCTCAATGTAGCCACAAGGGGAAGGAGTGGGTGCATGAGCAAGCATTCCCCATCCATCACTCTGGGAGGAGTCAGCTCTTTACAATCTAAACATAAAAGTCTTCCCCCTCTTGGAGGCAGAGTGTGGGCAGGAATACTAAGGAGGAGGAAGAACAAAAAGAAGAGGAGGATGAAGGAATGAGGAGGAGGAGGAAGAGGATGCTGCAGCCACAACAGCATTGGGGAGCAGATAGAGAACAGTCCAGGGCCTCACCTTGTTACTTACACTTCTATCTTTCATTAAGCTTGGTGGTTTTAAAGGAGCTCCTGCCTTTGTGTGCATAACCCAAGTAGTACTAAGCTAAGCTGCAGAAGGAACTAGCTAATCAATTCTTTGGCCTGTGCCTTTTAGAATTCAATACAGCATAGATCTAGGGCAGTGGTAATGATTTTGACACTCAGTGCACAACTGGGGGCTCCAGAGCACTTGGGAGGGGATGTCACACCCAAATGAGTATGGCCAGCCTCTGGTCCCAGCACCTCACCCAAGAAGCATCGCCATATGATGAGAATCCCTGTCTAGTCTGTCGATCCATTCAAGATGCGCCTTCCACCCGAGCAGGGATCGATTGGGTATAGGTACCCCCACCCCCAGTGTCATTTGTCATTTCTGATATAATACCATGTTATCGTTTAGGGCTGTAATGAGAGAGGTGTCTGTGCTTAAAGCACATGGGTGTCGCAAGCATTGACAAATGGCTAGACTGGCTTTGTCTCCGTCGCAGTTAGCAGTGGGCTCGCTGTTTGCTTTTTACCTTTTCTCCAAGAATAACTGTGGGACACGTTTTGGAAGCGAATGGTATCATTTTGTCAGATGTAGTTCAGAGCAAGCCGGGTGGTCCTCAAAGAACAGCTGCAGGATTTTAGCACCCGACAGGATGGGAGCCGAGGGCCCCGCATTAATCTGAAGTGATTTAAATGCCGCATGGCTGCTTTTGCTTGGAAAGTTCTCAGGGCTGTTTAGGGGTGGGCTTTCTTTCTTTCTTTTTTTATGGTGAGAGGACAGGAGATGCGGGGGGGGGGTAGATAATCATCTAGCCCAGCTCACGGGGCATTCAGACCACCAGCTCTTCTCCCAGATCACTGGGCTCTGCAAAAGAGCCGCTTGACACAGGTCAAGCAGACACTGTCCCTGGACCAGGACAGGATTGGTGGGTTGTACTTAATCCATCAGGACAGGGGAGTTTGTCAGGACAGCTTCAGCTGCTTTCCCACTCACAGTTCCCTTCTCAGAGTTCGTGAGACCCCCCAAACGTCCCTGCCATCCTGATGCAACTTTGTCACGCTGTGCGATGCCACTCCGTCGGCCTCCTTTAAGCGGAGGGGATGCATGCTCATCCATCATCACAGCCGTCATGCGCCAGCACGTGGTCCCCAGCTCAGAATCTAAACAGATTCTCTGAGAGGACCTGACGGGAGTCTTTGCGCTTAACTTGGGGGTGAGGGGGCCTGTTTCTAGAAAGTTCACCCAGTTGTTTATGCAAAGTACAAAATCTGCACTTGACGGTCCAGAGAGACTTGATCCCAAGAGTCGGCTGTTGGTTTTGATGTCCCCAGGTCAGGAATGTTTCCTAGTGGGTCTCTTACTCTTCTCAACACTACCAGCTTATAGTAAGGAAGTGGGCCTCATGAACAGTAGAGAGGAATCGTGGGAAATGCAGGGACTCTGAGACAGAATAACAGCCAGGAGTAATTCTTAGGATCGGGTTCTCACTTGTCAATGGAAGAACAGGTCCAGATATGAATATAACTATGGATATCTCTATTTCATTGAACACCTGTACATATAATATATACTAATAAAAATGCAAAACCTTATAAATATATTTATAAGAATATGAAGGCATAATCTTTATGAAATTACCACCTACACCAACTTGTAAGGTTATACAAATGTATTTATATATTTCTCTAAAAAGATACATATTTTTGTCTATGCTATGTGTCTATGAGTGAGTGTATCTATGCCTATGAGTGTAGTGCCCAATGAAGCCAGAAAGGGTATCAGAGTCCATGGCCCTAGACTTACAGGTAGTTGTGAGCCTCCTAATCTGAATGCTGGGGACTGAACCCAGGTGTTCTGCAAGAGCCAGAGGTGTTCTAAACCACTGAAACATCTCTCCAGCCTCGTGTATTAATGCTTTGAATTGATGCCTGATGTGTACAAGGCATTTCCGTACATTGGCAAACTTGACCTTCCCTATAGTCCCACTGGGGATGTGAATGACTCTGTTTTCCATAACTTTCAAGGGCCATGTTCTGCTAATGCCAGTCTGAACAGGTTATAGGACGTTCTACAAGTCATCCTTTGCACATATTTGGAACGATGACAATGTATAAAGAGAGATTCT
Source organism: Chionomys nivalis (assembly GCF_950005125.1). Classification (NCBI taxonomy): domain Eukaryota; kingdom Metazoa; phylum Chordata; class Mammalia; order Rodentia; family Cricetidae; genus Chionomys; species Chionomys nivalis. Next base: position 8,796,012 of record NC_080094.1, on the reverse strand, counting down.
CCTTCCCCATATTCTAAAATCAGAGACTTAGAAAAGCTACAGAAATACGTGCAGGAGCCAGGATCATGGCTCAGTTGGTGGAGTGCTCGCCTAGCCTAGCAGGCACAAAGCTCTCGGGCTCCTCCCCAGCTCTGTGCATGTCAGAGGTGGGGGTGCATGCCTGTAGTCTCAGCACTCCAAAGTGGAAGGCGGGAGGATCAGAAGTTCAAGGACATCCTCAAGTACATAATACATTTTCACCCAGCCTAGGCTCCAGGAGATGCTGAGAGGGGGGGAGAAAGAAAGAGAGAAGGACAAAGAGAGAGAGACAAAAGCGGGGGTGGGCGACAAGAGGGAGGGAGGGAGAGAAGAAGGTCATATGAGATTCTGAAATCAAAAGTGTTCATCTTTAGGAGTGCTTTTGCATTAGCAGAGTCAACCCAAATGGCTGCGTCTGGCAGACAGGATGCAGTTAGACCGTAGGGTGTGAACTCTGAGGAGCTACAGAATACATGTCTGCCCTGACAGGGGAGGTACTGCTCTGGCCCAGCTGATGGCAGCCACGGGAGAATGTAGACAAAATGTCAGAAGACGCCTTGAGTTTTGTTTTGTTCTTTCCTTTTCCACCTAGAGAGAATATTCTGTAAAAGTTTTAATAATCATATTATCTCATAGGTCGTGAGAAGAGTTGAATATGTTGTTACTGGTAAATCACTTAGAAAAAAGATTCACACGGCGGGTACCAGCTCCTGGTCAGCACCTCTCAGATCAGCCATTGTCATCACCGTCATCACCATCATCACCATCATCATCTTCACTTCCCATGCCGACAAGGCAAACTCCTCGTCAGCAGGGATGCTGTCTCTCTTGTTGAGCTCTCTGTGCCTGAATGCAGGATATAGTAACCGCTCGGGCTATAGTGATAAATTGTGGATGAGAGCTTCAAAGAGAAAGCACAAAAAGAATGCATGGTAGTTTTAAATATTTCTCTCTGTTTCTCCCCCCGCCTCTCTCTCTCTCTCTCTTGCTATCAAATCGCGGTATAGATAAGGACAGATTGGCAGGGGAGCTGGTAAAATGGCAACCTGGGTGTCTACCCGACTTGTTTCCTTGCTAGATGGCATCTACATAGTAATGCCCACCTGAGCCCTGCAGTCCATCCCGTCAGTGACTCACACCAACAGGGTCCAAAAGCAGGAAGAGGCGGCAAGGCAACAGGATCACTTAAGTCACACTAATGGTGGAAGGTGGCATGCTTCTCTCTCCTGGGCAGGCTGGGAACTGGAGAAGAAAGCCCTCGGCACTCGGTGTGCTGAGGTGTGATTTCCAACACAGAAAATCCTGACATTCCAAACCGTCGAGACCTTTAAAAATAAAAGATGTGCTGAGTTTCCAGAGCCATTCAGTATTCATGAGGCTCCGCGGCTTGTTGTACGGCAAGATGAAAACAATACTCAGTAGATTCTCATAACTGACATCTAACTGTAAGATTGATAGAGGATGCAGTTCTAATGCGTGTGAACTTCAAAACCAACACAGAAGCTTCAAGGTAGCTGAACGCAGTTTCCAAGCCCACATTTCTTACAGAGAGGAGGCCAGATTCTCCCTCAGTTTTAGCCTGCATCTTTAAAATGAATTGTGGTCATCACCCTGGTTAGGGCAGAATTCCTGCTGAGCCTCTAAGGACAGTCAAGGGATGGTTTCGAGTATAGAACTGATACAATTTGACCTTCAAGGTAACGGAAGGGATCATGAGTGACCAGACATCACTATTCGCTTCTGTTAACCAATGCCAAAGGAAATGCCCAACCTTCCTGGTGGTGCAGGGTCACAAATTAAGTACCTCTTGAGTGTTGCCTGGTAAAATGTTGGCTTTATCTTTACAGCTTCTGTCTGCTACTCTAGTTTATTTATGTATCATTGCACATGCACATATATGTAGTTGTAAATCATATGTAAGCTTTGGTTCCATAACGTTCTGTATAGATAATGATATACAGGCACCCACAACTCTATAGCATACAGTGGACACGGCATTTGGAATTTTCACAGCTGACTTCAATTAAGCAATGTGTCTACCTCTTCCTTATGAAGCCCTGGCAATGGAATGGAGCTCAGGGCAGGACTTGGTGTCCTTTAGAATCCTCCTTCCCGCTTGTCCTCCCTGTGCTCCCTCTTGTTGGCTGAGCACTGGGCCACATCAGGTACGGAGCAGGAAGTGCAGAGAAGTCCGACATGATGCCGCATTATAGAGAGTCTTGCTCTCCTCCGCTCCCTCCCCCCACTTCATCTTTTTTTTTCTCTTTGGTAGAAGGACCTTACTTTTTCGGTTTCCACATTGCTTTGATTGTATCACAATCCGCTCAGGGTGGAAAGAACTGGAAAGTGTTTTGTTTGAGGGGTATTTTCAAAATAAAAGAAAGATTCCATTTCTATAGTAATCTTTTTACGACAGCCAGTGAGAAACATGCTTTACATCCACAACAGCCCTGAATTACCTAACAAATAGTAACATCAGATAAACAACAGATTAGGAAAGTAGCTTAGTGGTGCTGGCATACACAGGCCTGGGTTCTTCAGTGTCCAGAAGCTAGCTAGGTCTCTCTCTCTCTCTCTCTCTCTCTCTCTCTCTCTCTCTCTCTCTCCTCTCTCTCTCTCTCAGCAGAGTTCCCCTTCCCTCCTTCCTACCTTCATGTCCTTCTTGCCCCTTCTGCACTGGCTGCCATGCCAACCTCATCTCTATCCACAGTTCTACTAGGAGCGGAGCGTGTGCCCTTGGGGTCCTGGCTCACCATCTCCTGCACTTTTCTTGCCTCTTCTACAATATCCCTCCTAGTTGTTCTTTGCTGTGTGTTCTTTGTCTCCCTGGTACTTTGTTATTTAATTCTAGGACAGGGACCAGATCTACTTCTCTTGTTTCCTGGTTTCCAGACTCCAACCAACAACATACCTGAAATGCAATGTGTTAAATGCTTTCAATATAGTGAATTAAGACAAGCATGCAACTTTCTTTGCCAGTGTTCACACATGTTCTAGAGTTCAGCAGGTGATCAGCACATGTGGTTGAACCATTGAGGAAGCACATTTGAGATGGAGTCCACCATGCACAGGAAAACTAATGCCCCACCTAAGCTAAGAGGAGTTCCATCTCCAGCTGACTCTGCCTTCCACCCTCAACCAGAGGAAGGATGGGTGTCCCTTGCATATGTTGACCAAAGTGTCTGTCCTGCATGGTCCGCAGCTGTTCAGTCCAAAAGAAACACACAGAGGTCTACATTAATTATAAACTGTTTGGCCTAATAGCTCAGGCTTTCTTCTTAACTAATTCTTACATCTTAAATTAGCCCATAATTCTTGTCTGTGTTAACCACATAGCTTGGTACCTTCATCAGTGAGGCATTCTCATCTTGCTTCCTCTGTGTCTGGGTGACGACTTCAGACTGACTCTTTCCTCTTCCCAGAATTCTCCTGTTCTCATCATCCCACCTCTACTTCCTGCTTGGCTACTGGCCAACCAGCATTTTATTAAAATACAAGTGACCAATCTTTACAAAGTAAAAAACCATTGTCCCACAGCAGCATCCTGAGGAAGAGACAAAGCTGGCAAGCCAGGAGGCACCTCCTCTCCAGCCTCCTCAGACCTCTCTGATTTTTCTCTGACACCAGAGGCAATGAAGCTCTTTCCCCACAGCAAGCGTGAGTGCTGGGGTCTCTACCACCACTCCTAACCTATTTTCTTTTGTCTTGTTGGTATGGTATATTTACCTTGCTTGCTTGGGAGGTGGTGGCATTCACACTGGATGTCACCTGTCCACGGTGGGGACTTTCTCAAGGGGCTGTACCTCTCTCTGATTTGTCACCTCAAAGAGCAGGCACCAAAGAGGTAGGATGGCCCTGCCGAGGTGAACACCTGGAGTTGGCTTTTTTTAATTAAGGCTCCACATTGTAACTAGTCAATGTACATTATCGGGAGAGTGAATGTCAATGCCACTGCCTTTTCTTTTTCTCCTTTATCTTTGTCAGTGATTCAAAGACATGATTTATGGTTAGTCTCCGACTTTCGGAATCATCCATCAAGTCCTGGTTTCACTACAGGGCTGCACGCTGTAAATCATGCCGAAGGGTTGTCATTCATTCCCCTTAACCCTTCCAGGGTGTGCTTCAGGGTCGCTCTGAGAAGAAAACTTTCCAAGGCAGCCGTTGAGGGGGTTAGGGGAATTGCTGGGGCTTCTGGAGCTTGGGGCATTAATTGGCTTGACCTGGGTGAGGCCTGGGGCCCAACCTCTCCTCGCCATTGAACACAGGAACGCACCCACTGTGTGACTTGAGAAAGGCATGGTCTCCCAAATCATCCCTGTTCTGTTTGGAAATGTCTGCTGTGCATACGTAAAATGCCAAGATTAGGAATCAATCACCGACCAGTCCCAACTGTGACCTTGCAAAGACTGTAGAATTGGTGCAGAGTCTTTAGCAGCTGCTTCTACCAGGCTTTGCAAATGAGTAGTCCTCACCCCCACCCGTACCCTTTTCGGTCCTTCTCTAGTCCTCTGAAGCTCTCTGACCCTTTGCGACACTCCGGAAGGTGGGGTGGGGTGGCAAGCGATGAAGTGGAAGAACAGAACATACAGGCAGAGTAGCAGGGAACCGAGCCTCACCCCTCCCCCTCCCCGCTTATGGTAATGATGGAATTCAGTCCAAGTCTTGGACATACGATGTGGCTGACAGAAACAAAATTCGAGGAAAGACTATCAAAGGGTAGGGTCTCTCCTAATGGAAATCTGCGCTGTGTAATGAAGGGTCCTTAATGGCCATGTGAGGCTTCGTGTCTAGGCATGGGAATCCTCACTCCATGGGCAAAGACTTCCTTTCTGAATTAGGTGGCTCTGTGTTGCCCAGGTAAGCTGATCAGAATCAGTCATGTTAGTAAAAGCCGGACAGGAACTATGAAAGTCTGTCACCGTCCAGACGTGTCTGTACTGCTGCTCTTGAACCCTTCCTCAGATGGTGTGAGGGGCACGGGCAGTGCAGGGCTCTGGTGTTTTCAGAGTGTGAAGTGGCCCTACTGTCTCCGCTTCCCCAAACTTGGGTTTATGTAGTTCCCAAGATGAAGCAAAGGCGCCTCCGCGTGCCACAACATGGCCCAGGGTGCCTCCTTCACTGCCTACCACTCTTGTTTCCCAGGCAATCCAATGGTCTTATTTTCCCTTTCTTGGAAAGAGCACATGGATCTCTCGAACTTTAAATGACCCAGCACCATGAATCCCCACTAACAGCCTCGGCAGGCAGGTAAACCGTCGCTGTCCTAATATTTCACAGGAAACACCTTTCCCCTCCCACCCACACTGTGCTCTGAGTCAGATTTACGCAGTATACAAAGTGTCTGCCGTCCTAACTGTGGGTGACTCCGGAGCAGGGAGCCTGCAGATTAATGTCCCCATCCGCGGTGATGGATTCTATTCTTGTGTGTGTGGACCAAGAGCGGCACCAATGGACTGCTGGTAGGCCCAGCTTGTCTTCAAGAGGAATGCTGTTCTGGAAAGGCTCTGCTGTAAGGTCAGCTGCTGCTGCTGTTCAAATCCTGTCAGAAACCTGCCTTCTGCTTTGCTTGCGCACTCTGTTATTACCGTTGATTAAAGGAAAGTCCGAGGCACTGACAATGAGTGTGAGAGGGGTTCAGCTCTGGGAATTCAAGGACAACATTAAGAGCCCCCTTCCCTTTGAGGGAGTGAGAAGGATTCTCTTCTCAGTAGTGTCTGTGTGGAATAGCAGACGTGTCTGCAGGTCCCATTCAAAACCAGTCCACCTCCTGGGAGCATGTGGAGAATCTACAACTAACTGGTGTTTTCAAACACTTAGAAGACACCAGCCAGTGAAACATGTCATCAGCTTGTCACCTAGGATGCGAAGCCACGAGGTCCAGTTACAGCTGGACTGACCTCCCGCCCCCTTACCTGAAGGAACCCTGGGTTATAGGCATGAACCTGGAAAGAGACAGAAAACACCACTCCATCGATGGAGTCCAGCTCTGTGTCTGAGCGGAGCACACTGATGTGGTTCTTTCCTTCATGGTGTCTGCTTAGAAGCACTCAGGGGAATTACTCACCATTTAAACACATGCATGAGCAACACACACACACACACGAGAGAGAGAGACAGAGACAGACAGACAGACAGAGACACAGAGACAGACAGAGATCTGATCTCACAAGGTCGGGTTCAGAATTTTCTGACTAAATTGAGGTCATTCTAACACACTGAAAGTCCAGATGGCATGAGATTTTTTTGCACACCAGTTTTGCACACACAAATTAGACCATGGGTTTACTAGCCAGTCTTGCAGCTGTGGTCAATTTTAGTAAAGTATCCAAGTTGACCACACCAGCCCTCTGTCCAGAAGCCAGCAACTAGCCCTCAGTACCCCAGGTCCCTGGTCCTCTTTCCTTGGAGTTTCCTTTGTACACAGAGAGCTATGAGTGTGTGTGTCCAACACAGACATGTGTTTCTCCTCCTACCTCTCCTCTCTGTCTCCACAGTCCTCCCTACCTTCAGCCCCAACCACTTTTCGTTTCTGTTTTGTCAAATAACAGTGTGACTTTGTCTTTGACATTAAACAGTTGTATATACTTTTAGCAGGGCTTTGTTTACTCCATCTGTATTTCCAATCAGTAAGGAAGGCTTACCAAGAGGTTCATTACTGATTTATTTATGATATATTTATATAGCAAACACGGAACTGTCAGCAGTCTCTGGCTAAACACTGTTGACAGACATTAATAACATATGGTATAGCAATGGAATTATGATCTTTAATGTTTTTGTAAATTTACATCTTCAATATGTAATTTGGGGGCGCATTTCTTAGGTAGGTGGTACAAAAGAGGAGACATTTTAAGGAAACTGGTTTCCTTTGTGTTTGGAGCCCTCGGAGGATCCTGGGGGCAGCATTGCTGCCTTCCCTGTCTGTTTAAAGTACAATTCAATAAGGAAACCATTCCCAAGGCTCAATTTACCCTTATGAATCTGAGGCCTCCACATTGGCTCTGTGGGAGCCAGTCCTGTCTCTCCGGCCCCCAGTCACCACCCAGCGTATCATTTATCCCCATCTCCGCCGCTAGCTACACACTCTTTGCTGGGAAACCGAGCTTTGGGTATTTAAATGTTACCAATTTCAAACAGAAGAACTCGGACACCCGTTTCTGAAAAATGCTGTCTCTGGCATGACTACTCCTCCTGACAGTCACCCATTCACACCGAACCAGGATGGACAGAAATTTGAATTTGTGGTCTCTAATCGGCCATTCTTTGAGCTTGAATGGTTTTCTCCAGATGTGGGGAAGGACATTTTTCAATTGGGCTCAAAGGATTATACATGCATACAAGCATGCATGTATACATACATATACACAAAAACACAAACATACATGCACACATACAAACACACATGCATACATACATGCATATATACATACATACATACATACATAGACACACACATGCATACTCATTTCTAGGCTAGTTGCACAGTAACTGAGCAGAAAGGAAAATTCCTTTTGAGCAGCAATTGCTCCACATGTCTGATGACACAGTCTTATTTTCCAAAGTTCACTGCTTTCTTTTAGAAATGATGACCCAGGAAAAGTACAATTAACAGAAGACCAAAGGGGACAGTTTTCTTAGCCACTCAGTGTCTTGGATGGGGCCCCACAAAGAGCGGAACACAAGACCTGCCTCCCAGGCAAGGGATGCTCAGGTGTCAGTTCCATGTCACAGCTCTGGCGTTGTGGGGAGTCCATACAGAGTCAATGACCTGTGAAGAACCAGCAGTAATTTAACTATCGCACAGTTTTCATGTGTGAAGACCACAACCGCCGTTCATACTAGTCAAGATGACTCACCTGATTCGGGGTCCTGAATATATCCAGCAGACCTCGCCAGCAGTACTTAGGTCAGCATTCGATAGAATAGTTAGGAAAGGGTGTGTGGGTAGGATGGGATAGGGCAGGAGCCTAAAGATGTCTTAGGATTCTGTCTGCTCCGCCTCCCTTGCATCCCAGAGCATGTCTGTGATGGTGTTCGTGACACAGGTGACATGAGGAGTAAATGCACACAGCTGGCTACATCCCACAGGGTCTGATGGACACACATGCAGGAGATAGTAGCTATTGGCTCCTAGAAGAGAACGGGAGATTCAGATGAAGAACACCCTATCGTGCTAAGGGAGTTCCCCATCCACCCCAAGCAGTGTGAAGGGTCTGGAAGTGCTAATTGCCAGTAATATAATCAAACACCAAAATGTTTTGTTTCAGATCAGGTGACAAGTGCCAGGCCTGGCAGGAAAGGATGGGTGGGCACAAGGGGAGAATGAATGGAAGGGACTGGTGGAGAGCATGCACTCGGGTGACATTCGTGTCCTGTCCTATGAGAGGAGCATCTCAACCACATCTCTGCCCCTCAATCTGGGGAGGAATCCAGGCAGAGTGACAATAGGTAAAACAGTCTCGTGATGGGGTTCACATCCAGAGAACTTGAGAAACTATGTAAGGACATGTGAAAAAAAAGATGAGGGAAGGGTACAGTGTGTCAGGTGTGCGACATACAGGAAGTAGAGCTGAGAAGGTCTGAGGGCATGAAGAAATGACTGGCACTCTTATTTGGGAGAAAATAGGTTAATTGCTATTTCAAATAAGGGATCGCAGTTATTTTTGAAATGCATACTAAAATACTGATGGATCAAAAATATAAAAACAGGGACTTGTTCCAAAATAGCCCTGATGGGGGAAACAGCTGGAGGTTTCGATGAAGCAAGATCGCCCGCGAAAATTCAGAGCCATTTTGGATACAGTAAGGCATCATGCGGTTGGGTGTGGTTTCAGATGTGCTCGAGGTTTTCCATTAATAAAGAGAAATAAAGAAGGGCTGGGCAACAGCTCGATCGGTAAAGTGCTTGCAATGTGAGCCCAAGGACCCGGTTTGATCCCCAGAAGTCATAGGAAGCAAAATGCACATGGGAGCACGTGCTTGTGATCCCAGTGCTGGGGAATCAGAGAGAGACCCAGCCCCCACTGCTCTCCAGCTGGTCAATCTGGCTAACTTGATAAATCCCAGGCCAGCCAGAGACCCTCGAAATAACAAGGTGGATGGTCAGCTCCAGAGCAACGGCACCTGAGTTTGACCTCTGACCTCCATGCTTACACAGCACACACACACACACTCATGTACACACACAAAACACACACACGTGCACATATATACACGCAGCTGCACACCTGCACATACATACAGAAGAATTTGGGGAGAAGTTGAGGCCAGAGAAACAGCAAGCTTTGTAGCCAGGGCAGACACTTTTTGTCCTAAGAACAAGTTGGGAGATCTCCAGAGGGCTCTGTGGAGAGTGCCTTCATCTGACTTACACTGTTAAAACCTGTTAGCTTCAGATCGCCACTGCGACGAGTCATCCCAGCTGAGCTGGCAGCTTAAATCACCATTAGCTCATTATTGGATAGTTAGACTCCAAGACATTCAAAGTCAGTCTCCCTGGGCTAGAATCCCAATAAAGGCCCAGAGTCCAGCTTCAAAACGCTGCCCAGACCCAGGGCTTGGCCCGCCTCCCTCTCCAGGGTGGCTACAGCAGTACTGTGACCTCTGCTTCTGGGGTCAAGTACCCTCTGACTCAGGCCTTCTAACGTCCACCTGCTGGCTCCTCCCCAATGGCCAAAAAGATAATCTGGTCTTATCTTCCTATTATAACGCTCACAATTGCACCTCATCTGGGCAGTCCCTCTTGTCCCAGAAGGCAGCAGCAAATTCACCAGGTCTCAACCATTGCTGCCTACCACAGAGGACAAAGGTGGAGCAGAGGGCTGTGTCCACAGCCACAGGGCCGGCATGTTAAACGAGAGGCTTCAGGTTTACACCATGTCACCTCAAGGGCCTCTGCCCCTTAGATGCCCATCACAAGTTGCAGCCATCAAATATCATCTTTAGACATTGCTAAATGGCACTGAAAGCCACTATAATAGGGTTATAATAGCCATGACTGTGGGAAGTGCCCATGTCTCAGGTCCCAGCTCCATCCTGCAGACAGCCCTGATGGCTTCTGTGAGTCCCATGGATCCTTCCATCACTAACCACCTCGAGGAACAAGAGATGCCCTTTGTGTGGTACATGTCGTTCATGGGGACAGAGTGGAAGCAGAAAAGGCACTGACAGACAGATGCCATCGTGTGTCTGTTTAATCTTCTCTGCAACTAGTTTCTCTGCTGATCGTGGACAAAGGAAATGGCTGGTATTCCTTTTACCCACTGCCTACCTCAGTGATTGGGGCATTGTAAAATCTCAATGAATACCTGCTGGCTTTGATTTTATAATTACAGTCTCACTACACCTTGGCTTCACCATTGTGGGAGAGCAACTTAATACCCAGAGCATCGCTTTCTCGCTAAATGAAATTTAAGACATCATGTTAGCTAAGTGCTTTGCAAACCTTCACACAAAAAAAGACTTCATCGAAACACAGCGACTTCCCAAGCCGCTGCATGATTCTCTGCAGTGTAGCTACATAGATACTTATCAATAATTTTAGATGCCTTCCTAATCATCGTTAGTGCTTATTGAGCTTAGTGCTCTGTATTGATCATCTCTATCTTGGCAGAAGCTTTCATGCTCGAGAATTAGTCTTAAGCTGACTTCATAGAGGAGAAATGCCAGGCTGGTAGAGGTGAGACATCGTGCCTGAGTTACCAGAGCTTAGGTAGATGATACTAGGGAACTGTCTGAACTTTACCTTATTTTTTTCCCCATACTATCTCCACTGCAGGTTACCCAGAATGCTTTAATGCAAGAAATGGGAGCCAACTTTAGCAAGAGAAGCTGGCAAGACTTAGCTGCTTTCTTAATGGCTTTGGGCTTAGGGTTTTGATGTGCGATGTAGCTTGTTAATGCTCCCAGCCTTCAGGGTGTGGGGGAAGCAGACTGCTCTGTATTTGAACAGAAGGATCAGCCACTCCCAGCATTCACTCTGCCCTTCCCTCCTAATGTGGCCATGCACAGGGCTGGCAGGGATGACTCAGACACAGGCAGATCAAGGGACACAATCAGAACCTTTGGTTTTTCCCCCAACCTTTTCCGCGTGAATCATTGTCTGCTTCTGAGCTGGTTCTGTCCTTACATGACTTCAGCTGCTCCCTCAGGTAAACCGGTGGGTACAATTCACCTTTAAGTGAACAGAGAGGACCAACGAAGCTGAGGCGCCCAAGGTGGGGAACCAGGTTCCCCCTTCCAGTGTGGGTTCACTATTGGCATCAGGGTCCCAAACAATGGATCTCTGAGGGGTGGTAAATGGGCTAGTAGGATCAGAGGTGAGGTGCTGCGGAGTGGATGGTGATGGACAGCACTGAACCTCCACCCACCCCCCCCAGAGTGCTGGGGGAGGGGTGCTGCCCCTTGTCAGGTTAGGGCTCTGCCAGAGACACTGAGAACAGAAATACACACCCCACTCTTACTCTTACTTAGATCTTGGTCATTCGTCAGACTCTAACCTAAGTCTGTCTCATAACTGAATCTGCCGTTCATTCTGTATGTGGGGCTTTCATCTCCAGCCTCCCACCCGCAGTCTCAGTGGAGGGAGCCGCACACCATGCAGGGAGACAGAGCACTTAAAACACGGCTGCCCCAACCAGTGCTGGGCTGGGCTCTGAGTGTAAAATACTCGACAAATTTGAAAAGTTTAGTCCAAAACACAGACAGTCCAACACGTCAGCTTTTCTTATGTTTAACGATAAGCTAAAATAATATTTTGGATCTATGAAGACTGTGTTTGACTACATTAATTTCAGTCATTCGCTTTTCGATGTTTTAGTGTGGTTGCTGGGCCATTTGAAAGCACAGTCAGCGTCTTTCGGATAGCTGCTTTAGGCCTTCAAGTTCTGCTCACAGTCTGCGTCAGCAAAGATCTCCAAAGATCTGATGGTAACCACAGGCACCTTTACTTTCCCAAACCTCCCTCTTTCTGTCTTTTTATCCCCCTGCCTTGACCCAATAGATGCTGGGATTGCTTGGTTTACAAGTGGAAGGCAGGATTCCGTGCATGGCGGGCAAACACTACCAACTGAGGCACACCCTCAGCCCTGGCCTTTCTTTGCTTTCACCCCCAAAGAAACCCACTGTGGCCATTTGCTCTCTGTGCTTCGTAGATGAGGAAGCCGAGGCTTGCAAGGTTAAGTAACACGTTTAGAGCCTCACAGTCAGCAAGTGACAAGCTCCATCCTGGTTCTGCCACCATGATAACCAAGACTAGCATAGAGAACCTGGGGGAATTTGATGACCTAACATGTGCCTCAGCTTTCAGAAGCATCCATTTCAGTCCATGGAACCCCCATGTCTCAGCATTTGCAAACAAGGCTTCATATAACATCACAAGAGAAGAAAACAGTTCCAAGCAGCCATATTCTGCTTCAAATGCAGTGTGCTTATTATTTCTTCATTAAACCTAGACCAAATGTGGTGGCTTAGAACATATTTGATATGCACAGGATGTATCCCAAATGTCAAGAACTCTCTTGGGTCCTTTCACCAATCACATAAAAAGGGCAAATCTGGGCTCAGGCATGGTGGGGCACACCTGGAAACCTAGCACTTAGAAGGCTTAGTCAGAAGGAAGCCAGTCTAGATGATGGAAGGGACCATACCTCAGAAGTAAGCAGGCAAAGCGGCCCTGCTACATCTTTATCCTTTCGTGAATGTGAAGCCTCACTGTCTGTTTCTAGAAGTTAAACCGACTTTCAGTGTCTCCAACCCTGCTTCTCCTTTTTATTTTGATTCGGGGTCTAAGTTGTTCTAGGCTGGCCTTGGGGCTCCTTATTCCAAGCAGATCTTAAACTTGCGATCTTTCTGCCTCAGCCTCCCTACTAGCTGGGATTACAGGCACGTGTCACCAGTCCCTGCTTAGTGTTAACCCCTTTACCAGCTGGATTTTCTCAGCCTGAGGTGGGAGTGTATTCCCCTGGGTTTGATGCCTGCCCACATTTTCATGTAACAGACTCTTAACCTAGTCCTGGAGTGGGGGAAGGGGATCTCGTTGATGGATACTAAGATTGCTCATATTGCCTTCATCTGCTGTCAAAAAATACTCCATGAAGCGAGGCAGGGTGGTGCACACCTTTAATCCCAAAATCTGGGAGGCAGAGGCAGGAAGATCTCTGTGTTCGAGGCCAGACTAGTCTAAAGAATGAGTTCCAGGACAGCCTGTCTCAAAAAACAATAAACAAAAACCCAAACAAACAAGCCCGAGGAGCAGGATTCAGATCTCTCTAGAACTCACAGAAATGCCAGGTGGACATGGCCGCCTGCCAGCAGCCCAGCCTCAGAAGTTAGAGATGGGATCCCCGCAGCAAGCTGGCCACAGGGCTAACTTTGGCTTTGATCATCTTCCTCTGTGAATACTGCGCACTGTGGTTATGGAAACACGGGAAGAGTATCCGGCACTCTGCAGGAAGTGGCACCTTTGAGGAGCCTGGTCCATTTCTCTCCCTTTCACGCTGTTAGTACACAAGACCTTGGGATTTTTATAATCCAAATTGATACTCTCTGTGAAATCTCCTCCACTCCAGCTCCCTGCCCTGAAGAGATTCATTTTCTCGTAGGCCACTTCTCCAGGCCTGGTGGGTAACGGTGAACGCCTAACCTCGCCTTGACAAGGTGTGGGTCTTGCTAATTTGAATCTTTTCCTCTTTTGCTCCCATCTGCCTGGTGTGGTTGATTTATCGGCGCCCGTTTGTGGATTCGCTGATCACTTTCTTATTACTCTTCTGCCCCCATCCATTTCGCTCCGCGCCGCCTTTTCTGCCATTCCTTAGGCCACCCCTTCCCACCTGCGCCAGCATGACAAATGATCCACCCGAACCGATGCTCCTGACCTGGCGGAGTCTCTTCCCAGGGATATAAATGGTGCCGTTCAGAGGCATAATGATACTGTCATCAGCACGCAGTTGCTCCTCTTCTGGCATGCCTTGTTTGGAATGTGAGCATGCCAGGGTTTCCCTGTCGCCCTACGGAAGGCTTTGGGAAGGAAACAAAGGTAAAACTGGCAGGCAGCCAGGGCGACTGAGAAATCCAGGTGCTGGGGGATGAGATCAGGACTCAAGGAGAGCAGGACTTTGGGAGTTCAGCATGTTATCCTGAGGATGGAGTGGCGGATCCCACCAGTCACAGAGAGACTAAAATCCTGAATTTTAATGGCAAGAAGCAGAAGATGGGATCCCGGAAGTGTGAGGTTCTAGAAGAGAGATCATCCTGGATCTCCCTGGCAAGGGCACACTCTGAGGCCTTCTGACTTCAAGGTCTGACCTCTGACACTTGTTTAGAGTTCCTAAAACTACTTTCTTGAGTTCAACTAGTAAACCCTCACCAGAGACTGAATTCCAGGCTGTAGCTCTCTTCTTCAGAAAGATTAGAAGGGGTTGAATCAAAGAGTAAACTAAACAACATAGACACAAACATCCCAGACCCTTGCAAGACACAGATGGCCAACGCCTTGTGCTTAGTTTAAGAGTGTGAGAGCTTGAGAGATGTCACCATGTGTGACATGTTTTTTTGTTTGTTTGTTTTGTTTGGCAAGAGCAAGGATCTGAGTTCAAATCCCCAGCACCCATGTAAAATCTGGGTATAGTAACCCTATCTGTAACCCCAGAGCTGGGGAAAAGGAAACAAAAATATCCCTGGGGCTCACTGGAGAGCTCCGTTAGTCCATCAATGACCTCCTGTTTCAATGAGAGACCCTATCTCAAAAGCTAAGGTGGAAAAGACTGCTGAAAACGTCTGACACCAATTTCTGAACTCCACGCCTGCCCACACATGAATATGTACATGTACACAGAACACACACACAGAGCGCAGCCTTGCACCAAGGTGAAGACCACACTAATGCTCTTCCTATGTACAGCCCGATGGTGGTATTGATAAGCAGGCAGGTCCTTGCTCTCTGGGGTCCAGCTACTGCCCTCCTCTGGACTTCTTCTCCGTTGGTGGATGGAGACATGGGGAGGGCGGGAAACATGTCTGCAGCCCCTCTCCTGGGCCACGGAGTCACCTGCATTTCGCTCTCATCCTGGGGTTGGTTCTTTGTAGAAGGAACTAGCAGCCCTGAGTTGGCGAGGAGAAAACTGAGACAAAGGGCTGGCACACAAGTCAAATGCTTGGGGACGTCTCTTCCTCCCCTGTGGCATTTGACAATGCCAACACATGCCAGTCACTCACTGGGTACTGGGAAGTGAGTGTGCCAAGAGGCCCTCTGCATTTGAGGTACTCCACACTCCTACATGGTCCATGTAGCCCTCATCCCTGTCTTATGGAGGAGTGGAGGAGCTCGGAGCAGCTAGTTAATTCTTGGAAAGTTACGTGGATAGAAAGTGGTAAATTCTAGGGGCTCCCTGTCCCCATTCTGCCACCTCAAGGAAGGGGAATGCTGCTAAACTGCTAGAATATACAGCCAGGAGTCTTGTTAGGTGCTTTGTTTCCTCATGCCAGGAGCTCAGCAGTCGGCACTGCTCATCAAGGGGCTGTCAGGCATTGCTGGGACCCTGTCTCTGTGGCTGATTCTTGACTCTCCAGATTGCTAACTGCATGATGGGGCTGTCCCCTTCCCCATGAGCTTCACTCCTACAAGGGCATTTGCTACCTGTCCTACAGATCCATTTTCCCTTGGCATGATATCACCTTCTTGGAGCGCTGAAAAAGACATTGATAAACCAGCAGTGATGAGAGCACTTACACACATTCCAAATGTGTGCATCATTTCCCCCTCCGTTCTATGGCTCTTCCTCTCTGACTGCAGTGCAGAAAGGTCTGACGACAAGAAAGTTCTGGAAGCCACTCAAATGCCCATGAGTAAAGTGTAGGTAAATGAATTAAGAAGCAGCAATCACATCTAGCCACAGAGACACGCTGCCAAGCAGCATCTGATAACTGATGTTTAAGAGTGCTCATCAGAAAATCCTCCATCCATTCCAAACCAATCAATCCCAGAATACCCAGGCCAGAATGGAATTTCATTAGGGAACTTTGGTTGGAAGCAGTTGACTGAAGCGGTCAAAATGAGCTTCCTGATATCTCCCTGCCTTTGAGTAACCTGACGAGAAGTCCGAGTGGGCAAACATGGGGATGAGCTCATTAGAATACACCCTTGGACACACAGCCCTGTTGTCAACAAGCTCTTCACCAAGAAGGTGACAGACCTTTCCCCCACGCTTCCTGGGCAGGGGAAGGACCCATTTCCTAGACAGAAGAGGACGATGACAGCCCACTTGTTCATGTGTCCTGAAGTGGGCGGATCACCTTGATATAGAACTCAGTGGAAAAAAAAGTTGAATGTCAATAGAGCCTCATTTAAAGACAGTGTGCATTGTGTGTGTGCATCTGTGTGTATGTGTGTTCACATGTGGCATGTATGTGTGTATATGTGTGTATTACTTCAGGCCTCTTCACAGAACTTAATTCTGCTTAGCAGGACGAAGGACAAAGGGGGCCATGAATATTCAAATGTTTCTTTGGTGTTTTCATTTTATTTCTTTATTATTAACAACTTGTTAATAAGTTCTCACTACATAGCCAGGCTGGTTTCAAACTTAGGATCCTCCTGCTTCTGTCTCCCAAGTGCTGGGATTATCATTACACTACCAAGAAGCTCAGCTTCAATTTTACAGAGAAAGTTTTTTAGGAGAGGGGACAGAGAGAAGGAGAGAAAGGAGGAGAGAGAGAGAGAGAAAGAGAGAGAGAGAGAGAGAGAGAGAGAGAGAGAGAGAGAGAGAACAAACAGGTAGTTATGCTCTCTGAAGCCGTATGGAAATAACAACGGCACCAGCGGAGACAGTGGTAGAAGGTGGCATTTCCTGAGTGACCGCTGTGATCACCGGCTTCTGCCAAGCACGCTACCCAAACTGAGTCAATTAATCCTCACAGTGCCGGAACCCCATGAGGTAGGGATTACTGTTATGCCCAATTTACAGACGAGGAGCCAGGCCCCAAGACTTGACTTCAAGTAACTTTGCCCAGGGTCACGAAACAGTCACCCAAGACCTCCGTTTAATATTAAAGAGTCCATGAAAGATACGAAGCTTTGCTGTGGTGAACGGAGCGGAACAAACCAGGAACTCCCCAGACACCCCTGAGAGGCCCCCCACTCCATTACATTCCATGGGTCTGGAACTGCTAAACCTGCAGAGGCAGCTAGAAATCCTAAGGTCTTGTAAGTAAGAGGAGGGGAACTTCAGTTACCAAAAAAAAAAAAAAAAAGTCTCTTTTTTTCTCATGTTTGAAAACAATAAAAGTTTTAGGGTTCACAAAAATCTGTTCCATTTCATCTAACATATAAAGTCTGTCCCATGGGATACATAAACAACACCTTAAGTGTCTTCAAAGCTGAGACGTTTGTCTTTCCAACTATTTGGGAGCCTGAGGTAGGAGGACTACAAGTTCAAGTCTCTCCATACTCAAGCTACAGAGTGAGTTCAAGGCCAGCCTGGTCAACTTAGTGAGACCCTGCCTTAAAATGAAAAGAGAAAAGGGTGTAACATAGTAGTGGTGTGCTTGCCTAGCATTAGGGGAACCCTGTTTTAATTTTAGGTACCCCCAAATACTCATTTTAATACTGATACTATGATGGGGAGACCCCACAAAGCCAAAGCCTCTGAGAAATCCTCAAACTCTCATTGCCCAGGCCACCCACATTTAAACTCATAGGTGAGCTGGCCGTTGGGCCTCCCTCAGACTCTGGGTCATAGAGACGCTGTTTGCATAAGGACTGGGCACACCCACAGGTTCCTCTTTCAGCTGTCATCTTCCCAGAATCCCCCACACAGAGCCTCCGAGAGACTGGTGCTTCAAACAAGAAATGAAAGGGAAATGACTTTGCAATAATTTAAAGTGTTACATAAGCAATGACAAGACACTGGCAGACACTTAGGTTGCTTTGGTAGCTTTAAAAAAAAAAAAACGTTTGGAGAGACTTCAGTCTCATCACACGGTTTCTGCCATGGTGATTCTAGTCTGGGCCCTGGTTAATGGAAGGCTGTGGCTAATTATACTAACTGAGGAGTCTAGCTAGAACACGGTTTCTTGCAGTCCTTCAACAGAACACAAGGCAAGATTCTCAAATGGGGGTATCATGGCCATCAGGTCTCTTATCCCTGCCCCTGAGTGGAATTCTGAAATATTAAAATGGGGGAGATGGGGTTTGTATAATAATCAGTATTCTCTGTGGTCCAAAGACAGAAAGTCCAGTTTACCTTGGGATATGAAGCTCACATATTCCCTCTGAAGGGTCAGCGGTGGACTCTGCTGAAATAAATTGGTCACCAGGAGAGAAGGCAAGTGGAGTCAGTCATAGCCATGTGTGTATGAGAGCCACGTGATACAAGAGACCCCAAAGAGGATCATGTGGTTCGAGTGGAACATGCCCTCTTCAAAGAGAGGCAGTGGGGGCTGTAGACATGACCTCCGGGAGGGTTTTTGTGATGATCTTCGGGGGAAGTGAGTAGACCCTAAGAGCCTAGGACAGAGCGTCTCTGGGCATCAAGTGTGGCGTATGGTTTCCGTATCTTCCTTTGCTGGCAGGCTTTCGATCTTCCTGCATGACTGAAATATCGTGGAGAAGAATTGCAACTAGGCTCCTGCTGGGCAGATCTGACCCTAGCAAAGGGGTCACTTCAGGGAGACCCTTCTCTGCCTTTACTGGTTTCCAGGTTCAAGCTGAAAACCACACATTTTAGGGTGTGTGTGTTCATGTGGGTACATGCATGTGTACATATAGAGCCAGAGACAAACCTCACCTGCGAGTCTTCAAGCATTGCCGTCCTTTTTATTTTATTTTCGAGACAGGGCTCCTCACTGGTCTGGAATCTGCCGAGTCTGCTGGCCTCTTACACTGACGAGCTAAGCTGTCTCTCCAGTCTGTGCTCTCTTCCTTCTAAGCCACAACACTAGTGGGATGGGCCTTTGTCTGTCTTGTGGTCGAGGTGAAAGTGGCACTGAATTCAGAATCTGCCTGCTTTTCTCTCCACGCTGGTTTCAGTCTCGAAGGCCTCTTCATGGAGGAGGATTCCACATTCCACCCCTCCCTGCTCCAGGCTCGACTCTTTGAATGTGTGGTTCTAACTCATGGGGCTGTTTGAGAGGCTATAAAACCCGTGGGAAGGTGGAGCCCACCTGTCTGGACCAAGCAGGCCACTGAGAGGGAGGTGCCGTGGTTAGACTGTGAAGTGTCCTCTGCGGGCTCAGGTGTGGCAACATCAGCCCCCACCGGTCGTGTCATCCCAGGAGGTTGTGAAAGCTTCAGGTGACAGTCACACTGGAGGGAGTGGTTCTGTACAGGAGGGCCTTGAGATTTTACAGCCCCATCCTACCTCCTTTCTCCTCCCTGCTTCCTGAACAGCAGATACAACTCCATCAGTCAGCCTCACACTGTTGCCACGCAGCTCCCCCACCGTGATGGACTGTGTCGCCCTGAACTGTGATCTGAAACGAACCCTTCTGCTTCTCTCAGTCGCTGTGACAAATGCAATGACAGAAATGAACCCGGGGAGGAAGGGGCTTAATCCCATCTTCTAACTTAGAGTCCCTCATCAAGGGCAGCCAGGGCAGGAGCTCAGGCAGGAACCTGAAGGCAGGAACTGTTGCAGGGACCATGGAGGAACGCAGCTTATTAGCTTCTTCTCCGGGGCTTGCTCAGTTACTTTTTTAACACAGCTCAGGCCCACCTGCATAGGGATGGTGATGCCCACAGTGGGCTGGGCCTTCCCACAGGTGCGGCCCAGGCCAACCCAGTAGAACCACTCTCTCAGCTGAGGTTCGCTTTTCCCAGGTATACCAATGGACAGTTGCCAGTAACAGTAACCACGATACTCTTTAAAAGTATTTGGTCACAGCAATAAGGCACGTGTCTAAAACAGAGGGATTAGTGTCCTTTCCCTGTCCTACATGTCGTGTGTTCTGTGTCCTGGCACGTAACATGTAAACAAGCCACACCACTGTGGACAGAGCTAATCCTGCCACTCTTACCCGCCACGATGGACTAACACACTCCCAGAAGTGAGCCAAAACGAACTCCCTTTCCTGAAGCTGTATCTGTGATGTTTTTCTGTCACAGCCAAAAGACACATGAAAAACCACTCGCCTGGGTTCAGAGCATTGGGAACTACAGGGATAATGTTTTCCACCAAAGGATAAAAGGGTCCAAAGACATTCTGTAGCCTGTCAACATCAGGTTAAGAACCCACCTCTGAGATTCCTATGGCTGCGCACAGGGAGCCGAGAACGGCCCCTGGATTTCAGTGTTCTACGTGTCCTGTGATCAGAGAGAGCCAGCTCCCCTTGAGCCTTGTGAACGAGCAATAGAGATGGGGACCTCTCCATCAGAAAGCCCAAACTAAGGTGTCATAAATCAGAGCCAGCGCAGCAGACACCGGGAGAGGGAGAGAGAGAGACCTCCTGCTACATTTTCTCACTACCAAGGAAGTTAAAGCTTGATTTCCATTCTGTTAAAGTTTCACCGTGCCATACAACGAAAACTTTTAAATGAATTTTTCAAATGGCTCCAAGCCTGCCCGTCTTGGGCTTAAAACTTTGGAGAATACTGGTGGAAAATTTGTTATCGTTTTCTTAAACACATGCAAATTTGTACCTTTTGGCTCTCTCTGAAGAAACATGACAATTTGGAGCCTGAATTAGTCCCGAAAAGAAGCTGGTCCCGAATGCCTTCTGTGGCCGCACCTGGACGCTTCCGTACAGCAAGAAGCAACACGGGCACCCAGCGTTTGTCAATGCTCAGCGGAGCTGACGGCACAGCTGATTAAACCCACGGCAGAAAAAGTGTTCAAACTTTAATTAATCAGCCAATGAGCAAAACTGAGCTCTGTACCACCAATAAAGCCTGTACCCCACTCACCACCTGCCCCCTCCACACATGTACACCCCACACACATCCTACACACAGATAACTCAATGGAAATGCATTTCCTATGGCAGTAGCTTGTGTTTGGGATACCATTAAGAATTTAATCAACAAATAATTGAACTATTTTTTATTTTATTTTTTATTTTTATTTAATTGTTTTGCAATTTCATGCCAATGAACAGCCTTGGTGGTTGCAAGTTTCACTTCAGATTGGAATGGTATCTGAAGGAAAGAAAACAGTCAAAATGACATAGCTGTGTTACCCTGACTTCTCAAGGTGGGACGACACCTCCTGGCAACGAGACCAGCCTGGCTTCAGAATAGCTTTCATTTCTCTTACGTGACAGGACAGCTAAATTCCACAGATAAATATTTCTGACTGCTCCATAAAGGTAGAACATAGTGGTAGTAGCTGAGAGAGTGCCAGGGAAGGCTAACCCAGGAGTCCTGGCCCTATGCTTTCCTGAATTCTATGTGAAGGCACAGGGAAGCTTGATATAAAGTAAAATACAGCAAATGTTAGCTTTCCTTCCGCTGCTGTGATACAGCACCTGAGGTATCAAATAAAAGGAAGAAACGTTTATGTTGGTGGCAAAGGTTTCGGTGGTCCCTGGTGTAGACAGAGACTGCAATTTTGTTGTCCAGTCACCCAGACCCAAATAATCACACAAAACTATTATATAGTAGTTATATAATCATAACACTGTTTGGCCAATGGCTCAGGCATATTCCTAGCTAGCTCTTACACCTTAAATTAGCCCATTTCTATTATTTTATATTTTACCACGAGACTTGTGGTTTGTTACTTCACATTGTGCTTCTTGGACGGCTACATGGCATCTGCCTGACTCCGCCTTCTTTTTCCCTGCTTTCAGTTTCGTTTCCCACCTAGCTCTATTCTGCCCTGCCATAGGCCAAAGCAGCTTCTTTATTAACCAATAACAATAAAACATATTCACAGCATACAGAGGGGAACCCCACATCATCCTGGCTTCGTTGCTTCTAGTCCCAAAGTGAGGTGGTATGCCACATCTGGAAACATATGTTGTGATAAAACTGATAACACCATGATGCCCAGGAAACAAAGCCAGAGACAGGAAGAAACCAGAGTCCCAATATCCCCATTATTAGCACACCATATGACTTAATGTCTTTCTATGAGGCCCCACTCCCAAGCAAGATACCACCAGCTCCCAATAGCACTAGAGGCCAGCAGTGAAGCCTTTAGCATGTGACATCTTTGGATGACAAAGGCCTTGGGTGTGTGTGACAGGCTTAGTAATATAATCCGGGCTAGACAAAAGTAGAATGATCCAGGGTTTGTGAGTATAGGTGTGACCTGGCCTGCTTTCCACGGGTGTCATCTCAGATAATGCTGTACCATTCTCCTTTCTCCTTCCTCCCCCTCCTCTTCTTCTTCCTCCCCCTCCTCCCCTTCCTCCTCTTCTGTCAGCTGTTCTATCTCTTAGGTGCTTGGAGCCCTACAATATGTCACTTCCTGCTCTGTCACCTGAAGAAGACAGCTCAGATGCTCAAGGCTGCTCTCATTGTTGTCTATCCATCAATCTTCTCTCCACATAATCATTGGGGCTGCTCTGCTTTGAACTTGCTCCAATTTGTCTCCATCTTCCTGGGACTGAGTTGTCTTAAAACGCAACTGAATTCCCACTCAGAGAGCTAGCCTTGCCCGGAGGACTCAGAATCCCGTGTGGGGAGGGGGATTGTGGCAGAGAACACAGCTGCAGTCAGTTGGTCTCCAGGTTCCTAAGAGGCCATTTCTCACGGGTCCAGAGGAGACCTGTTCGGTATTTTTAGCATTCGATTGTCAGGCTGTGGCATTAGAAAGTTTGTGATCGTATTACATATTCCGGAAAGTCATATTGCTGGTGGCGCGCGGCTGTATTGATAGCCGAGTAATTGTTCTGGTGTCCACTTTGTGGAGACTTTTCCTCCTTCTGGGTACTGAAGGCGAATGGGAGAGGAACACCTGCTGGGGTCCACCTGCCTGCGCTGAGCTGGAGCCTACCACCTGCAGCCTTTCGCACGGGCGCCCTCTGCTGGCTGGATGCACCGCTTGTGGGCACATTGGGAGCCAAACCCGTCCTTCACCCCAACAGACAGTTCTGGCTCCAGCCGAGGGAAACATTGTTCCCATTTTAAAGACTGGATTATTGAGCCCGTGAGAAAAACTAATGTAGTCTACAGTCAACAAGGGATAAAGGATGGGAAGGGAGCAGCAGTGCCCGTAACAATAGCCAAATGGACCTTGCCATCCGGCTTTAGATTTCCCAGAGCTGGTGCTGCTCCAGGAGCGGCAGGGATACTGGTTGGCCCATCTTGCTGCCTGGCTGGGAAGCAGTAGCCTTCAGCTCTGCCATGCAGTAGCACACTTCTCAGTCCACATGGCCCCCACTGGCTTGCACAGTGAGCTCTGGTTTAGTCCATCCTGTAAAGGTCACAAAACCTTGTGAGATTACTCTTGGCTTCTCCTTACCTGTGCGCAGCAATAATGGCGATAGTAGTAGTAAAATTTAAAAGCCGAAGGAAGTTACATAAGTCTGATTCACACTGGAAAGGAGAAAGACTTTGGTTTCCATGACCCCAAACAAGGCTGCCTCTGGCAGGTCAGAGTCTTCCTTCAGGAACAAAGAGGGATCCTTCCTCCCTTTGTAGGAAAACAACGGGCCGAAAGGCTAGTGTGGACGGAGCACTTTGCAGATGGGTGGCCTTCAGGTTCTCTCCGGATGAAGAGCTCTCTTTTATTCTGTACAAACTGGGTTTGGTTGCTTGTTTTTTTTTTTCTAAATACTGTGTGTCTAGGTTTAGAGCCTTTGACAATAAGTAGGGCACTTGCTTTGAGTATCTCTCAAGGCAGTGTGTGTGTGTGTGTGTGTGTGTATGGGTGTGTGTGGGTATATGGGTGTATGTGTGTGTGAATGGGTGTGGGGGGGAGTGAGTGGGTATGGGTTGATATATGTGGGGGGGTATAGGCCAATGGGTGTGGGTGGGTGTGGGTGAGTGGGTATGGGTTGACGTGTGTGTGTATGTGTGTGTGTATGGGGGTAGGGGTGAGTGGGTATGGGTTGGTGTGTGCGTGTGTGTGTGTGTGTGTGTGTAGGCTGATGGGTGTGAGTGGCTACAGGTTGGTATATGTGTGTGAATTCAATTAGCCCCAAGGCCTCAGATGGCACCCATTACGGCTCAGATTGAGAGACAGGGAATACAGTTATGATTTAGTACAGTTGGCAAAGGGACCCCTGAGTATGACCCGCACTTACTTGGTTTGACACACACAAAGCACGACATAATGGGACTGGGGACACAGCTGGGTGAGTTAGCTCTGGTCTTGCAAGCGTGAGGCCATGAGTTCTAATCCCCATAGCCCATGTGTAAAAACTGTGTGTGCTGGAGAAATGACTTGTTAGTTACAGTACTTGCTGGGTGTACTTTAGTCCCCAAGCATCCACTTAAGCACTGGGCACTGCAGCCTACACCTATAACAATCCCTATACTCAACAGGTAGAGATCTCTGCCAATCACACGCACACAGGTACTTGCACACACAAGTGAACCTGTACATAGTTAAACATGGCTACATGAATGTATGCACACATAAACTTATTTTAAAACCCAGATAAGCAACGATATGACAATATTAATAATAATAAAATCAGCATGGACAGTCATAATCTTGTGCATAAATATCAAATTCCCATATTCTTTTGCAAAGCCCCTAACTCTGCCACATTAGTTTGGTTTGTACGTGGCAGGGTTTGCTGGAATTGGACTGTGGTCCCTTCCTTCCTACAGGGTGGCACCCAATCATTCTCCGCAGCACCTGCTTTTTGCATCTCCTTGAGCCCACATATCTATATCTATATTATCTATATCATGCAGTGTCACGCTCATAAAGTAGATGAGCTGGGATCGGTGGTGCACATTTGTTACTCTAGAGGCTAAAGCAAGAGAACCATGCTTTCTCAGCCTGCCTGAACTATAGAATAAGACCTTGTCTCCAAAGGCCAAAATATAAAAGGAAGGAAAAAGAAAAAGAAAATGAATTGTCTCTCGTCAAAAGTGAGAAGATGCGTAAAGAAATGTCAAACAACAGGAGAACCATCTCCTCTAAGGGGCGAACACCTACATTAGACAGGACAGGGAGGCGTTTTAGTTCCTGCTGGGCACCCAAGTTCTCTCCTGCCCCAATCTGGACACTGTCCAGTCTGGTGTCCATTAGTCTGCCATGTGGACTTGCTGGAGCCAACTTCACCTCAGTGTAATGCATCCTCAGACTCAAGGCAAGCCTTGGGAATGAGAGCCACAGCCCCTCAGCCCAGGTCCCATAGTAGCCAGATGCTTCCCAGGGAAGTCTGCTCTCATGAGACAAGCTCCCTCTGGGGCCTTCCTCCGAGAGCCTTACTCAGTGTGTCAACAGAAGACCAATTTCTCATCTCTCCAATGGTCCAAAATTTCCAAGTACAAAATGTATTGAATTGCTGGATTCTACCTCCCAAACACTGGTGTCTCATTCATGCATTCCTAGGTCCTTCCCTATATATTATCTATCTATCTATCTATCTATCTATCTATCTATCTACCTATCTATTATCTATCTGTTTCTGTCTATCTATCATCTGGCTATCTATCATCTATCATCTGTATGTATGTATATATATATATATATACATATATATATGTGTGTGTATATATATATATATATATACCTATCATCTGTCTATATATCTATCACCTGGCTATCTATCTACCTATCTATCCATCTACCATCTATCTACCATTTACCTATCATCTACCTATCATCTATCCATCATCTGTGTGTGCATGTAGCTGTCAGAGCACAGCTTTTGGGAGTTGATTCTCCTCTTCTACCTTGAGGGTCCAGGGATTGAACTCAGGTCATCAGGCATGATAGAAAGTGCCTTTATCCACTGACTGATCTTGCGGTACCTCTCCCCCCTTCCCCTTCACACACACAAGGCTTTTTAAGCACAAGAGCAGACTCAAGCCAGGTAGCAGGGAAAAAGTCCTAGAAACTGAACGTCCCCAAACAGAAAGCCATTACTAGCATTCTGTTATTGCACTTACAAAGACCCGAGGATAGAACGGCCACCCTCATTTCTGATTGATTTTGTTATGATGATATTTTATTTGTGTTTTAATAAATAAAGCTTGCCTGAATATCAG
The DNA here is from genome assembly GCF_950005125.1 of Chionomys nivalis. NCBI lineage: Eukaryota > Metazoa > Chordata > Mammalia > Rodentia > Cricetidae > Chionomys > Chionomys nivalis. The sequence continues at coordinate 8,769,887 of NC_080094.1, read as the reverse complement.
AAGGGCAAAGCTAAGCTACTAGAGGTCAGAGAATGGTGGCACACACCTTTAATCCCAGGATTTTGGGGAAAGAGGCAGAAGGATCTCTGTGAGTTCAAGGCCATCTTGGGCTACACAAGATAAATGCAGAAAAAAAAATCCAGGTGATGGCAGTCTACATCATTAATCCCAGTACTAGGGAGTAATGCCTTTAATCTTAGCACTAGAGGTGATATAAAATGGGAGGGGAGAGAGGCTTTGCTTAGTCTGCAGTCGTCCTGCCTTGGTTAGAGGTGAGACTTCTGTAATGCCTTGGTTGCTTTGCTTTTCTGGTTTTTGGGTTGAAACCCAATATGTAACTCTGACTTTTTTATTGTTCATGCTACATTTTGGACTGGATTTCAAACTAAACAGTAGTGAGGAACACAATCTTCAATGAGTAGATCATGGTAGCCTTGAATTGACAAAACCCAGATGTGGGTTGGTCATTCGCAGTCATTCCTTTGTCTAGAAGTTGAAGGCCTACACCCTAAGGCCTTGCGGGTCTCACCTAGAAAGGCTTAACTGGTCAGTTCACCTGTGTGGATGACTGTGACTGTTATGTTTATTTTAAATGTCCCCTGTAGCCTCACGCACTGAGGACTTGGTTGCCAGCTCAAGGGCATTTAGGAAGGGATTAGATCTGGAGGGCGCTGGTCTGAGGGGTGAGCTAATCCCTTCATCCACAGATGTACAGTGTGCTGGCGGAATGGGGTGAGAGGAGGAGGGGCTTGCTGGAGACAAGAATGACGTCACTAGAACCACACCTGTCATGCTGTACATCTGGGTCTCCTCCTTTAGTCTGCCTCTTGCTCACCTTGATCACCTTCGTGACGTGTAAACAGAGACCTTACCTGCCATCCAGATGTCCCTTATCGGTGATATTCCTCCCAAGGGCAAGGCCAAGCGACCTGGGCTGATTCCTCCACCAGCTAAACAAACCTTTCTTTCTTTAACTCCTTCTTGTCAGTGGGATGATGAAAGCAAGCTGTCCACCTGGCTGTAAACTCCCAGCATCAAGCAAGGAACCCGCGCTGCGCCCCATCAAATTAGAGAACTGGGCCACACATGCCTAGTATTGCCTGTTCTTACACTTGCTCAAGGAAACCCAAAATCTGATTTATTTTAGTGACAACCTCTGACTTCCCAATAACAACGTCCAATAATTAATAACCCATATTTTATTTTTATGTCCTCCAAGCCAAGTTACGTATGCATGTAGACTTGGAATTGACCCAAAACTATTGGATGGATACGTCGGATCTGGTTATGACTTCTTGCTTTTATTTATTCATTATTTATTCATTTACTTCATGGATGAGTGCTTTACTTGCACATATGTATGTCCACCATGTGCCCTCAGAGGCCAGAAGAGGAGGTTGAATCCCCTGGAACTGGGGTTATGGACATCTGGTCCCTCTACAAGAGCAGCAAGTGCCCTTACCCACCAAGTTCTTTCCTACCCAATGATTTTCTTATTCTTGAAAGAGAGTGTTGAGTGATCTCGGAAGGCAGTCAGGGACAGTTATGGAGATTACACCCACACAGCATAGAAGGCTGAGGTGACTGAGACAAGGGAATCAGATCCCTGTAAAATGAGCAACCTAAGGAACCCAGCCACAACCTTCTGATGAGTCTGTGAAAGTGATTCATTTTAATGGAAGCATCTACTTCCCCTGCAACCAAGTGGTCAGAGTTGGCTAATTTCCCACCAGGAGGCAACTCTTAAACTCTTCTACTTCTCCTGGAAGTATGGTCTTTTAGGGTGACCACAGCAGAACAAATGACTACCATGAGCCAGGGAACACTTAAGGGTAAAAGGCCAGGGAGCATGTTTAGAATGTATGTGCATACACACTCACACTTGTGCTTGAAGGTGGTGGTTCAGAAGGTGTTAGTTCTGCCTCTACCAAGCATGCTCTCCTGATGGGAACAGCCCCCCACTGAGTTACCGCTGAAGGTCCAGCTCCATTGGTTGGTTTACTTTTGTTTGGTTTCCTCCCATGTGAGGGTTGGCCCAGTGACAGACCAGCCTGTCTTATTAATAAAGTTTTATTGAAACCCAGTAATTTTTAGGGAAGGAGACCACTTGTTGATTCCTGGCTGCTCAGCCCCGAAATAATTGCATAGAAACTATATTATTTAAATCACTTCTTGGCTCTAGCTTCTTATTGGCTAACTCTTTCATCTTAATTTAAGCCATCTCCGTTAATCTGTATATCTCCAAGTAGCTGTGGCTTACCGGGTAAAGTTCCCATCCTGCTCCAGTGAGGCTACATGGCTTCTCTCTAACTCTGCCTTTCTTTCTCCCAGCATTCCATTTAGTTTTCCCCACCTACCCTATCAGGCCAAACCAGTTTTGTTACTCATTAACCAATAAAAGCAACACATAGACAGGAGGACCTCCCACACCAAGCAATGACTATCATTTTCATCTGGTCCATGGCTGCTGTCAGGCTAAGACGGCAGAGCTGAGCAACTGTGGCCAAGTACAAAAGATGCACAAAGCTTAGGATTGCTTTTATGGTTCTTTAGAAATGACATGCCAACTGTCCGCCAGATGCTGTAAGGCAACCACATGCCCCTGACACATTGAACAGCACAATTAGTGTCTTGTGAAGGAGCCTTGCAAGATGGTATTAAGAACAACGAACCAAAATGATGGAGGAAGAAAGAGCGAATTAATCACCCAAGAGCAAACTCGCAAACTCATAGGGTGTTCTTTCTCCATCTGGGGGGGAGAAGGCACACAATCCTGGGAGTGTCAGCTAGCAATTATGTGAGATCCAATACTCTAGAATCCTCAGATTAGTAAGCATCTAGGAATCTGGATATTCCAGGGCAACCTTCATTCTTTCTAATGCTAGCAACTGTATTTAAAAACAAATACCTTGAGCCAAGTGTGGTGGCATTTGCCTTTAACCCCAGCACTCAGGGAGCACAGGCAGAGGCAGGAAGATCTCTGTGAATTTGAGGTTAGCCTGATCTACCTAGTGAGCTCCAGATTAGCCAGGGATAGGTAGTGAAACCCTGGCTCAGAAGCATAAAGCGCCTCAGGACTGAGGAGAGGGCTCGGTCTTTGTCAGTAAAGGTGTCTAACGAGCAAGCATGAGGCCTGAGTTTGATTCCTAGTGTCTACTTAAAAAAGCCAGGCAGGCCAGACCTATCTGCTATATCCATGCGAGAAGGGTTGAAAAGGAGGGTCCCAGGAGCTCACTGTCCAACCAGCACAGCCAAAATAGCAATCTTCAGGTTGAGTGGGAGACTTCGCCTCTGCATAAAAAGTTTAAGGAGTGGGGAGTACTAGAGGAAACTGTCTACCTTTGGCCAATGGCTTCCATGTGTGCACTCATGAACAAGTGCACACACACAAACATGGGAGAGCATACACAGAGGAATTCTTTATAGCTATGTATAGGGACCACCTACACACAACATCTATTTGTGGCAACTTTGGGATTCGTGGAGGGGGCAGTGTTTTTTACCTTCCTTGTCTCTGACCTGGTTATAGAATAGTGAACAGAGAACAGAGATTTTTGTGTCTGGGTCGTATAGGACTCTGGTTGCCAAAGGCTCGTTGCTGAGTCTACTTAAGTGCCAGCCCCTTCTGTGTGTGCCTGCAGACGGTACCAACCACCTAAATCACTGCAATAATCACGGCTAGGGAGAGACAGAAAGGTTAAAAGTACCCTCACAATCACTTGCTTTTTCGCCCCCTCCTAAACGTGTTGGAGAGCAATATCATTCTGTAAAAACAATATGACCCCATTTCTAAAGCAATATTCATGCTAAGCCAGTCAGCTGTTAAATATACCCAGCAGTTTGCATTATGATGAAGCTAAGCCAGAATTTCAATTATTTTCTGGACACATTTAAAATTATAATACTTTCCTGGCTTCTCGTTATAGTTCATCCAGATTACTTACACCATCACGTCAATCTCTTGCAACTGCTAATGCCTTACAGATTCGTGAAGTTAGGCAAAATAAAAGAGTGACCGGAGCAATGACCTTCATGTGGGCAGTGTGCTTTGAGGTATCTCTGTCCCTATGCATCCTGATGGCTTATGGTCAAATTTACTGCCAATGACATATAGGCAACAAGAAATAAGAAATAGACAGCTCTCCCAATTTCCAGGAAAATGCTTGACTTTGTACTGGTATTCCCAGCCGTCCATCCATCCCACAGATTTTACCTCTTCTGCCAAGTAACTTTAGAAGCCAGCCTTCACACACCCAGAGATGACGCTGCTACTTTAACCCCATCTGGGACGTGGCTGTAAGCAACCTGTAAAATCCTCAGCATTTCCACTTATCCCCCACACTCAGCCTTCATGCATGCATGCCTTGTCCCAGACCAGAGGGGCAAGGCTGAGGAGAAGGCTCCATGAGCAAAAGTGCTCACCACACAGCACAAATGACCTGAGCTGGGGTCTTCAAGCCCATGTAAAAGCCAGACACCAGTGACACACCGTCTAGGAATCCCAGTGCCTACCAAAAGGGAGACAGCTGGGTGGGGAAGAGAGGAGACTCACAGTGTGTGAGCCAGCTAGCCTAGCATGCACTGCAGTAAAAAACAAGAGGCCCATCCCAAACAAGGTGGAAAGCGAAAACCAACACCTGAGATTGTCCTCTGACTCCCAAACAAATGGAACAGAGGTATTTGCATGCTCACATACACACACATACACGCACGCATGCGTGCACACACACACAAATGTATTTTTTTAAAGGACAATTCCAGTTAATCAGCAGGAATTTACTGATATTCCCATCTACCAGCTCTTGATTTGTGGGTCTTCCTGAATAAGGCATGCTCCTTGAAGTCCCTCACCACCCACAAGACCTTCGCATGCCCTCCAAGAAATGTGGAATATTGCATGTGGTGTAGAATGCATCTTTGTCTGTGTATGACTGCCTATCCGAAGAAACCCATTCTGCAAGATCTTTTATCTACTCAAGTTGCCTTTGCAGTGACAAAGTAAATATAAGAAAACAAGAAATTTGGCTTTTGTATGTTTTCTCTTAATGCATTGAGTTACATTGTCTAGCAAAAGAGCTGCTTAAAGAGAAATATGAATCAATTAAAATGAAGTGAAATGGGAAAGTCCTTTCTCTCATCAAATGAGCCGCATAAAGGACTCTGCAGCCACCAGAGGCTAGTGGCGTGTGGAAGGGACAGGTCACACAGTTAACCCCTTCATCATCATACACAAACTGCTAGGAAGTATTGACCAGAAGCTTTCAGTTAGTTGGGAAAGTCCTTGTGAGGAGCCTTTCTGTCATCTGTCTCCTCAGCATCATTGCCGCTGGGGGAGCACTGGGTCCCACGGTCAGCACTTGACCATTTCACGGAGAATGACGGTTTCATCTTTTAAAGCAACCCAAATGTTACAGAATTGCCTGGGCTAAGTCATGAATTCCAGGATTGTATAAGATCCAGGGAAACAATGTCTCAAAAGGCCAAAATGTAGCTGGGCCTGATGCCACACACCTGGAATCTAAATTCTCTGAGAGGCAGCAGGATTGTTCCAAGTTCAAGGCAAGCCTAGCCTATATAATAAATTCCAAGACAGCCAAAGCTCCATGAAATACTGTCTCAAAGCAAGCAAACACTGTGTGTGTGTGTGTGTGTGTGTGTGTGTGTGTGTGTGTGTGTGTGTGTGTGTTGAATATACTGGGGAAAGCCCATCTCAAAAGCAAACATATTCAAAAATTTATCTACTCTACTCCTAGAACTTTCTTTTTTTCTTTTTTTTTTTAGAATTTTCGAGACAGGGTTTCTCTGTAGCTTTTTGGTTTCTGTCCTGGAACTAGCTCTTGTAGACCAGGCTGGCCTCGAACTCACAGAGATCCGCCTGCCTCTGCCTCCCAAGTGCTGGGATTAAAGGCGTGTGCCACCACCGCCCGGCCTCCTAGAACTTTCTTATCATGAAAAAAACATAGGGATTTAAAAAAAAAAAAAGCCACCAGGGCCCTTCTGGAGGAAAGCGGAAGGCAAGTGACTGCGGAGGGTTCCCAGTGATAGAAGCATTTTATGTGTGACTGTGGTGGCCATCATGGGAAGCTACATATGGGATAAGATCACGAACTAGACTAAATCCGTGTTCATGTCTATGAACAGGGCTGGTGAAACCTGGATAGGTGGGCAGATGGTGTCAAGTCCATTTTCTCACTGAGATTTTCCTTCTGGTCATCACGCTAGGGGCAACTGGGAAAATGGTACCCAACTTCTCTCCACATCCATTTCTTAAAGCCATGTGAGAATTTACAACCCTCTAAAGAGAAAAAAATTTAAAAATACATATGACAAGCACGTCACATCCAAAGTGTTTTGAATATAATTTTTTAGGATAAAGCGAAAGGAACAAATGCCACGATAATCCATTATTCAAAGGAAAAATGTTAACTTAGAATACTAACAGGGATGTGCATAAGAAAGCGTATTGTGGGATGGTACGGAAGAAACTTAGGGTGGGAAATTCTGCCGTTGTGGTTAGGAAGACAGCCCCTGGGGTGAGGGAGAGGCAGCCCGGAGCAAATCAGAACGGTCAGCAGAGTGCACCTTGGGCAGGTTACCTCAGACCTCAGTCTTCCTATCTATCCACAAAACAGGAATAATAATTACAGCTTTCGTGCTGTCTGAAGCCACGGAGTTGGAATGTATTTAGAATGCTAATGCATACTATTGTTGGAATTTGTGTACCTGGTTTTATAAAAACTGGAGAGAGTAAATTATTCACACGATGGCTTAAATGTGGGTCATTGTGTTAGTTATTTCTGCATTGCTATGACAAAAATACTGGAGAAACAGCGACTTAATGGGGGAAATCATTTGTCTGAGCTCAATTTCGGGGGTTTTCATCTGCCCGTGATGGGACCGTGGCAGAGCTAAGCATCCCCTCGCCTGGCTGCCAGGCATGCAAGAGAGGAAGAGTGTAACCATCAAAGACATGACCTCAGATGCCCACAGGACTTCTCCAGCTCTGCTCCACCTCCACCACCTTCCAAATACTGTTGCCAGCTGGAGACAAAGCTTTTAACACACAAGCAGGGATGGGGTGGGCATTCCGTGTTCAAACTGTAATAGTCATCACGTTTAGACAAGATAGCATCAAGGAATACATATCTACCTTGGGTTGCAATACCTAACTCTACGGATAAAGCCGAGAGCGAGCCAACAGGTTGGCTGCATTCTAATGTAGTTTGATTGACAGGCAGTGGGTCTGACTCGGCCTGTGAGCCTTCAGTTGCCAATCCCTAGCTTAAATTTCTTTCTTCGTCTGACCTTGGCGGTCAGGGAAGACCACTGAAGGCTACCCATCTTTGTCCTCCCTTCCCTTTCTCTTTCCGCTCACCTTCTCCCTTGCTTAGAGACCTTCCCATTCGGAAGTCAACCTGAGGTCAACTTGGAATACATTTGCTAATTGTCCCACAGCATGTACTTTTATTGATGGGCTCCCTTCACCGCTCTCCTGGGCCTCGTACATAGTAGGCTTTCAATAAATATTGAATGATGGATTGATTGACCCATTAGCAAAGAGAGCTGGATAGTGATGGACGTTAACGGAAACTAGAAGGCCAGTGCGTCAGGTCACCTCACCCTGGTGCAGGGAGAAAAGAGCATCAACATCCATGGAGATGCACATTGATTCAATGCTGCAGGAACTGCAAGTGTCTTGTTAACTCTTATACCATTTGATCCTTCTGGTCCTCACAGCACCATTGGGGGCTGGGTGACTCTTTGGAGATTGACTTTGACAGCCACGCTAATGGAAACTCAGAGAAAGCCAGCAGTTCCCCTAAATTTGTGTAGCATGTGACCTAGCAGGTATACGACTTCAACCCACTTGTCCAGACACAAGGTTCTTTCCGTGATGTTGCAAAGGCCACCAGAGAAATGTGTAACAAATGGGAATGTGCCCTGACTGCTTCTGCAGTAACACTTCAACTCTGAACCGTAACAAGAACAGAGAATGCATTTGGACATATGGCTCTATGCTATTCTGACTAGAAGTGAAACTTCTCATTTATCCCACTTACATAGATGTGTATGGGAGTCTCGACAATCATGACAAGCAATGGAAATAAGGAGATGGCATAGATAATGAATTTGATATTTGTCTCTGATAGAGCAGGTGCAGACTCCTCCTGTATAATTTAGGGAAGCCTCCTGGGCTAAGCGAAACTCACTTATTTGGGTTGGACTGTAAAGTGTTAATACATTTGAATCTGCTGCCTTTGGACAGGGCACCCTGATTCCATCCTTACAGCAGAGTCAAGCCAAACAACCTGGGGCACTTGTTAACTCGCTCTCTCTCTCTCTCCCTTTGTGTCTCTCTGTCTCTGAGCGTGTGTATATCTCCTTTCCTCTATCCTCCTCTCCCTCCTTCCCTGCCTCCCTTGTCTTGCTTTCTTCTCCCCATGAAGAAAGCAAGACCTTAACTTCTAACTACATCCATACCAGTCCCGCAGTAGCTCTCCCGCCTTCTCTACTCACACCCTCTGTATCCAGCATTCAAAAGCCAACAAACTAATCAAACACAACTAATCCTGCCCAGATCTTTCCCTCGAGATGTTTATTATCTGTTCCTGGATGTTTTCCTATTATTTCTAACTTTGGGCGTGGTAGAATACTTGCCTGACATACACATAGTCCTGGGTTATAAATAAATTGATTAATAATAAACAAACAACCAAATAAATAAATAGTAAATAGATTTAAGTTTTCTCTAAAGTGGGGTGTGTTCTCCTTGTTTTCTCCCCAAATCATCCTCCCTTTCTCCTTAGCAGAAGGGGGTGTTGTTTTCATGCTGCCACTGCAAGCAGCCACATGTCCACACACAAACACCACACCCACACACTCCTTAGAAGCTAATGAGCCCAAAGTTCTTGGGGACACTAGGGCTAGGTCTAAGATTTGCATCTCAGTTTTGCCATGCTCTGACATTAATTTGGCGTAATGGCCCCTTCCCTATAAAGAAAGATACCTTAAACACTTGCCCTGCACAGTTCTTACAAAGATCAAATGGCGTGCCCATAAGTAAAACCCCTCACACGGTGCTGTGCATTCTGTGAGCAGGGGCTACTGTTGGCATGAAATGTATGTTCTCTCAGGGGACAGGTATGGATTCTTCTGTCCTCCTGAGCCTGAGGTTGGTAGTCATGGCAAATCCATTTTCTGCAAAGGGCTCGGCCTCATGAGTTGTGTTTAGTTGTGATAGACGTGGGTGAAGTCAGTAAGCTGTTGGCCACTTAGGGCATGGGGTTACCAACGGTGTTGTGGTTGTTTAACAAGGCTAGGGAGTCCGGATAGTTGCTTTAAGATGGGAATTGGAAATTTCATCTGTGCTGGCATTGGGGTCTGGAGAAATCTTTTTTGTTGGGGCTCCTTGTATGTGCATGGAAGGATGATCAGTCAATCACCTCCTCCCTCGCCAGTCCCCACTAGATACCAGCAACATCCTCCCTTCACCATTTAAACCTCACCTGAAACAAAGGTGCTTACAGAGACAGCCACGTGTCCCTTGGGAGGCAAAATCACCCCTGCTGAGGTTTAGATGTTGAAGAGTCTGAGACCACCTTCCAAGATGAAATTGTATCAACACTAGAGAGGTTTTTCCCAGAACTATAGCTTCAAGAGTTAGGAAAATTGGGGGTCACGGTTTTATATGTCAGTGTAGAAAATGCAATTTGCTTTGTATGCAGAACTTCCTGCTCCAACAAAGGACTTTGGAAAAGAAAGCGCTGATCTCACAGCGGCTTATTGAATAACATTTTTGCAAGCTCCAAGTAAGCTTCCCTGAAGAAAAGCCAAGCACCCAGGGCACCTGCTAATGTAATAAGAAATGTATGGAGTCAGGGTTACCAGCACATTCCTAGGAAACCCTTCAAAGTGGTTCTTATTTTAACATCAAAACAAACAAAGGTCAGCGGGTCTCCCTTGCAGCCTCTGTCTATTTATAATTATATTTTATATAAACATATTTTGTAATTGTGGTAAAGGCTTCACGGGCACATGGTGGCAAGCGTTCTTCAAAACTGTCTTTAATTATTCATTTAGCTCTGCTATATTTTATATTCCTTTTCATAAATGTTAATCTTTATTATTGCCGTCCTGAGGGGGAGGGGGAGGAAAACACGCACAATGGCCACACCTGCTATTAAACAGCTTATCAGAGCGACGTGGATGAATGTGGCGAGCGCTTTAATTGTCTCCTGTCTACAGTTTTATATGGTTTCTATCAAACTGAAGGGTAATTTTTTTTTCGGGTGCTGCTTATTTTAAATGTACAAAACCCTTGTGTGTAACTCCATTAGCTGCCCTACAGCATTGCAATCTAGAGTTTCCCCGGGGCTCTTGTGAAATATTGATGGAACCCTCGCTTTTGTGGCTTCCTGTGATACACTAAACATTCGTGTGATGTTAGCTGAGCTCCAATGGATGTGCTCAGACCTGGATCAGCAGTGACTTCAAAGGGAGCAGAACAGTAGCAATATTTCTCCTCACTCTTTCCTCCTTGCCTCTGTTTTGCTTCCTTTCTCTGTATTTTTTAACGAACTGAAGTTTTGAGGCTTTACCGTTACACTTGTTTTCTAAAATTAATTTTTTAAAAAGTGCAGATCACAGAGTCCTAGGATGCCAAGCAAGCCGCCGATATCATAACAACGAACGTCTGTTAGGATCCGTCCCGCCTGTCACATTAGGTCCCGCCCATATCATAACAATGAACGTCTGTTAGGATCCGTCCCACCTGTCACATTAGGTCATTTGATGCAGAGGTAGTCCTGTCTGGCAACACAGATATACACACATGTGGCATGCACACGTACATACGCGGGGCTCGGGAGGAGCCAGGTTTTGTGGAACTGCATGTTTCTGGAGCTCAGATGCATAAGATCCCCCTGGGCAACATCCACGGACAGATGAGAACATTCGCCTCAGACACACCTGTCTCCAGCTGTTTCCAGCTGTTGCTCTGTGTGTTGAACTTCACCACACTCGAGACCAGTAAGACCAGAGTTCATCTCTGTCCACGTTCTCTGCTCTGTGTGTCTTTCTATATGTGGACACATTTTTAAATAGCCGGATAGAGCCTGGTAGTCTCCATCCCAGGTGTCTCCACCTTGCCGGGACTTACACCATGGACCTGGTGCTTGTGTTGTGCTTCCCTGGGCCTTGCGAGAACTTACCATCATGCCCTGGGCCTACTAGTAGCAACTTCCTCGCCAGTGGTGACAGCTAGAATACCTCAGATGTTTCCACCCGTCATCCCAAGGGCCAAGGTGCATAACTGCTCGCTCTCCTGGTTGAGAACCTGAACTCTGTGCGTCCTAACGCTGGCCTCCAGTGCACTACAAAGGTTTTAGTCCTGACACTGGCCTCCAGTGCACTACAAAGGTTTTAGTCCTGACACTGGCCTCCAGTGCACTGTAAAGGTATTAGTTACTCCAATGTCATAGGCAACTTGGCAATGGCGGAGCCTCCAGATGAACATCTCACAACCTAGTTTTGTTGTTTGTTTGTACACGTATGGACACGTGTGTGTGTGCGCGCGCACATGTGTGCCTGTGTGTGTGGAGATTAGAAGTTGACATTGGGCTTCCTTGGTCATCCTTCACTTTATTTCCTGAGGCAGGGTCTCTTGCTGAGCTTGGAGATAGAAGACTTGACTATTTTAGCTGATTAGTTTAATCTGCAGATTCCCTGCCTCCGCCTCCAGGGCACTGGGATTGTATTGGGGTGGCCTGTCCCCTTTTGGGGATCCGAACTCCAGTTCTTCTGTTGAGTGGCAAACATGTTAACCTGAGCCTTCTCCTGAGCTCAGCACAACACCATGTCCATACTGACCTTCCAGCAGCAACCTGACCCACACTCAGGAGTGAGGGCACCATTGGCATCCTTGTTTTAAGGAGGAGGAAACAGAGCAGCAACATACTGAAGCATGGGACCTTAGGGGGACCAGCAAAAGGGGATTGACCCTGGTGGAGGCACGGCTTTGTACACTTTTATCGATAGGGGCTCCTCACTAAACTGTAAAAGGTAGTTCCCAGAATGACTTCAGTGAATTCCCTCCTGGGTCCCCAGCCTACAGACACACACGCAGATGGCCTTTGCCCTGCATTTTCCCTAGCCACTGACTTCACGCTTGCAGCTAGCGAACAAGGCAGAGTGGGCACAACCCGCTGGGTGACAGGGTGCTTGTCTGCTTCTCACATTGTCATCATCTTAATGAGTTCACCTGCAGCTTCCTAATCCCCACAAGGGTGGGGCACCTATGTCTCCTGCTTGTGTGTTCCTGGGGCCCAGCATGGGACACACAGCAAGTATTCGGCTTTTCAAATGAACTGTATCGTTATTTAATTAAGGTCTGGGAGCACCACACACACACACACACACACACACACACTTCTCTGGGAGCAGCTCCCTTTTCCATAGCTCTGCCTTACAATCTGAATGGAAAAGATGGGAGTGGAGGTCCCAGAATAGAGTCCTAACAAGGAAAAGTTAAACCCTCACTGTGTTCTCCCCATCCTACCATAACCCTAGAAGAAGACACACTGTCCCTCAATGCTTACCTAAGGATAGCTCTCTGTGGTGTGCTGCCAGGAACCGCATGCATGTCCCCTGTGCAGTGGGGCCATCACAGAGCACAGTGGAGAAAACTCAAACTCACTGCACCTCTCTCTCTCTCTCTCTCTCTCTCTCTCTCTCTCTCTCTCTCTCTCTCTCCCCCCCCCCCTCTTCCTTCCTTCCTCCCTCCCTCCTTCCCCCCCCATCCACCCCTGTGAAATCCTTAGGATGAAGCAGCCTCTAGGAAGTGGCTGCCTCTATATCTGGGCGTACTGAGTTCAAGGTAAACCTGGGCTACATAGTGAGTTCAAGGTCAACCTGGGCTACTAGTGAGTTCAAGGTCAACCTAGGCTACATAGTGAATTTGAGGTCAACCTGAGCTACATAGTGAGTTTAAGATCAGCCTGAGCTACACAGTGAGTTTGAGGTTCACCTGGATTACACAATGAGTTCAAAATCAACCCAGACCACATGGGACCCTGACTCAAACAAAAAAGGAAAAAAAAATGAGGTTAAAATTCCTCAAACAGCCGGGCGGTGGTGGCGCACGCCTTTAATCCCAGCACTCGGGAAGCAGAGGCAGGCGGATCTCTGGGAGTTTGAGGCCAGCCTGGTCTACAAGATCTAGTTCCGGGACAGGCACCAAAGCTACAGAAAAACCCTGTCGCAAAAGAGAACCCCCCCAAAAAAAATTCCTCAAACAGCCATGGTGCTTAAAAGTTAATTCTCCAAAGTAAATCCAGGGCTTGGAAGCCAACTTTTACACACTTTTTTGAGTGCAAAGAAGTCAGCCCATTTGTCTACCGCTTTTTCTCCCTTGAGGGAAGAAGAGCGTCTGTCAAAGGAGGGCTGGCAACTTGCGTTTGTCCCCGCTGTCAGGGGATGTGGGGTTGAAAGAGGTGGTCCTCCACCCGTCCCTTCAGCACCACACATGTCTGCCATCTATTTACACTTAGCTAAAACAGTATAAACAGTTGAGGGGACATCATTCACATGGTGACAGCATTCCTGACATCCTGCATATACAAATCACCAGGTGCCTGCCTAACTGGCTTCACTTGTCTATCGATCCAGGCACTGCCCGTCAGGGGCAATCTGCAGAAAAGTGACTTGGCTTCAGCTGGCAACAGATGAAGCAGATTGTGGAAGAGCCTGTCTTCCTGGATCGTCTACGGAGCCAGCGCTGGGGTTCTGAGGTAGTCAGGTCAAGAGATGGCCTTACTATGCACAGGTTGTGATAGGAACTTAAGATCTGGGGGAAATGCCCAGTGGAGTCTGTCAACGAGCCTGGAGGAGAGCTGGCACACTCTGAGAGGGTGTCAGTCTGGACACATGCTTTCAGACAGACAACACAATTTCATTGAGCGCTTTCTAATGCCTGGCAGAGGTCCCCTTTTGGAGTCTTTTTATTTACTTATTTATTTATCTATCTGGTTTTTTTTTTCATGTGCATTGGCTCTTAACTACTGAGCCATCTTCCAATTCCATCCCTTTGGAAGGCAGCTATGCTCACAACTATACCACCAACACCACACCTTTCTTTGTAGTCTTAAGAAGTCCTTAAGCCAAGCATGGTCATTCATATCTGTACTCCCAGCTCTTGAAGGCCGAGAAAGGCAGGCTGCCATGAGTCCCAGGCCCATCTGCTCTACATAGTGGGTTTCAGGTTAGCCTAGGCTACACAGTGATACCTTGACTCAAAATAAATACATAAATAATAAAAACAAAGCTACTCGCCCCGTAAGAGAAAGGAGAGCTGGTGGACAGTCGTCTGTCAACCCTGCTAGGTAATGGAAGGAACACACTCCGGCTTGCGACTGGCTTATCAGACAAGGTGTCAAAGGCTCTACCATCTGAAAGTCCTATCGATGTAAGCAAGATTACCAGTGTTCATTTAAATACTGACTTAGCCAGACACTGGGTGTACTTCAGCATGAGAGCATAGCTGTCTGTCGGGCACTCTCTCTATGCCAGCATTTTTAACCTTTTTCCATCCACTCAACAATTACTGTACGTTAGCTCACGTAAAAGGCCACTCAGTAAGCTGTGGTACTCACATTCCACACCACAAAGAAAGAAAACCCTTCTAATTAAACATGACACACGGTTCTCCTCTCAGCACTGAGAATTTATCTCATACTTACTGAGTCTTTAAATGTATTTCGTAAAAGATCTTTATTATGTAGCGGTTATATAAAACAGAAAGATAAGCAAAATAAATTAGTGAAGGCATTCTGGAAACTGCTTCCAACTGGCCCCTGGCAGTGATTTTAAGATATTGATTATATGATTTACTTTAATTTCTGGGATGTGGAAATCTACAAGGAATGTCTTTACATAAGCAAAATGATGTTTTGGAAGCATATGCTATATTCTGGGTTCTCTGAGAGAAAAAAAAATGTTACTCCAGCCATATCTAACATAACAGTTCCTTCCTTGCGACATTTAAATGACAGAATCAAGAATTACACATGCAACTATTTGATGACTAGCATAGTTCGTGTTCACTGTCAAGTTGGTGGTGTCACTTAAGAGACACCCCTGGGTGTGTCAGTAAGGAGTTTCACTAAGGAAGAAGGCTCCACCCTGAATATGGGTGATGCCATCTATGAACTGGAATCCCAGACTGAAGAAAAAAGGAGACAGTAAGCCAAGCACCAGCGTTTATCTCTCTCTGCTTCCTGACTGCAGGTGACCTCAGCTTCTCACTACCACAACCTCCCCACAATGTTGGACTGTTCCTTCAATCTGCGAGCCAGCATAGCCCTTCAGTTTCTTAAGTTGCTTTTTGACAGACAGTTGTCATAGCAACAACCAACACTACTAATACAATAGCCACTTTGATCCTGTGAATCTTGAATAGGGGAGATCCTGACCTAGCCCAGTGTTGGAGGAGGCCGCTTGGTGGTTCTGGCCACTCAATCTCAAAATAATCTCACAGAAACCATATTATTAAATCGCTGCTTGGCCAATTAGCTCTAGCATCTTATTGGCTAACTCTTACATCTTAATTTAACCCATCTTCATTAATCTGTGCATCACCATGAGGTCATGGTCTACCAGCAAAGTTTTAGCACATCTGTCTCCAGCGGCTCCATGGCTTCTCCCTGACTCTGCCTCCTTTCTCCCAGCCTGTATCCTAGCTTTCCCCACCTAGTTCTGTTCTGCCCTGCAATAGGTCCAAAGCAATCCTTTATTAACTAATGGTATTCACAGCATACAGAGGAGAATCCCACATCCACGCAGGAAAAGTCTCCAGGGAGATCTTTATGCCAAAACTAGAAAGGAGACGAAGAAGCAGAAAAACAACCAGCAGACGTCAAGACCTATCCTGTCTTCTCATCGACCCCTGTCTGGCCACGTTGGGCCACTGCTCTCATGGTTCCCATTTCACAGAGGCAGGGAGTGAGATGTAGAGGAGGGGAGGTTCTTGCCTACGAATACACAGCTAGCTCACAGCAAAGGTGAAGTTGGGCCTTCTCGAATGATAAGGTGTTCTACTTATTCAAATAGGCAAGCTTCATTCTTGCTGTGGCGTGGCAGGGGAGATCGGGGAGCACCAGTATAAACTCAGGTGACATCAAGAGTTTTAGTTCAGAGAAATGGCTCACATCCCATGTTCAGATGTTCAGATCATAAGTCAGAGACATGGAAGGACACAATGTAAGATTATGCATCAGAATCTCCTCACCAAAATTAAAAAGTTTTTACACATCTGGCTTAAGGAGCTCTAGTAAGTACATTCAAAAACCCTGGTTCATATCATTTATATCAAGGAGCTAAGCTGGGAACAAAACCCTGGGGAAGAGGGAGGATGTTTTCTTCCTAAAAATACCCTTAAAGACACACTAAAGATATGTCTCTTTGGTGATCTTAAAATCCCATGTCTACTTTTATACCTAATATTTCCATTGTCTACCCTTATGAGTCCCTCATTTCTGGGTCATGGAGAGACATATCATCATGCCAGGGAGTGTGGAAAAACAAAGGAGCTCACCCCCTCATACACAGAAGTCAGAACATGAGAAGGGGAAGAGGACCCAGCATATGTGACCTACTTCTTCCAACTAGACCCCACCTCCCAGTGATGCCATTATATAATGGATTCATAAGGAATCCATCCCTTAATTAGTTCAGACACCTCAAGATCCTTTGGT
Source organism: Chionomys nivalis (assembly GCF_950005125.1). Taxonomy (NCBI): domain Eukaryota; kingdom Metazoa; phylum Chordata; class Mammalia; order Rodentia; family Cricetidae; genus Chionomys; species Chionomys nivalis. The sequence continues at coordinate 8,753,139 of NC_080094.1, read as the reverse complement.
TTTCCAGTACCCTTGTCCACACATGAGCCTTTGAAGAACATTCCATATCTAAGTCATAACATGAAGGCCATGGTAGAGATGTAGGAAGTCATATTTGCTATCGGGATCTACTGCTAACCAGAGAACAGGATTTGCATGCAAATCCATAACCTCTCTAGAAAATTCTGAATGGGTTTCTTCGTTTCTTTCCTGGTTGTTCTGAGAAGATACCCTGACAAATGCAGCTGAAGGGAGCTAGAGTTGGACTGGAGAGATGACTTGGCTGTCCTTCCAGAGGACAAAGTCTCAGCACCCCACATCACGCAGCTCATGAACCCCTGTAGCTCTAGAGGAATCTGATGCCTCTGACCTTTAAGGGAATATGCACAGACACACACATCTACATAATTTTAAAAAATAACAATAAATTGGAGAGGGGACATGGAGGATTTACTCTGGTTCCCATGGTGGCCAGAGCTTAAGGTAGCTGGTCACATTATATGCACAGTAAGGAAGCAGAGCTAAATTCACACACGCATGCTCAGATCTCTTTCTGCTCTTACATAACTCAGGATCCAATGCCCAGGGAATGGCGCTGTCCACAATGCTTGGATCTCTCCCCTGATCCCATGTGCCCCCAGGCTGCCCTAATCTAGACAATCACTCATCCTAATCGAGACTCACTTTTCAGCTGGTTGCAAATTGTGTCAAACTGATAATCAAACTAATCACCATTGATAAATTTCATTCACATTATAGAGTCTAAGATGCCCAAGGATTCCCTAAGAATTCACTGAGTCATTCATCAAGTATCCTGGAGTACATATCACATGTCATGAGCATGCGCTCCTGTGTATTACTTAGCCCAATAGATGAAGGGCCCTGCTCTTTGGAGCATACAAACAAAGATTATTTGACCATAGTCATAGTAAGGAGGCCACATCTATAGCAGCAAGTCGGACATTGGTAAGCATGATGGGTAAAGAAAGCTACAGCAGATTGAGGGGACCAAGGATCCCAAGAGGAAGACCATTGCTGTAATGAATGGGGTGACAAGGGTAACATTCACTAGAAATTCTGTTCAAGCAGACTGGAGGATCAGGAAAGGTAGAGAAAGGACAGAGTGAAAGCTAACAGAAGTGCATCTTGCCTGGTGAAGGAAAAGTAATGAGGCCAATTTGGTCAAGACAAAGAAAAATCCGAGGAGGAAGCGGATGAGCTAAGTCACACATGTAGGAATCCAGGGATCCTACTGAGAAAACTGTAAAACTTACAGTTATTAACTCAAGTTAATCTTCCCGATTAGTGGGTCTCACTATGACATTTCCATGCATTCATACATATGCTTTAGTGTCATCAACCCTCCCTTAGCTCTTGAGGAGAGACTGACTATCCATAACACAAAGAAAAGAACGAGTGATCCAAACAGATGAATAGAGGACATATAGCCACTAATTAAACGAAGGAATGCTCACTAGCATGATCCCCAAGGAAATGCAGGTCAAAACTAGACCAAGCTCATAGAGATTCCACCTTACCATTGCCAGAATGGCCATTAACCAGATAACCAACAGCTGACGAGTGCTGGCGAGTGGGTGGAGGGACAGGAACGCTTACACACGGTTGATGAGACTGCAAATTCATCTGGTCACTCCGGAGACGAGCGTGGAGGGATCTCCAACAAAGAGGACTTGAACTTTGGCTTTCTAAACTTTGGGATGGGTGTCGCTGGAGGATCTTGAGTGGGAACGTGTCACTTGATGGCCCAGAGTGCGAAGAAGCAACTATATGGCAGAGCACAGGGCAAGGTTGGTTAATGAGACTGAAAACCCAGTTAGGAAGGGAGAGCGACCTGCAGCATGGTAGGGGACTGGGTTGGCAATGATCCACCTCCTATTTCGAAACAGCTAGAAGAGAGGACAGTGATCGTTCCCAACACAGAGAAATGATGAGTGTTGGAGGGTATGGGCTCCAGTTATCGGGGTTCACTCATCACAGGTTGTCTATATGAATCAAAATGGCTCATCTCACCTCATATATATGCAATAAATACATATATCTTCAAAATTAAAAAGTAATTAAAGTCCCACTGTACAAAATAAACAATCAGCTATGAGTAGCAGGTGTGGCTGGAGTCTGGAGGAGCGGAGGTGGATGGGAGGAGCTAAGGAAATGACTTTCACTTTCCATTGCATTCCAGAACTTACTCAGTGGAGGATGCTGTTGGGGAGATGCTTGGCTTAGGGTCTGCGCACCTGCCTCCCATCCTGACCCCGCCCACTCCTTCTGTACAGCTACTTGCGTCTCTCCTGTTGGCTTCAAACCCCTCATTTTAAACTGGAGGCAAGCTGAGTGTGGTGGTGCACTCCTGTAACCCAACACTCAGGAAGCTGAGGCAGGAGAATGGAGCCCAGAGCCAGCATAGTTAGCATCCAAGAGCCTGTCACACACACTGGCACACACACTCACACAAACACACACACACCATACACACACACATACATGCACAACATACACACACACCATACACACATACATATATACACACCATACACAGACAGTCACAGCACACACACATATGATACACATCACACACAGACACACCATACACACACGTGTGCATCAGATACATAGCAAGTGCTTAAAGAAATTAAAAGGAATCCCCTCCTTCTTGTCCCCTGACAAGAGAGATTTCATGAGATGCAAATCCTATTCTAGAAGCCATTCAGATCTACTGTTTAAGTTGGTTTGCTTAAGTAACTAATTCAGATCTGGGACTGCATTGGTGAGATGCCCAGAACTCTAGCGACGGGCTTAGTTGAGCGTGAAAGGTCTTTATGAATGAAAGATAAAATGAAAGAAAGATAAAGCTAGAGCTCGCAGTACCATGAAGCAGGAATTCATTCCGGGTTGGTAAAATTGGTCAGACTGGTCAGTCATATGAATAGCACAGCAGATTGCATTGGTTCACATAGAACTTTTTCCAGCACAGTATCGCTCAACACCACTGACAACTGCCAATTTTACCAGCATAGCTGCGGAGAAAGGGTTGGTTGGTAAAAGGCCCAACCTACACCTTTGCCTCTCTCTTTGCCTGGATGAACCAGAAGTCTCTCTCTCCCTCCCTCCTTCTCCTGTGTATGTGTTATGCCTCTCTCTCTCTCTCTCTCTCTCTCTCTCTCTCTCTCCTCCTCTCTCTCTCTCTCTCTCTCTCTCTCTCTCTCTCTCTCTCTCTCTCTGTGTGTGTGTGTGTGTGTGTGTGTGTGTGTGTGTGTGTGTGCCTGCACCATTTTCACTCCATCCTTTATGGATGAGAAAGCTCCCATTCTACGTGGGCCCATCATCTGTACCCAGGCCTCTGTCGCTGAGCACATAGGTTGGTTCAGTACATTAGCTACTCTGAACAGTGCTTCAGCGAATGAACGTACAAGGATCTCTGTGATGGTCCAACGGGGAGTCCTTCAGGTAAAAACCCAAGAGCAGCAGAGCAGGGCATGTGAAAGAGATTTCTAGGCGTTTCAAAACCTTATGAGCTAACCTAGTGTTTTCAACTGAACCATCTCTTCACTTTAAATATTTCTTTTTATTTTATGTGTATGAGTCAGCTTGGATATATATGTATGCATGCCACATGAGTGCCTGGTGCCCTCAGAGGCCATAAGTGGGCATTGGACTCCCTAGAACTGGAGTTATGGAGGGTTGAGAGCTGTCACTTGGGTGCTGGGGTCTAAACCAGGTATCTGTCATCCCGGCAATTGCCCACTTACCCGCTGAGCCATCTCTCCAGGCCCTGAACCACTGCACTTATTATGCCTGCTGGTATTGGGCAGCCCTTACCATTAGAGCAGTCCAGCTAGCCCCATTTCCCATAAGAACTACTTCGTTTAGGTGTGTTTTCGCAAAATGTAGTTTTCTGTGAACATGTATTGTATGAGAACGGAGTCACACTCACCTGGCCCCACAGTGCACAGGGTCACACTCACCTGCCCCCACAGTGCACAGTCACACTCTCCTGCCCCCACAGTGCACAGGGTCACACTCACCTGCCCCCACAGTGCACAGAGTCACACTCACCTGCCCCCACAGTGCACAGCGTCACACTCACCTGCCCCCACAGTGCACAGCGTCACACTCACCTGCCCCCACAGTGCACAGCGTAACACTCACCTGCCCCCACAGTGCACAGCGTCACACTCACCTGCCCCCACAGTGCACAGCGTAACACTCACTTGCCTCTGTGTTACAAAGCATCACAGAGCATGGCACGGTGAGAAGGAACGCTGAAAAGCTGGCTCCATGCACAGCTGGGCAGGACATTGGCTCTGGATGCAATAAGCTCTCTTCAAAGCTGAACTACCCAGTTCTGGGTCTGTGGTCATGGGAAATTTAGTTTCTGGAAGACTAGGATTTCTCACCCTTGAACCTAGAACAAATGATGCCTCTCTCTCTCTGGAGTGTTGGGAGGATCCAAAAGATAAAACATTTAAGGCACTGAATAGGCAGCACTATTAGAACGTGGTCCACAAAGCAAACGGGGCACTAATTAAGTCACATGATCTAAGTCATCATCATAGCAATACAGGGTCAGATGGGGGGGTCTCAAAATCGAGACTTCTAGCTGGTTTCAAAAGAGCAGTCTACCCATGTGTCTGCATGCCACCCGCTGAGCAATGGCAGAAACCTCTAAACCAAACTGAGAACCACACAGTTCTCTGGGCTCCAGTCCCCACACTGAGTCATGGTCTGTAGCTCAGTTTATTAGGACAAGATTATATTGAGCAGACGCAGATGCTTCCACGGGAGGAGGGTCCTTCCCATACATACGACAAATGGAGCTAAGGTAGAGCTGCACCCTCGTCTGGGGAAGATGAGCTCATTTGTAAGTGGCTTATTAAGGCGTGCGTCATTTTCCTGGTCGGCGGTAGCGAGGCTACAACTTCGGGGACTAATGTGATCCATCATGTTATTATATATTTAGGAGCTTTTGGAAAATGCAGTTATTTACTCAACCGGCTGTGTATATAGACTATTTGAAGCAGAGTTTTGACCCAGTAGACTGCACCAGCTCCATCCATCGTCTCAATGAGCATGTGGGGACTCTTAAATATGCAGATTATTGACACAATAGACTCGGAGATCTGCAAGTGCGCTCTAGACACGGAAGCCACCGGGGGATGATACGTCTCTCAAAAGCATTTTCAAAGCAGACCCAAGCATGCAGCCAAGCTCTATGGTTAATGTACCTGTAGAGAGAGGAGACTTCAGAACAAGGGTTCTGATCTCTAGAAATGGGACTTTCTTCTAAGTATTATTTGATTCTTCTTGTTTGGGTCTGTGACTATAGAACATACCAGTACCTCTACCACATGTCTGGCCACCCAAGAACTTCAGGTTGATTTTTTTTCCCTAAATAGGGTTTTGTGAAGCACAGTCTGGCATCTAACTGTAGATGGAAGTTTCTTTTTTCTTTTTTTTTTTTTTAGATGGAAGTTTCTGCCTCACCTGGTCCCACAGTCATTTGGTCCCAAAGAAACACACAGAGGCTTATACTAATTATAAACTGTTTGACCTATTAGCTCAGGCATATTATTAACTAGCTCTTACAACTTAAATTAACCCACAATTCTTGTCTATGTTTAGCCACATGGTTTGGTACCTTTTCTCAGTAAGGCATTCTCATATTGTTTCCTCTGTGTCTGGCTGGTGACTGTGTGTCTGCCTTTCCTCTTCCCAGAATTCTCCTAGTCTGGTTGCCCCACCTATACTTCCTGGCTGGCTACTGGCCAATCAATGCTTTATTAAACCAATATGAGAGACAGATTTTTACAGTGTACAAGAGTATTATCCTGTAGCATTCAACTCTATGTAAATGAGGCTGGTCTTGAACTCCTGACCTCATTGTTTCTATCTCCCAACTGTTGGGAATATAAGCATTGAAAGAATTTTATTTTATTCTGCCATGCTAATAGTTTATTCTGGGAACCAGAGAGATGGCTCAGTGGCTAAGAACACTTGTTGCTCTTCAGCCAGACCTACTTGGGTTTAACACCCATCACTCACATGTCTCACAACCATTTGGAACACCAGCTCTGATGTCCTCTTCTGACCTCCACAGGCACCACACACAGACATACACACAGGCAAAATACTTATACCCATAAAATAAAATAAATAATTCTGAAAATATTTTTGAAAATAATTCAGTCAGTTTGCATTTATGCAAATTCATTTAACTGACAGTGTGTGCCATTCGCCAGAGAGTGAGTGGGTCTTTGATGGTGAGAAACACCATTAGTATTAGTTTCCTTGTAGCTTTGATAAAATGCCCAAGGAAGGAGGTTTAAGACAGGAAGGGTTTGTTTGGGTCCACAGTGTGAGTCTACCAGATGGCAAAAGCTTGAGGAAGTTGGTCACACAGCGTCCACAGTCAGGGAGAAAAGAGAGATGAACGCTGGTTCTCAGCTCACTTTCTTTTTTTCTTTCTTTCTTTTTTTTTTTTTAAGTCCAGGACCCCAGCTGAAGAAATGGTTCTAGCCAAATCTGGGGTTGGTTTTTCTACCTACATTATCCTAATCTGGATAATCCCTCATAGACAAGCCCAAAGATTTGTTTCCATGGTGATTATGGATCCCACCCAGCTGATGATCAAAAGATGGCCTGGAACTTGAGGGGAAAGCAGGAGCTTGTTGGGAGAAGTGGCGCTCAGAAACGGGTGGAGCCCATGTCCCCGGGAGGATTGGAGAAGTGGAATAGAGTTATCTGCATGATGGTCTTGTAGGGAAATCCGCTTTTAAAAACTGCGACCCATCTTTGAATCATGAAATCAGATTCACGAGAGTCTGACAGCTCAGCCTGGGGCACGTGCTTACGTTTTAAAAGCAGGAAGAAAGAGGGGAAAGGAAAAGAAATGAGGACGTGTTCATATTTTGTTTCACTTTTCATTCTTTTAAATGAACCATCAAGCTGAGTATGGAGTCGCACACCTTTAATGACAGCATCTAAGAAGCCGAGGCAGGTAGATCTCTGTGAGTTTGAGGCCAGCCTGATCTGCATGGTGAATTCCAGGACAGCCAGGGCTACACAGAGAAACTCTGTTTCCAAACCTACCCCCCTCCCAAAAAAACAGATCGTCAGATATTTATCAGATATATTTGAAGTGTTTTGTTCAGACACCATCCAACATGCTAAAGTCCCATCCCATTAAACTCCCAGAGACCAGAATCTACACCTCGCGACCTTTTCCCAATGGGCCTGCACGAGAGTAAGTCTACAGAGCTGGTGATGTCATTCAGACTTCATGCTTTGGAAAGTACGAGCTTGGCACAGTTGCCCAGACACTTTCTGATCTCACTCCCCTCTGGGATCTAACTCTAACCTCACAGACACTGAAAGCATAATGGTGATCCTCAGGATCTGGGGACAGTAGTGAGGTAACTGGTAAAGAGAGGCTGGGAGACGGTGCAGCACTGACCAGGGAGTCCGTTCTGGTGCTCTGTTGTACAGCAGGGGACTACACTTAACAAGAACGTGATGTGCTGAGATTTCAGAATACCTGAGGCAGGATTTTAAGTATCCTCTTCATAAGGAAATGAAAAAATACTAAGAACTGAGGATATTAACTCCTGGTTTGATTACTATAAAACATAACTCTCTATATGGAAATAGCCCATGCATCTCTAGCATATATAAAATTATTATATGCAAGATATTATACACTCAGGCGTGAGGCAAGGTGGTCCTGGCAGCAATAGGGCACAGCAAGGATGCTGTACACCTATTTGTGAAACAGTGAAAGGGGCACGGGACAGGACGGTGCACGTGTGACCAGCTGGATTAGTTAGGGGCATGGGGACAGGATATCTAAACTCCTGGGAAATGTAACCTCAGCAACACTGCTCTTCATAGCTAGATCTCCGTTCTTGTCACATGCGGAGGCCTTGCACGCACCAGGCACTCTGGGCTCTCTCCAATTTGTCTGGGTACTTGTCACTGTGATCCTTAAGGCAGGGGTCGCTGTGGATCTCAAATTATAGAGGGTGGGACTGAGGCCACAAAGCTGTGTTCGTGATGACAAAGTGAGATGCAGCGGAGGGGGAGTCCGATGAGCAGCAACCGCTTCCTTCCCACACCTTCTGCAAACAGAACATGGCCACATAGTCTCCCCTGGCTCATCTTGCAAAATAGACCCAATTCTCTGCCCAGCCCCAAGCCCCACTGGCAACTAGAGGCACCAGCAATAATTCCCTTCCTCACCCTCAGTACCCGAAGCTTCCGCTGGCCTTCACTGCCACCGTTAAAGCTGTGGTAATACGGAACTAAGCCAGGAGGACCCCTTTTTCTGCATATATAGGAGCGAAAAATGTCTTCAGACACTGTCACGTGGCTCCAGGGAAGAAAAATGACTCCAGGATGATATCGCTGTGGGTATGACGGGAATACACCTGGCCCCTGGTCTTCTAGAGAAATCAGCTGCCAGAAAATGATCTCATAAAACCACTCACCCTGGAAGACAAAGAAGGAGAGCAACAACAGACGGTAGCTAGTATTGCCCACTGGCCTCCGGAGGCACAAACACATGTGCGTGCACCCACACACCTGTGTACACACAAATAACAGCAACAACAGAAAGAGCAGGGAAGAAAAGAACTCTGAGTGATGAGTGAGGTCCAGAGAGAGAGGTAAAGGAAGGACCCTCGCATAGAACCGAGACTCCAACAGGTGCAGACTCAAACCCTGATCAGCTGTGTGACCCTGGAGCTGCAATTAATGTTCCCCAAGATGCTATTTCCTCATTTGTTCGGGGAGAAACCAAAAGGCAGACAGAGCTGTTGTGGGGAATCAAACAACACAGCACATGTAAAGACGTTAGACCACCAGTCTTACATGTAAATCTGTGCCCCCACAGAACCTAAATATCAGGGCTCTTTGATGCCCCTGGATGTGGGGCGCTCGCTCCCTGACACTGAAGATGCTCAAGTATCTGCTAATCATCCTCTTGAGGATTGATGGAAGATGAGAGCAAGTACGAGAGCCTACACTCAATGCTCGCCCCGTCCTTACGTTTAATCATGTTCAGTGGTAGGAATGGAAGTCTATTTCCAAGTGGGTGGGATAGAAAGGAATTCTGTTCGTGTGGGCTGCTCACGGCGATCGCTAGTGAAGAATGCAACATGAAAAAGAAGGGTTGGAAGGTCTCTTCTCAGAGTCATGTGTGGTAGGATCAAAGAGTCCCCAAGGCCAGCTCACCCTTCCCTGTCCTCAAACTTGGCACCACTCCACGATGTGTCTTTCCACCTTGGATTTCTGTGACTCAGGAGGCAGCAAACGCTCCTCACCGAAACACAAGAACCTGCCGGCTCCCTGACAACACCAATTTAGCTTCTGGGAGGCAACGCTGGACTTTCTTCTCTCTTTCTTTCTTCCTTAATGGGAAGTGGTCACAGCCGCGAACTTAGCAAAAGACGTGGGTTAAAGTTTGTCCGTTCTTGGCTAATGCAGTTAGACGTTTTTGAGCAAAGGCAACGAGAAGCGATCATTACCCATTATCTGCATGAGATATTTCAGAGAAAGAAGCAGCGTTTGCCAAAAAAAAGAAGAGAAGAGCTGTTTGACTTCCAGCCAGGCGAGAGGGAAACAGGATCACCTTCACATTCTGTAGGACGCTGCGCTAGCCACATTATTTCAAGCAAATTGGAAAAAACCCGAAGAAGTACAGATGGTGCACTGGCTCCCCATCCTTCCCAGAGGTCAATGAACAATGAGCCCGTGTCCCTTTCCCTGGCACAAAAAAGATAGACTCCTATTCTTGAAAAGAATAATGGGTGGGCATGCGTGTGTGTGCACATGCATGTGTGTGTGTGTGTGCATTTACACAGCCTTGTGCAGGAGAATGTATAGGAAAAAAGTAATGGCACTCCACTGCAAAACTGCAAACAGTTGTTCCAACTCCACAGTCAAAGCCTGGGGTTCTCCATGGGATAAGGCAGCCTCCATCCTGTTGCAATTTCTCCCCCAGTTCCTGACTGATGGTCGTCTCCATATTGGGGATATTCTAAGGATAATGATCCTAAACTGGAGTCAACAGAAAGCTTCCAAAGCGACTCCCTTCTCCATGAATATTTTCTCACTCTGCTATTTTACATTGTCGCTAAGATGCATCCCAATAATAACACATGCTGGCCCGAAAGCTGAGGTAGCAGGATATACACTATTCTTTTTCCTCAGAGACCTTCTGCTTCAAGCATTGGTCACTTCTCTCAATGCAAAGCCTGGGGCTCTGCACAGAGACCTTTTCCTCTTGGATAGCGGGCCGGTGTGTTTCTCAAAGATTGCAGACAGACATTATCATTACGGGCAACGATCTCATAACTTGCTGCTCTGTGTTAGAGTGTCACATCTGCAGAAGTTCCCTGCACGTATCCCTGGCGCCTTATACAAATGATTTGCATTAAACAGCAAGTCCCACCCTGAAGGAGGTTATCTGCTCACCTGTGCACTAACAAACTCCCTTGTAGTGAATGCAAATGCCACGTGAGTGCCGTCACTCTGGGAAAAGATTTCAGGAAAACAGAAAATGTAGAAGACAACAGATTTCAGACGTTTATAGGTCCAACTGAAGATTAAAATTCTCAGTTCTCATAGTGTCTAGTGTGGGGCTGGGAGCTTGGAGGACGTACTGTATCTGAGCGTTTTATGTCCTTTCTGCGATGAGATGCCCTGGCGACCTTACAAACTGTTTCCTACTATTATTCCCGTTATCAGTGAAGATGCCATCCCTTCAAAAATATCAGCACTTTCCCCAGGATCACAGTGAGAAATACATGGCCGATCTGAGCTACAATCTGCCTGATCCAAGACTGTGTGTCATTTCACCTCTTCCTTACTTGACTAGTTCTTTCCTGGCCCTTCCTGATCCTGGGAAGGAACCTGGGGCCTCGTGTATACTAAGCAATGTCTCTACACTGAGCCTCATTCCATCTCTCTTTACTTTTTATTCTGAGACAGGGTTTTGCTAACTTCCCCATGTTCACCCTGAATTCACCCTGTAGCCCAAGGTTGCCTTTACTGCAAGATCTTTCTGCCTCGGCCTTCCAAAGAGCTGTGACTGCAGGGCCCAGCTTCAGAAGCCTTATCTAAGAGATGTGTCTATCTCTTGCCTGGTGTTTCCTTGTAAGCACCATGTGGCAGTAAGCAGTTATGTGTAGATCTTTCCACCTTTCCCAAAGCTGGTCCCCACACATCCTTAAGATCTCTATGTTAGAGTAGAGACCCATATCCCAGTGATTTCTCTGCTTAGACATTTACATTGTGGAGTCTTGATAGAGGGATGTCCTGGAGATTGTCTGAAATGTTCCCCATCCTGCAGGGTTTGGGGCAAGCCTAAAAGTCTGCACGTCTCCTGCTGCTAACACAGCGAACAGACTCTGAACAGTGAGAGCGCACAGCACATTGGCTCCCCTACCGCTTCTTTGCCCTAAAAAAGGAACCTAGAGGCAGGCAGGCTTGGACTGTGCTCAGAAAGTTGGGGAGACGAAACCCAGAGAAGCAGCCCGGGTCTTCAGCCTCAGTCTCACCTGCTCCACAGCTCGTGTTCAAGGATTGCAAATGAGTGGACCCCAAACACACCTTGTTTTATTTCTGTAGTGTGACCAGAACAAAATGCCTGGGGAAGACAGCTCAGTTAGTAATGAGCTTTCCTTGCAGGCACGAGGACCTGAATTTGGTGCCCAGAACCATAGATAAATACATAGATAGACAGACAGATGACAGACAGACAGACAGACAGACAGACAGACAGACAGACAGATGAATAGATTTTGTAACCTCAGCATCAGAGGGACAGAAACAGACAGATCCCAGGGGTTCACTCGCTGGCCAGCCTAAGGAAATCAGAGATCTCCAAGCCAGTGAGAGCTGGCTTCTGAGCAATGACACCTGAGGTGGCTCACACCTTCATATTCACCCGTGCATGCAAATAAAGCCAGGGAGCCCTTGACTCTGCCATACAGCCTGAGCAGCCATTATGCTTCCCCAGCCTGGCACAAACCGTACGACCCCTCAGCGTCTCTCCACCCAGGCAAACGTCTGTTCGTATTTATCCTCGAGTGTAGGATTGTTTCTTTTTCCGTGTGGCCTACTTTCCCCACTCAGTCACCTGCACCCTCGCGAGGATGTGTGACCTTTCTGTTACCTCTTGCTCCCCATTCTGAGGGCCCATTTCTGTCAGTAACTCATCTTTCCCTCTCCTTGACTTTGGAGGAATCCCCCAGGACAGAAGTCCCAGTGAAACTCACCCAGAGCATCTTGGCCGTGGTAGCAGAGAATACATTTGGGGGAGGGGGGGAAATGAATGAACAAAGGAAGCATGCTGACTGATTGAGGGTCTGTTTCCATGGGCTTGAACTACTTTCGTCCTTTTGGCTAGTAATGAAGATGTGAATGAAGTCACAACGTGAGAAAACAGGTTCGCAGTCTGAAGGCTGAGATGATGGGCCAGGAAGATACATTGCATAGGTATACATCCATAATAATACATACCCCATCTGATAGGCATCCATCGTGCATCTGAATTGTTCTAAGTCGCGGATCAGTTTTTCAGGAAAAGCAAAGGGAGAGAAGGGGGGGGGGATAAAAAAGTTCCTCATTTGCTTCCACGAGTTCTTTAGGGCTCTGGATGAGCCCCCCGGGGTTGTATGCGCTCTCTCTTCAGTGTCCCCTCAAACAAAGAACTCTCCTTATTTGATTCTGAGATTCAGATCAAGGGAGGAACAAAACCCCCACTTTCCCTTTGAGACAGTCTCACTATGTAGCCTTGAACTCATAAAGATTAGCCTGTCTCTGTTTCCAGTGCTGGGATTAAAGGCATGTATCACCAAATCTAGGTAAAGTGTGCTCTCTTTAGGTTCTCTCTGTCTCTCTCTGTCTCTCTGTCTCTCTCTCTCTCTCTGTCTCTCTCTCTCTCTCACACACACACACACAAATACAGAGAGAGACAGGCAGACAGACAGAATAAGATACTAGGTTCCCTGCTCTGTTGCTTTCCACCTTATTCCCTTGAGACGGGGTCTCTTGGTGAACCTAGAACTAGGCTAGCAGCCCCCCAGTTTGGTCTCCATTCTGCACAGCACTTAAGGTTACAGGCTCACAAGGCCATTTCTGACTTTTTACAAGAGTGCTCATAAAGGATTTGAACTCAGGTCCTCATGCTTGTACACCAGGCACTCTTCCTCACAGAGCCATCTCCCAGTCCCTCAAACCCTCCTCTCTCACTACTGTGTCTAAGTCACAGACATATGAATGAGTACATACCACGGGGCATGGAGGAGCATCTCTGTGCCTCGAGTGATAGAACGGTTGCTGAAAATATCTCTGATACGAAATGTGTCTGAACTTGGGTAAGTTTTTTAGACTACAGGCAGGCTAAGTCGGGATGCATGTATCATCTCAGGAGACAGAGATGCCTGCAGCCCCCAGCATCCCATCATCCTGAGAGAGAAAGCGGATGAGTCCTCCACACTGCCCCTAGAGAACCCAGGTCTGGACTTGGCCACCATCTAAAAGTAGCTCAGTTTCCTAACACACCATACCCTCCATGTCTGCACTCAGCCTGCCAGCAGCAGCACCACTAATCCCGTATGCACTAACAGACTACAGACCACATGCACCAAATCATGGCAGGGCCTTTGCCTGTATCAACGCTTAGCACACCTGCTGGATATATGGCATGGGACTGTCCCCACCCCTCATTTAGATCTGCCCCACATACAGAGGACTCTTTCTGTGACATAGAGGGACCAACTGACAAAATGATCCCTTCACAGCAGGTGTGTTATTAAATGAGATCTTGGTCAAATTCTGGTTTGTTTTTGAACATCTGACTTCTGAAGCTTTAAATGCTTTTCAGGTTAAAACCTGTTTCACCTCCTCTGCCATCTTATAAACTGTCCATGTTTTAACCCGTGAATTTATTTTTCAAGGCAAACCTAGGAATGTATTATTGCAAAGGGCTGATATCTAACAAGAGACCACCTGTGAGTTATTTTTGTACAATCTCATTGAAACAATTTTTACTGCAGGTTTTTAGAACAAACAAAGCAGTTGTCTTTTTTTAAAAAAAAAAAAAAGCAGTAGTTTTCTTTTTATTTTTTAACTTTTAACATAAGAGAAATTTTCCAAAAACATAAGGATTTATTTCTAAATTTACCCACATACTGTTAAAGTACAAAGAATTCAGGAGATGATTCCCCTAATATCTAGGGAGCACACACCACTGAGCTGTGATGGAGTTTGTCTTCATATGTTAGAGGCAAAATTAGCCCACGGTGTCAGGCAGCCTGTGTGTGGATCTTTCTCGAAGCAGACCATTCACCCTAAGAGCCTAATTGCTCATGCGCCACAGCCTTGATGTCTTTTCTTAATCTTCAGGCTTAAGACAAACCCACACTGCAGAAAGTTAGGCAGCAAAAAAGCCAGTGGCTCCATCAGCCAGAAACCATGGTTCCTGGGGGCGGTCTTGTCTCCCTGAGCGAACTGATAAAAGTGGCTGTAACTCACACCTGATCCTTTGGAGGGGGTAAGAGCTGATCACAAGAGAGCAGGTCTTCCTGCTGAGTAGCATGAGGTTGCAGAGAAAATAATGCTCTGTCTGATCTAGTCATTCATTCAAGCATCTGTGGACAAGGTGTAATCGTGCCAGGGTGAGACTTGGTACTGAGAGAAGCAATGTTTGTGAGGCGGATTGTTGGGACAGATATTTTAATTCTGTGTTCAGGGAGAGCCCCAAGCCGTCAGTAAACACAGTTAGGCCGATGCTCTGGGATGACTAAGTTGTGGGCTCTGGTTGAATTTACAGAAAGAAGGGAAACTGGCCAGAAAAAGTATCTTTTTGAGAAACGGCCTTGGCCAAAAGGCAAAGAGAATGAACTCCAGGGAGGTAAATCTGCAACTTCAGAGGACCAGGTTAGCTGCCAGTTTTGTTTTGCTCCTCAGCCCTGCAGAGCAGGGAGGGTGTGGCTGCCTGAGGGAAGAGCCAGGAGGCGCCCAGACACCAGATCCGATTGGCTCCTATAGTCAGCCCTCAGAGTTTGCATTTCATGTTAAGTGTACCAAACCCTTTGCCAGAGTTAAAACAGGAACTTCCTGGCCTGACCCGTTTTGCACAGAATGTTCTAGCAACAGAGCTAGTGAACACCTGTCATTCCAGAACTCCAGAGACTAAGACAGGAGAACTGTAAGTTCAAAGTCAGCCTAGGTTGCATTCAGAGAATCTGTCTAAAACTGAAGAACATTCTAGGGGGCTGGGATAATTAGGAGTGAGGGGCTATCATCCTGTCCTAGGGGACAGTACAGCTGCCCATCTGAGCAGAGGAAGCATGGAAGGGAACCGGTCTCATGAGTCCGTCACTGAGACAAAGAACTGACAGGGTTGGTTCATTTGCTCGCTGTCCTGGAGCTAAGGTTTTTTGTGGCCAGATTCACACAATGGCTAGGGGCGGAATTAGAAAATTGGTGGGATTAGAAAATTAGTTTGATCTTCAAGCCAAAAATCAACAAAAAGATCCTACAGAGTGTCACTCCCCCCACCCCAACCCACCACCCCCACCTTGGCAGCATTGTAACCATTCTTTTTGCTAAGCAAGTGTTCATAAGAATGAATTTGCCACTCATCTGCTTATAGCCAGATTTGCACGTGATGCCCAACTCATTAAACAATCCGTCGACAGCGAGAGAGACGGTGAGAGAGACGGAGCTTCATTATGCGCCCAGCCACCCAGGTTCTGGCTGCCTTTCCGTGCTCACCTCTGCTGTCGGTGGCAAACAGAACCGCTTGGATCAAGTGAACAATTTTAAATGTTTAATATTAAAATGTGGTTTCGAGAAACTCCTTGGAACCCTCAGCCATTGTTAAGATACACTCCCTTTGACAGGTGCGCCGGCGCTTTTTTTTGTCCTGAGGCTTTTCAACGTGTTATTTTATCGGGTGCATGAGATTTAGTCTATTCTGTGGAGGCAAACAGACAAAAAGGGTCTCTCAGCACGAGTTACTCTGCTGTAAAGGTTATAGTAAACATGTCAATGCCTAATTAAGCAGAAAATTTTATCTGGATTGTGGGGGAGGAGTGTGCTGTCTCCGACTTTTCTTCTGGGGACTCCATTTAGAAGGACAAAGTAGATTGTGAGGTTGAATGGGTCTTTAGGAAGCTCAGCACCAAATGCCAGCAGGGGGCAAAAATAAGGAAAAATGGGAAGAATGGAAAATGACCATATTGGTTGGCAGGGGGGTGTGTGTGTATGTGCACGCGTGTGCACGCGCACGTGCATGCATGCTTTTCATTCTCTCTGTGATCGTACTACCCATAAGCATGGTGGCAGTATGTTATAGCCTGGAGAATCATGAATGATGTTGTTTTCTTGGTATTTGTTCCAGAATCAGAACACCCATTTCCTTTACAAAAGTGGCCAAGTTTATTTCGTAAAGTTTGCCTGATTTCACTCACAAATGTGAGATCATTTCGCCAAGAGTGGTGGCTCATGCTGACAACGCCAGCACTGAGGCAGGAGGATTGTGAAGACTCACAACCCCCTTGGGGCTACAAAACGACATTCAAAAGGAACAGCAGCAGCCAAGTGGCCCACATTTGATGGCTAAAATGGATCTGATTTTGGAAGTATCTTTCATATCTCAGGAAACTTTTATTTTTTTAATAATTAAGAACTTTCTCGTTGACCGTAATCATGGAATACCTCTTTAGAATGCTTACATTTGTCTTGAGGGAAGAGAAGAGGATGTCAATCACAGGGAGGGTCTGGCCTGATGTGGGCATTCGGTTGTTTCAAAATGCAGTTTTCCTGCAAGAAGTGGCCATTTATTAATGGTTGCTTGGCTGGATTGGATAGTTTTCCTTTCTTCCAATCAATTTTTGGCACTAGAGACCAGCAACACCAATTTAATGAAAAATCTGCTTGTCAGTTTGCTGGGGAAGCAAAAAAGCACCTCGCCAATAATAATAAAATAACAAACGCAACCATAAAACGCATGGCCAGACTGAACTTTTGCATTTTATCTTGTTTTATGGACGCCTACCCTCAAAGCCATAGGCCCTTGTCTTCAGCATTCCCACAGTCCTTTCTCTAGCTGCTTAAAGACCGACCAAATTTCACTGCTGCCCTGGGAAGATTTTTTTATTCATTAAGTTGGCGTCGGAAGGAAGGAGAATGGCCTGCACAAAATAATGGATTCTTGTGACAAACAGCAGTGGGTTTTGTGGGGACCCTGCAGGCTCTGCAACTTTCTGTTTTTTTTTTTTAAGCCTCAGTCTCCAGACCTCTAAAAAACTAAACAGATGACAGCACGTACTGTATGTGGATGTTAGATAAACACGAAAGGACATGCTCAGAGGCTGGAAAGATGGTTCAGTGGTCGCTGCATACGCATGAGGACCAGAGCTTAGTGAGCAAGCAACCACATACATGTCAGGCAGATGTGACAGCCTGCCTATCACCCCAGCATTCAGGAGGTAGATACAGGGGACCCACAGAGCAAGTTAGATGGATAAACTAGCTGAATGAACCAGCTCTGGGCTCACGTGAGAGGGAAATCCTGCCTCACTCTGTAATAAGGAAGGGAGGCTCCGAGGGAGGGGAGGCTCTGAGGAGGTCCTGCATCAATCTCTAACCTCCACATGAGGCTGCACATGTGCCCACACACATGTAAACATGCATACATGCACACACCAAAATGATTTGTAGTGATTTACCTGGGTGCCAGAGAAGAATAATTTCTCAATTAAAATTCTTCATCTTCACAACAGCAACAGCTTTGATACCTGACTACAGACCCCTCCTTCCTCAGGCCCTTCTCTTTGAACTCTCTCTGCTGGCCTTCAGTGCAGGGGCACCTCGCGTCCAAGCTGGAGTTTTAGTGGATGGGAAGAAGAGAACCTAGTCTAGGGTTTGTGTTTTGTTTTGTTGTTTTTTTTCCTGCCATCAAGAGGGAGAGTGATGTTTCTGAGGAAAACATTGCATTAAGGCCATGCTAACCCTGCAGATTTGAAGCTGGGTCTCTTTTGCATGGAGACATCTTTGGTTGCCGTTTATCTGTGTGCCTCTGAAAGGCCAGGTGGAGAAAATGAACCTATGGGCATAAACAGCCACATTCCCTGTCGGCCCTGATGGATATTTGTCCATTAATTCTCTTTTGCACCCTCTCTCTCGTGCCTTCATTTTCCCTATGCAATTACTGGCCCTCGGTCCTCTCAGAGAAGGGAAAGCATGCATTCCCCAATAGCATTTTACATCCACAAATCAACTCTATAATTGGCACCTCATGACGGGTACCCACAAATCACAGTGCATTTGAAATTACAGGAACAAGATCAAGAGAGTATTTTTAGCTGTGTCTGGGAAGGTCTTCATAAACCCGTATGAGAGTAATAAACTAGCCCCCAAACCCCCATTCTAACACCGTTCCCCATTATTTTTAAATCATTGTATTTGCTGAGCTTACATAATTTTTTAGCCATTGGTAGGAGAATGTATTTGCATACTCCGTGGTCTCTCTCCCAGCAACTCTCTATAAATAAAAATGTTACAACAGAAAGACACAGGCTATCAAGGATACAATGGCTAAGCATCCGGGTTCCTCTTTAGACGGATGTATGTTGATGCTCCCAAGTGCCTTGGGACTGTTTGCCACTGATGTGCCAAGGGCCAAGCTAACTTTCTTAGGAGCCAACACGCTCCTGTGCTGCGATGCTGGTAGGATTTGCATTTTGATCTAGATTTCCTGACAGCCACACACATGAATTTAGCCACTGCCTCATTATAGGAATATCTGAATGATATTTGACCCCGTAATGGTTAACTCATGATAGTATCCACTCATAGAGAATTGTGGTCTTGCCAAATTAAAAAGAAACAGTCAATGGATAGCATGGAAGACATCCTTTGGGGTCTGGGGGTGTATTCGGTTGCCATAGTGTTTGCCTAGCATGCGTAAAAGCTGGGTTCCATCCACAGCACCACAGGAACTGAGTGTGATGGTGCCCGCTTGTAATCTCAGCACTGGGGAGTTAGAGGCAAGAGGATCAAGGGTTCACACTCTGCAACATAACAGATTTGAGGCCAGCCCGGGCGACATGAGGCCCTGTTCCTAATTTAAAATGTATCACTTGTCTTTTTCCCTGCTTCTGTTTTTTACCAGCTTGTGACTGGTGAAAGTATAGATTAAATTGCTATTCAGTTCAGCCTGGGTAAGTGGGGACACGGGGACAGACTCCGAGAGCCGTTAGGTTTAGTTCATCTCTCTATATCTCTTGCAGGCTATGCCCAGGAGGAAGTTCTGAAAGAAGAGGAGGAAATAAAGGAGGAAGAGGAAGAGGAGGAAGACAGTGGTTCGGTGGCTCAGCATCAGGGCAGTAATGACACGGGGACAGATGAGGAACTAGAAACAGTCCCGGATCAGAAAGGCTACTTCAGCTGCCAGAACTCGCCAGGGAGTCACCTGTCCAACCAGGACGCAGAAAATGAATCTCTTCTGAGTGATGCCAGCGACCAGGTGTCAGACATCAAGAGCATCTGTGGCCGAGATGCCTCGGACAAGAAAGCAAACGCTCACCCCAAGCTTCCGAGCGAACCCCATAACTGCATGGATAAAATGACAGCCGTCTATGCCAACATCCTGTCAGATTCCTACTGGTCAGGCCTGGGCCTTGGCTTCAAATTATCCAACAGCGAGAGACGGAATTGTGACACCCGCAATGGCAGCAGCAAGAATGATTTTGATTGGCACCAAGATGCCCTGTCCAAAAGCCTCCAGCAGAACTTGCCTTCCCGGTCCGTCTCTAAGCCCAGCCTATTCAGCTCCGTGCAGCTGTACCGGCAGAGCAGTAAGATGTGCGGCTCCGTGTTCACCGGGGCCAGCAGGTTCCGCTGCAGGCAATGCAGCGCTGCCTACGACACTCTGGTGGAGCTGACCGTCCACATGAATGAGACAGGCCACTATCAAGATGACAACCGCAAAAAAGATAAGCTCCGACCCACGAGCTACTCAAAGCCCCGGAAAAGGGCGTTCCAGGACATGGACAAAGAGGACGCGCAGAAGGTTCTGAAATGCATGTTTTGCGGCGACTCCTTTGATTCTCTGCAAGACCTGAGCGTCCATATGATAAAGACGAAACATTACCAAAAAGTGCCTTTGAAGGAACCGGTACCAACCATTTCCTCTAAAATGGTCACACCAGCCAAGAAGCGTGTTTTTGACATCAACAGGCCTTGCTCCCCTGACTCCACCACGGGGACACAGGCAGAATCGTTTTCTTCCCAGAAAAACCCCAACCTGCAGCTGCCCTCCAACAGCCGCTACGGCTACCAAAACGGAGCCAGCTACACCTGGCAGTTCGAGGCCTGCAAGTCGCAGATCTTAAAGTGTATGGAGTGTGGCAGTTCCCATGACACCTTGCAGCAGCTCACCACCCACATGATGGTCACAGGTCACTTTCTCAAAGTCACCAGCTCTGCCTCCAAGAAAGGCAAGCAGCTGGTTTTGGACCCGCTGGCCGTGGAGAAAATGCAGTCGCTGTCTGAGACCCCAAACAGCGAGTCTCTGGGCGCTAAGCCGTCAAGTAACTCTGCCTCTGACTGCGCAGCCTCTAGCACCGAGTTAAAGAAAGAGAGCAAGAAGGAGAAGGCAGAGGAGATCAACGAAGACGAGCAAGGGGCAAAAGGCGAGGAATATGAAGACCCTCTACAGAAACCTCTCGACCCCACCTTAAAATACCAGTATCTGAGAGAGGAGGATTTGGAAGATGGCTCAAAGGGTGGAGGGGACATCTTAAAGTCACTGGAAAATACTGTAACCACGGCCATCAACAAGGCCCAAAATGGTGCTCCCAGCTGGAGCGCATACCCGAGTATCCATGCAGCCTACCAGCTGTCAGAGGGTGCCAAGCCACCCATGGCAATGGGCTCTCAGATACTGCAAATCAGACCCAACCTCGCCAACAAGCTAAGGCCCATCGCGCCCAAGTGGAAAGTCATGCCGCTTGGCCCTGTGCCCACAAACCTGGCCCTGTACACTCAAGTTAAGAAGGAGACAGAAGACAAAGACGAAGTCGGAAAGGAGTGCGGGAAGGAAAGTCCCCGTGAAGAGGCAACATCTCTCAGTCAGTCTGAGGGGGAGTCTTTCTCCAAAATTGAAACACCCTCAGAATCCAGAAAGGCCGAGCCCTGTCCCCCGAAGGAGGGAGAGAAGCTGCCGAAAGAGAAACCAGAGCCGTTAGAACCTGTATCTTCTCTGAGCAACGGGTGCGCACCGGCTAACCACACTCCGGCCCTGCCTTGCATCAACCCGCTCAGCGCGCTGCAGTCGGTCCTCAACAACCACCTGGGTAAAGCCACTGAGCCTTTGCGCTCTCCTTCCTGCTCCAGCCCCAACTCAAGCACAATCTCTATGTTCCACAAGCCTAGTCTCAGCGCAGTGGACAAACCGGTCCTAAGTCCCTCCTCCACCAGGCCGGCCAGCGTATCGCGACACTACGTGTTTGAGAACAGTGACCAGCCCATTGACCTGACCAAATCCAAAAGCAAGAGGGCCGAGTCCTCGCAAGCACAATCCTGCACGTCCCCACCTCAGAAGCATGCTCTCTGTGACATTGCCGATATGGTCAAGGTCCTCCCCAAAGCCACCACCCCTAAGCCAGCTGCTCCCTCGAGGGTCCCACCCATGAAGCTGGAAATGGATGTCAGGCGATTCGAGGATGTTTCTGGCGAAGTCTCGACTTTGCACAAGAGGAAGGGCAGGCAGTCCAACTGGAACCCCCAGCACCTGCTCATCCTGCAGGCGCAGTTCGCCTCGAGCCTCTTCCAGACATCGGAGGGCAAATACCTGCTCTCTGACCTGGGCCCACAGGAGCGGATGCAAATCTCAAAGTTCACGGGACTCTCGATGACCACAATCAGCCACTGGCTGGCCAATGTCAAGTACCAGCTTAGGAAAACAGGGGGGACAAAATTCCTGAAAAATATGGACAAAGGGCACCCCATCTTTTACTGCAGTGACTGTGCCTCCCAGTTCAGAACCCCCTCTACTTACATCAGCCACTTAGAGTCTCACCTGGGCTTCCAAATGAAGGACATGACGCGGATGGCAGCTGACCAGCCGAGCAAGGCGGAGCAGGAGATCTCCCGGGTGTCGTCGGCCCAGAGGTCTCCGGAAACAGTAGCCGGTGAAGAGGACACAGACTCTAAATTCAAATGTAAGTTGTGCAGCCGGACATTTGTGAGCAAACACGCGGTAAAACTCCACCTAAGCAAAACGCACAGCAAGTCGCCTGAGCACCATTCTCAGTTTGTAACAGACGTGGATGAAGAATAGCTGCGCAGGTACGGGTTTGCTCCCAGGTGATGGTGACCATGGCCTTGTGAGGAGCATGCTCAGAGGAGGCAGAGGGTGTCTCCCGAGGTCACGCAGGACCGTAGTTTGCTGGCATAGACTTAATTTTTACAAAAGACAGAACATGAGTGGGTCCCAGCCATTCCCCCATGTCCTTCAGGTTAGTGGGGAAGTAGATAGAATGCGTCTGAAAGAGGTGAGGCTCGTGTTTGCTTACAGAGCTGTGGGACACACAATTCCCTTAGCATCCTGAAGCCCGACCTCCAAGAGGACTAGATTCCGTTCTGCCGTCTGCCTTCTCACGGCAATGCTAAGATAGGAGGCGAGGTGAGCACTCAAGTGAAGATGGAAGACTTATTAGGGCCCATCATATACAGAGATAGCTTACTCAGTTCACGAATGGCTTAATGTTATCTTTATGGTCCTTGCAAGGAATACATTCTCTAGCTAACTTCTATCAATGGTACCTTTCCACTTCTTCCCTGTTTCTTTCCCACATTCATTTTCCTACAGAAGAGCAGGTGCCCCTTAAGGGGAAGCGTTGGGATGCACTGTTCTCTATGGAACAGGGAGATGAGGTTAGAGGAGACTTTCGTTCCTCTCTCACCTTTTGGTTTTCTTTAGGATAAACTCGGGGTCGAGTCCACCATTAACAGACAGATGCAAAGCATCCCCGAGAGTTTATTTTGTGTATAGAGATGGATAGCTTGTAACCCGCATATGGTTAAGGACATCGGATCCATCCCACAGCTTCAAGGTCATTTTTTATTGGGCTAGAGGGCAGTTAGGTAGCAAAACACTTGCCCAGTATGCCGAAGGTCCTGGGTTCAAGTCCCAGTGTTGAAAGGAGAAACGAAAAGAATTTGTACGGTATATCATAGGAGTTCATGTCTTGTATAGTTACCAGTAACCAAGTTACTTATGTCACCTCCAGGAGAAAGGACAGAGACCAAAGGCAGATGCTTTAGCAGATCAGTCCCATAGGCTGTTTTCAAATGTTGAGCATAAGCAAGGCTGGATGTCAACAACCCTCCCTCATGGGACTCCTAAGCTTCCTTTTCTCTACCCTCCAGCATGACACTCCCACACTCTAAGGACCCCAATACATATTTAGATTGACCTTTGCCTGGGGTTACACCCCAACACGAGGACCCAACATAAACGAAAGCTTCTGCTTTTTCCAGCCCAGCTTATATCCACAGCATTGCTCTTAATTCATTCATGGCAAAGTCTGGAAAGCTGGTAATGGCCTATTGTATGAATCCCCACCGCCCCCTATTTTCAAAGCATTTACTTTACACGGGGGCGGGGGGGTGGCTTCAGGTCAAGCTTTGCAGCTGTGAGCAGTAAGGGAGTTCCCAGTAGAGCAGGGTCCTTATCCGGCAAGGCTCTGAGTGCACCGCCCAGGGGCAGAGAAGTTCTTGTATGAGGGCGGTTAAGACAAAAAACAAGGAAACACATGCATCCATGCTTCTGATTTGGGTGGGCTCCAGCGAAGGCCACCCCTGTTGTTTGCATGCTTTTACCATGAAAATTAAATGTTCCGGGCAGATTCATCTCCGGGTTTCCAAGCATGATTGTACGTCTTCCCTTACTGAATGGAACGCTGTTCTGCATCTGTCGAACCCACACGTGAGCTCGGGGTTCTGCCTCATGCTATTTATTTGCCATATCACATTTTAACTTTTTATGTAATTAGCCACTATGCTCTTCTGGACCTTAAAAAGAAAAAAAGGTGGACATACATACAGTACCTAGAGACAAGAAGTGTGTTTCAGATCTAACAACTGTGGGTCCAAACCACAGTGAAGAGAACAAACAGGTGATGTTTATTTTGTGCTATAATAAAGACCAATTTTCCACCTGTTAGGTCTGTAATCATTTTTTAACTGCGATATGGAAATAGGGAGAAGGGAGGAAAAGGAGGGTTTCATCCAGCCTGAGTCAGAATCTGAAGAGTGCACTATTTGTTCTAGAGAAGTGAAAAGCAACCGATAATTCGGGGAATATACACAATATATATGTTTGTAAATCCAAAATCCACATGGGTAAGATCGCTCTTTTTGCATCTGTCCACATTTGTAAAGAACAAATACTTCTAATTTAAGGCAGTTTGATCATTACAGAGAGTAGCAAGGCTCTGGCTTCATGCATTCACTGTGATGCTGGGATGCCAGACCAGGCTGATGTCAGAGGTTTGGAGTCATTCCGTCCAATGGGAGTGTCTCACGTGTGTTGAAGAGAGAATGTGGATGCTGGGTGTATTTGTGTTTGAGGGAAACCATTCTAGTTTGCTTAAGTGTTTGCCCCCATGGGTGACGAGGCGGTGTCTTGGAGCTTGGCTCATCTGGAAAGAGCACTCAAGGGGAGCTGTTCACGGAAGCCCCGCCCACTTCTTAGAGCTTATGCTTATGATAGTTTGTTTTTGCTGTTTTTTCTTAATTTTATCACTTTATTATCAAAGAAAAAAGCTTGACGGTCTTAATGACCACAGGATTCTAATGCCATCTGGAATTCTGATCTTAGCTGATATGGAGGACGGCGCAATGTATGAAAATGACGTTGTATTTTGGGAAAACGTGAGGGTATGATGGGGTAGTCTAGAGATTACCACGTCTAGGTGTTTCTAAACAACATGAATTCCAACCTGAATCTTCTTTCCTCTCGTGGGCCTGCCTTAAATCCTGTGAGCACCCCGCCAAGTAGCAAAGTCAGTGCTCACTTAAGGTTCCTTAGAAAGTATTAAACAGGCACCCCCTCTTTTAGGATGCAAGTCATCTAAAACAATCACAGAATGTATTTGTATACGCCTTTAAAAGTCTCTTGCTCTTGACTAGAAATTAAACAGAGAGTAAATCACTGAGTCTCAAATGCATAAGGGCTTCAAATTATAGTCATTACCACGTAATATAGTGTACGCATTTAACAGTACACCTAACCTTGAGATGGCTGACAGAAATGTATTCTCCTCCAACAAGCTACCTGCCACCTCTGTTATGGATGGCTTGATGGGAATGTATGTTCGGGGCGAATAGCATGGAAGGCTGCCAGATACGATAAAGGATGGACGTCTAATCCAGTTGAACTTGCCCTTCAGATAAATCACGGAGTCTTAGTATAGCTGTGTCCCAAATAACATGCGGACCATAGTTTTATCTTCAAAAAGAAGTCGTTGTTTACACGAGATCCATTTTTTTAACATGGAAACCTGTAATTCTGTCCTTATTAATCACGTAGATTACATACCAATCTAGGAAGAGCCCAACAGGCTGGAGTCAGTGAGGCCTGTAAGAGGTACACGCTGTTGCTCCGTTCATTAAAGAAAGTCCCTTCTTTACACTCCTCCTCCCTCAGCAAATGCTGGTCGTGTTTCACCTGCACCCCATTCTATTTAGTGATAGCGCGTAGCTATGAGCCGGCAGGAACACCAATTACAATAGCAAACTGCTGGGATTTGTAGCAATGGCTTCACAGGCATCCCTTCACGGTAGTCTCACAAACAGTCCTCTAAAGTGTGGGTGAGCCAAAGAAATAATGGCACAGGCACAGTGAGTACTGCATCCCCCAAAGTCCCACCACGTCTGACCTTCATTTATGCATTAGCTCAAATCAAGAAGGCCATTGGCCCACGGCAAACATGGTAGTGATCCCAGGAAATAAAATAATGGCCAAAACGAGGCTCTGCCATGGAGGCCAGAGGTAGGCATGCAGACAGCAACTCATGGGGAGCTGCTGAATGGAGTGCACAGGGAAGGGGGACTTTCCCCGTTCCAGGGTAACAGAGATGAGGAGCACTCATTCTGGGGAGGATTTGGATGCTCAGGTCATCCCCCCCACACCCGGCTTCTAATGTCATCTCATCACCATGCTGAACCCTGTTTTATTTGTAAGATGGGGACATTAAAGCCTGCCAATAGGAAGGATTTGAGAATTGCCTAAGTGCATGGGATCTCCCTGCGGAACACCTGGTATTCAGTCAGCCCACAGAAGGAAGTCCTGCAGAATCTGCACAGCCCTTCTCTGTCCTGAAGCCTCACTAGAAGCACCTAGACTCGTCAGTCCTCTCAGCTGACTGACTCGTGGCCAGATAGCTGTTCCCCTTGCAAATGTCAGCCTTTGAGTGTGGTAGTAACAACACGGCTATCGTCTATTGGCCTCTTCCTAGGAGTCAGGAGTGGCTACACTCGGCACCCTCATTTTGAAGAAAGGAAAGTCTCAGTGAATAGGTCCCTCCATACACACACAGTCAGCAAAGGTGGAAGCCCCAGCCTCAAGCACCACACATCTAATCCAATGCTCCTCTGCTATCTTCTGCCCTTGGTCTCCTCCTGCTCGCCTGAGCTGAGGCTCCACTGAATGACTGACAGACAATGCAGGGGAAAAGCTGGAACATGAGGGTAAGAGGTGTGCCAAAACAAAGGTTCCCCAAGGCTTCTGGGAAACTCCAGCTGTAAACAGATGAACCGTGATGGCCAAAGGGCAGAGATGCATCATGGGAAACGTGTCCTAAAGCAATTTCACTATTGTGTGGACATCACAGAATGAGCACAGACAGCCTTGGTGTCACTGAGTGCCGGATCTCAGGAAACCATCGTGATACACGGAGTCAGATGTTGACCAAAACAGAAATATTACACAGAAATATGGGGACCTAGGGATGAGCCGTGGGGTAAAGTGGGCCTCCTACTTCCTGTCATCTTAATTCCTCCATTTAGTTGTATGATAAGCATTTGTATAAAGTATCTAACTAAGACATTACCCCAATCCACATAGGCATATGGATATATCATTTTCACTCTCAGGAATTCATTTTAGGCTAACAAAATAAGATAAGGGTGGTTTGGCCACAGGTGGAGAGAAGATGAGAAACCAGGCCGCAAGGTCATGTAGGAGGCTTTGGTTCTTCTCAAGTAGCAAGAACCAGATGCAGAATCTTTTCTAACTCTCTTTTTCATTTCATTTGAGTGATCTGCCTTACCTCCCCGGGCACGTCACCCCATTGCACTTTCCCCCTCATTTGGACTTCTGAACGCTCAGTCTTGACGTGTGTAATTCGCTGCTTTAATATAGATCAACATTGTTTTAATTTACCCCAGTCTGCCATCACTATCATCTTTTCATTTACCCAGACGTGATTCTGGGTTTCTTTTTTTTTTTTTTTTTTTTTTTCCTTTTGCTAAATTGAAACTCTATGAGCGACAGGGAGTGCAATGTTTTAATTAGCTCATATTTTTTATATGGATTTATGTCTTTAAAATACATTTGTGTAATTCTTCAGCTAAATTAAAAACGTCTTTCTGCAAAAACGAGGAGAGCAAATAAAGAGTAAATTGCGTCATTAGGTTCGGAAGATGCCCGAAGAAGGGGGGAAGCCGGCTGAGGGACACAACACACACAGTTGCAGGGGCTGCTCTCAGAGATCGTTTTGAACTTGCCCTTCATTTAACAAAGTGTTTCTCTATAAAAGCATTAAGGGGGAAAAAAAGGCTTGGGGAGGGATTTTTTTTCAAGGTCCCTCATAAGTAAACAGGCCGTTACCTTCCACGAGCTCATTCTAAAGCAACCTGCCGCAAAACAAAACAGAAAAATACAAGTCGCGATGATAAACCGTTTTCCTCTGCATTTCTCTCTTTGTCTGTTTTTTTTTTAACTATCAAGTTTAAAGCTTTCCACGACGCTTTTTTTTCCTACTTTTATAGGAGACAAGTGACATTCCGTGGTAAATGCGAGAAAAAGCCATGCAGAACTGAGATCTCTCTAATGCATTGACACTAACTTGCCCTCTATTGTTGGAAATGAGCAGGCGCTCATGATTGTTCATCAAACAGCTCCTAATGCTGTGAAGGCATTCAGCTATAATTTCTCCGTGCATTTATAATTACTGTCATAGGCTGCACACCTCGGTGAGCAGATTAAAGCCATAAACTATTTAGCCGCGGCTCTCCGACGAGGGACTTGATTTGTCTGGCAGGAGGGATTTGTTAGGGAGCTTGACACTTCACATAAAAACGACTCAACTTGATGAAGAACAATGCAGTTTGAGCAATGCGGGGATTTTAAATCAGTGGGGACGCCACGCCCCGCAAGAATCCCAGGGCAGTTGTTAAATGATATGTAGGCCAGGGGGGTGCGGGATGCGCTAGGCTACCAAAATAAGAGGATCCATTCTCGCTCAGCGGACTTTTCTCCACTCTGCTCTGGAAGAGTGGAAGTTGGTGGGAGATCCATTTGTAAATGGTGTAGGAGGCAAGGGGGAGGGATGTCAACACCCCCAAGGGACAGGACACTCTGCGGCTAGAGGACATATACACTCAGGATGCCAGGAGTCCATGGGATATCGTTGGGTGGCTTTTCTCCCCGCCTAAAACATTTATGTGTTTGTGCGTGAGAGTTTGTGGGCACATGATATATTCAAAAGTGAAGTGTATCTCCAACAGACTGATTGCATGGCTTCTAGCTATAAAAGTGAACAAAGGTATTTTCTAATTCTGTTATCTTGTAAGTGCTGGTGCTCCTGAACCCGGAGCTGTTAGTATGTGTGAGCTGTCGGCTGCGTGTGTCAGCTTGTCTTGCTGGGAATTGAACTCAGAGCCTTGGACATTCTAAATAAGAACTCCACCTCTGAGATACACTCCCAGGATGTGTGTGTATGTGCATGCACACACGAGAGGAGGGGGAGAGGAAGGGGAGATCATTGTACATGTGATAAGTTTCACAAGAATATTTTCACACACTTTGAATGTGTTCACCCCCTCCCCACCTGCACGCTATTGCCATTCATCTCCCCGATTTTGTATCTTTTGTGATAGCCTGATATATTCCAGGCTGGTCTTGAGCTCACAGACACCCTGTTTCTGCTTACCTCTCTGTGTTTGGATTTCAGATCTGTTTGATAGACTTTTCTATGGACTTCGAACTTAGCATGGAATCATCCTCTACCCACCCACATCTCACAGCCATAAATAAACACAAACTGACTTGAAAGTGTCATTCAGGATCAAGGCCTCTGGAGTACCTATAGATAGTCAGAATTAAGTGCTTGTCCTAAAATATCAGGAAGTGACAAACGCAAGCACCCAAGAGCCAGAGGGAAGCACACGGGTCCAGCAGGCAGGGCACAATGGTGGCAAATTAAAACAGCGAGCCCCACAGCTTTAACATGGGAACAAGGAAGCCCTTGTCTTTGTGGGAAAACATTGCATGTTTACACTGACGAGTTTTATGAGTGTGCTCTGGGTTGGCTGTTATTGTTTTGAACACTCTTCAGGCTAAACATGGGATTCAGAAACCAGATCTTCCACATTACCAGTTTGGCAGGACAGATGAGGCCAGAGGTCCCATTTCCTAGGTTCTTTGTCCCTTCGAGCTCTACATCCCTAGAGCCCCAGTTCCCGCACCGAGGCACCACTTCCAGCTGTGGAAGAACTGTGGGTTGCCCACATGAAACAGAAAAGCAGTATGATTTTCAAGGTGCCAGTCAGCCAGGTTTGCTGAGGACTTGGCCGGGAGAGATCCTGGGATTTGGGCAGTGACCGGAGAGACTCCTAACACGCTGGGCTGAGATGATCACCCAGTGTCCTTTGACAGCTTGCTCCTCCTGCCACAATCCACACCCTCCTCCTGCTTCTCATCTCTCTCCCATAAGGGCACTAGCCCCACTGTGGGTGCAGCTGGTGAAATCAGCTCTAATGATTAAACCCATGCTCTAATCCCAATGATATTTAATCAATGATAATGTCCCTAACACATCTGGGCCAATGATAATCGTTCAGTCCTCACAGTGGATCTGTAAAGCAGATATCATTCCCCTTTTGGAGATAAGAAACCGAAGGCTCATCAGAGAAGGGGCTCCAGGAACCCTGAGATGCACAGAAGCCGGTGGCAGAGCTGTAACACCGCGCCAGGCCCTGGGGAATCTCCCCTCAGGGCTGTTCACACAGCATTCATCCTGCATTCATCCCGACTTCACGTTGGTGCTTCTGAGCTTGGTGCTTCTGAGCTCTGTGTCTTTAAAGTGTGTCACCTCTTTAGGGGCTGATGTTTTAGGTCTGGGTGGCTAAGGGTTGTGGAAGTGACTTGGAGGATAAAACACTGGCCTGGTAAGTGCAAGGACCTGGATCTGATACCCAGAGAGGCAGTGGCCTGTGTCTTTAATCCCCGTGCTCCTGTGAGGAGATGAGAGGCAGGAGCAGGAGATGCTCCAGGAGCCTGTGGGCAGCTGCCCTGTGTGTGTGGCAACTGAGCAAATGATCAAGAGAGTCTGCCTTAGCAGAGGTGAGAGGTGGCCATCCAACCCTCATGTGTGCACACAGCACGCCCACACCCACATTTGCTTACAGAAACATGTATGCGTGAGAGAGTACACAACACACACACACACACACACACCACCACCACCATAAAAAAAAAACTGTATGCACTTCAACACTGTCAACATTATGACAACATACAACATGCTAAAAAATAAAATAGCTAAGATAAAACTGGGTGGCTATACCTCAGAGATCACACCAAGACACTGAAGGCAATAGCCTGCCTGGTTTACACATGAGTGCTGGGGACCAACTCAGGTCTTCATGTTTGCCTGGCAAGCCCTCTCCCCAGTCAAAGACATTGGTGTCTCATTTTACTGATCAGACAAAATAACTGTAGGCTTTGGTCTCGGGACTTGCACACTTCTGTACAATGCTCGCCAGGCCCCTGCCAGGGTGGTAGCACTGGGAGGCTCCTCTCAAACCAAAGCCTTTTCTCTGGGGTTTCCCAAGTAGAGGCAATTTTATTCTCCATCATCACAAATATTAAGAGCCATTTCTATATTAATAACAGAGTTATACTACTATTTTATTTTTTTCAAAAATCCAATGAATATTTATTTGTTGATCATCTGCCTTGTTACAGACCCTAAAGAGGATGCTGGGGACACAAGCCAGTCATGGTGACACTGTACCTCATGGTCCTCCAGTCAGATGACAGTCATCCAATCACAAGTGAACAAAACACACTGATGAGAAATGTCACCAGGGAGAGGTCTGTGTAGCTCTAAGAGTCTCCAGAAGGGCCTTGGACCTGGGAGGGAAGGTTGAGGAGACAGTCAGAGAGGATATGAAGGACAACTGGGTGTTAGTGCCTATAGCAGGAAGTATGGTCCAGATCAGAGGGATTCGTGTGCTGAGGCCTTGTGATGAGAGAGATGGAGGAAAATACAGGAGCCTAAGAGATCAAGAGGGGAGAGGGCGAGAGGATGAGAAGTAAGTTGTGATCCCGTGGGGTCTCCTAATGTTTTTGCCTGTCCCCGCCCATTGCTGGCACCCTCCACTCATTCCGATGGTCATCAAGACGTATAAAATGACACTGATGCTCACAGTCACTGAAATCCCCAAGATCGCAGTCAACAGCAAGGGAGGATGAGGGACCGACTTCCCCCTACTCTAAACACACATTGCTTCTACCGTGTGGCCCTTGTCACCTGTACCGTCCCTTCTTAATCCAATAACTCACTTTTGAATCTGTCTAGTGGGCATCAGATGTCAGCAAGAGCCGCAGTCA
The DNA here is from genome assembly GCF_950005125.1 of Chionomys nivalis. Classification (NCBI taxonomy): domain Eukaryota; kingdom Metazoa; phylum Chordata; class Mammalia; order Rodentia; family Cricetidae; genus Chionomys; species Chionomys nivalis. Next base: position 8,721,224 of record NC_080094.1, on the reverse strand, counting down.
GATGCTCATACACACGTAGTAGATTAGAGATGGCTTAGTGGGCTGAAAGCTTGCAGCTTGAGCATGAAAACCTGGGTCCCCTGCAACCACTTTAAAGTCCAGCATAGCAGCATGCATCTGTGACTCCAACACTGGAGAGGCAGAGATAAGCACGTCCTGGGGTTCACCGCCTAGTTAGACTAGCCAAATGGGCAAGTTCAAGGTTCAGGTAGAGATTCTGTGTCAAAATCAAGGTGGAAAGTGGTAGAGGAAGACACCAAGTATCAAAACCTGGTGTGTGCTTGTGGGCATATGTGCATGCACTAAATCATTCATCACTGGGCCTGACTTGAGCTTCTGAAACCTCAAAACCCACCTCTCTGTAACATGCTTTCTCCAAGAAGGCAATGCCTACTTCCACAAGGCCACGCCACCAATAATGCCACTCCGTATTAGTCTATGACACCATTTTCATTCAGACCACCATAAATGGTATAGCCCACAATGGGTTGGACCCTCCTCTCAATTAATAATCAAAACAATCATTCACAGACACTCCTATCAACCAACCAAATCTAGGCAATTCCACAATTAAAGCTTCTCCTCTCAATGGCTCTAGGCTGTATCAAGCTGACAATTAGAGCTAAGATATTTTATTTGACTAATCACTGCTCAAGTAGAATCAGCTAGTCTCTTTTTCACAGGGCCATGATGAAGATTAAAGAGATTGTTGACATCTATAAGCGAGATCATAGTAGGCTCTCAGTGAATCTGAAACATTCTCGACCTGACTCTCGGGGTCTAGGAGAGACTTCAGATTCCTCGTACCTGACCCCAAGTCCCACCGGTACCACTTCTCGCTGATCCTTAGCCGCTTCTTCCCAGATGTGCAACTCATGGTCTAGTCTTCTTGTAAGAGTGCACTCAAAAGACTCAGAATGTCCAGATTGCCGAAGGAACCTGGAGCGGATCGCGGTAGCAGGAAATGAGCTCACAGTCTCACTTCTCATCCCTAAATGTGTACTCCACATTAGGTGAGATGGGGACCCCTTGGCACTGGATCTGGCACACAAACAAGTGACAGATAAACTTGACTTTCTCTAACTCCCCATGCTCCTGGATGCCTCCTCAAACACACAGATCCACTCCCATTCACTTAAGAATTAGATCAAAAGCTAGAATAGATGTGCTACTTGATTTGAATAAATAAGGACATTGTGAATACAGATTTATCGGGAACAGTCCTTGGGGTGGGAAGGAAGTAATGCCCCGGGCAAGGAATGGGGTAGAGTATAAACTGGCATTTCTTTCCATTGCTTTCCATCTCTTTCTGTCTCATTTCCCCCTCTCATTCTGTAGCCAGCTACCTCAGTAAATTCTACTTATTATCCCACAAATTCACTGCTGTCTGAAACATGCTCCAGAAAGGTCTGCATTGAAATTTTCCATTCAGATGATGATGGTAATGATGGTGATGACTTTGATATAGTGCTGATATTAATATGATATGGCAGTGGTTATGATAGTGTTGATGATGATGATGATGATGATGGTAAAGGTGACAAATTTGGTATGATGATAATATAGATATGTTGATATTTATATGGTATGGTAGTGGTGATGATGATATTGGTATGATTATGGTGGTACTGGTATGATGTTGACATTGATACAAGATGGTGGTAATGAATATGGCAATGATGGTGATTATGATAGCATTGAAAGTTACGGTATTTGTATGATGATGGTGGTTACATGAGGAAGAAGATATTAAAAATGATTATGCTGATGTTGACATAATAAAATGTTTGTGGTGGTGATGGTGATAGTGATGAAGATGAGAGGCACCTGGAATGATGGTGTTGATAGCAATGATGAGCGAATGATGGTTATGGTAACTATGGTGATGGCAACTACGATTAGATAGACATGATATATTTGTAGTGATGATGGTGATAGTGATGAACTTTATAGTATTGATAAGACAATAATATTGATATGGATGAGATTATGATGATGGTGGTGATGACTATAGTGATATGAATGTGATGAAAAGTTGATGAGATGGTGGTGGTGATGATGATGATGATGATGTTGATAGATGAGATGATAAAGATGATGTTGGTGATACAAGTGTGATAAGATGATTATTGTGATGATGACAGTGGTGGAGGAGAAGGAGGATATCGATGAGATGGTGGTGGTAGTGGTGTTGATTATCAGGTGACACTGATCAAATGTGGTGACACTCATACAGAGAACTGTGTCTGGCACTGCATTTGGTGTCACTGCTGTCCTTATTTCCATTGACATTGATGGAGGACTCGCATTCATTGAACCTCATTTTGAATCAGTGGCTTTGTCGGTAACAGCAGTTAATACACACCTCTTCTTTTGGTGCTTTCTTTAACAAAAAGAACTGACATACTTTTAAATGATCTCTGAGGAATACATAGAGACTCTAAGATCATTCACAAATTTAACTTTGAAGAAACAGAAATTGCTCTTTAAGAAGTAAGAATAAGGTAAAACCCTGGGCACAGTAAAGTCTACCTATAAAGGATTCCATGGAGATGTCCAGGGATTCCTGATACTGTGTGTGTGTGTGTGTGTGTGTGTGTGTGTGTGTGTGTGTGTGTGTGTGTTGAAACACAAGAGAAGCCCCTGTATTTCCCTTTCATGGACACCACCTCACCATACATGGGACCTACTCTGTCCTTGGACCCTGAAAAATGGAGCAGGACAGCCCTTCACCAGCAAAGTTGATGTGAATTATAGAGCCCAGCCCTGACTTACCAAAGGCCAAGCGGGGAGTGTGGTGTGGTAGGGTCCGTGTGTGCACAGCCTCAGTCTCTCCGTTAAACTCTCTAAGGACACAACTATGATGACACCAAACTCCAGGTGATGAAACAGACCCCAGAGAGGTGTAATGATGAGCCGATGATGGTGATGGTACCTATGGTGATGGCAGCTATGGTGAGATAGACATGATATATTTGTGGTAAGACTAAACAGGTAGGACATGAAGGGCTAGAATCAAGGATGGACCAGAGTTACAATCTTTCTCTTCTTGGTCAAATTCTCTCAAGAGCTTACTACACAGAAGTGTGTGGCGTACACATGCTTGTTACTCTCAGGGGAGAAGTGAACAGGGTGGGAAGAATATTGCAAACCCTCCAAAGCCCAGATGTATGGCACAGACAACCTTCTACCGTCCTAGGTCTGTAGCAGATTAGGTCTCTAGGTATTCTTGGCTTTATCTGGTATTGGCATTTTTTTCATCGATGAGAAAAAAAATATGTTTCAGGTTATATTATTTTCAATGCTACATTACTCGATTTCACAGTCAAATAATTCTATTTTTGCTTACCAGAGGGCTGTGTCCTGTCTAATTGTTTGTGGCTGCTTCCTTCCCACTTATTTGCTGGGGCCTTCACTTTACCCCTTTGCTGCCTTCCTTTGGATTCTCTTGGGTGCTGTAACCATGGTGATGGGTCCCTGTTTGATCATCTTTGCTCTGCCTTAGGAGTTGAAGAACCAATCAGTACCGCTCCATCCCTCAGTCAGAAGAGGATGGCAAACAGGAGGGCTCTATGCGTGGAGAGGAGAGCCCATCAGTCAGCTCAGGAGGTGGAATTCTTGCTGACTAGAATCCTCAGCAGGAACTGTAGGCCAGCTAAGTCGGGGGAAAGAGCACAGAGTCAAGAAACTGGAACGTTGGGCTGACTCTCTGCTTGCTTCCTGAGGACCTTGAGCGACCACCTCTATGGTCACCTCTAGAATACAGATGCTCCTCCTGTCATGTGACTATACAAAGGCCAAACTTATAGGTCACCGAGAAGATAAAATCAGAGCAAAGTACAAAGTATCTGCATAGGAAAGCAACTGGTGTCCAGGACCCTCAGTTAGCAACCTGTCCTCAGACTGAGGCGCTGGCTCAGCTGGTCATGTGCTTGCCTCATAAGCTCGAGACTCTTGGTTCAGACCCAAGAACTCAGGCTTTAAAAGCTGTGAATGGTCAGGTAGAGACAGACAGATGCCAGTCTACTTGGTAAGGTCCATGCCAGAAAGAACTTGGTCTCAAAAACAAAGAGGATTTCTGGACAGTAGTGGTGTATGCCTTTAATCCCAGCACTCAGGAGGTAGAAGGAGGAAGATCTCTGTGAGTTTGAGACCAGCTTGGTCTACAGAGTTGCAGGACAGCCAAGGATATGCAGAGAAACCCTGTCTCAAATACTTTTTTAAAAGGTAGACAGTGCATGAGAAAATGCACCAGGTGTCATACCCACTGCATGTGTGTGCATCCACAGACAGACACACGCACATGCACACACACATACATGCATGCACACATCCTCAAAGTTCTTGAGATTGACCCTTAGCCCTAGAATGTAGGTTGGTGGTGCTGTCTACCAATTTTAATCACAGTAAGATCAGCGATGTGGCATGACAAACCAAATCACACCTCCTGCCTCCATGATTTTCATCTGATAAAGACAAGCACACATGCCTGGTGTGTGCTGGGGATTTGACTGGAGCTAGGACTTCAGAGATGAACAGTGTAGAGACTGAATCCACCCACAACATGTTCTCAGCACACACAGGAGACAGACCCTACCAAGAGCTAACCTGTGCTCACACAGAATAGAGTCCACCAAGAGCTAACCTGTGCTCACACAGAACAGAGCCCACCAAGAGCTAACCTGTGCTCACACAGAACAGAGCCCACCAAGAGCTAACCAATGCTCGCACAGAAAATAGGCCCCAGCAAGTGCTAACCTGTGCTCGGCACTGTAACAGAGTAGACACCAAGTCAGGAGATGAGAAGAGAGGCTGGATCTAGGATGATGACACAGACACCATGGCTCCTAGCTGTTGACTACATGTTTTCTTGGTCCCATGGAGGCAGATGCTCATCTGGGTTTTGCTTTGTTCAAACAGCAGAGCAGGGTTTCCTTGGAGCTGGGCGTGGGACCGGAGTGAGCACTGTAGCAGATGCTCGCCTGAGCCTCAGTTTACCTCTCATGCCCCCTGTACACACTCTCATTGAAGCCTAGGGCAGGGCATGTGCCAGGCTGGCTCAGGATGGTATTTGTTAGAATCCAGACTACCCTATAAAAATAGGAAGGAAGGGAGAAAGAGAGGGTGTGGTGAACATAGTTTCCTTTTGATACCACTCATGCCTAAAATGAACAATGTCCTCTACAGACAGATTGACAGACAAAGGTGTAAGACATTTAGTGTAGTGCCCAGCACACAAGAGTTGTCTGGTGAAAGTGTCCTCGGGCTCTAAAGAGCCCAGGACAGCATGAGGAAGGGACAAACATTTCCAGAGCACCATATAAATTATTTGTCCAGGAGACTGATGCTCTGCCATGAGGTTTGTACATCCGGGTTAAGAAATGTCTTTCTGGATCAGACTTGGAGGGAAATGCCTATAGCTTCTGAGGCCAGAAACACAGTAGGACCAAAAGGAAAAAGGAAAGGAGGGAGAGATAGACAATAGAGGGAAAGGGGAAGGAAGAGAGAGGAGAGGGGAAAAGAAGATGGAGGGAAAGCCAAAGGATGGGATGGAGAAGGAAAGGGAGAAAGAGGGGGAGGAAGGGAGAGGGGGAAGAAGGGAAGAAAGAAGGAAGGGAAGGGAGGGAAGAAGTAAAGGGAGCAAGGAAAGGGAGGGTGAAGAAAAGGAGTGAGGAAGAGAAGGAGGGAGAGAGAGAAGAAAGGAGGAAATGAAGCCTCGCATTCGAATCAAGGGACCATCAGGTGATAAGAACACTAATAACTAACACTAATTGAGTAAATAAATAAGTGACCATTTCCAGGGCACTTAGGAGACACTGAGGAAAAAAAGGACAGTTCAAGGAACTGGGAGAGGATGCTTTAGACCCGAACCAGTGCGGCAAACGAAGGAAGCCGACTAGGAGTCGAGCATGTGGCGGATTGGGGATAGAGCATCCTGGACGAGGAAAGAAGAACAGGGTGATGCAGTCTCAGGTGACATAGGCTTCGGGGGCATAGGCTTCAGGGGGCATAGCATGGGACAAGTCAGGGCTGCATGGAGAACTTTGGATTGCCCTGATCCCACAGACAACCACTCGCGATGTTAACGAAGACTCAATCTTCTTTCTTTCTTCAAAGTTTACAATGGATAATGTGTGGGATGGGTGAGAAGAGTTAAAACAGGCATGAGACAGCAATGAGAGGTGGATGGGGGCTGGCAAGGCAATTTCAGAGCCTTGGGTTGCAATGATGGCATGGAGGCCGCGACCCATGGGAAGAAGCGTATGAGGACTTGCGGGTCGTTCAGAACACACAGGAAGGGAAGGAACAGCAAATCAGAGACAGCAGCAGAGGGGATCAGCCCTATGGGCATCCTCATCTGAGATGTGAGCGGATTTGAGAATCAGGATACAGAGGGCCTCCCTCCATCTTCAGGCACCAGCCCAGGTCCCAATCACACCTTTCCTGGCCCTGAACCAGAAGAGTTCATGGTAATCAAAGGAACACATTCCTCTTCTGCCTCCCGGGAACTTCAAAGTACAAATGAGAGGTCTCTGGGTGCTGCCTCCCTAGTTTCCATCCTAATTGAACCCCTCTTTCTCTGTCTGCCTCCCTCCTTTGAACACCACGACCAGAGAGTCCCAATTTGGGGTGGGGGAAGGATGGAGATTTCCTTGCAAGCTGAACTGGAGTCACACACTGTTTCTCACGGAATGATTTAATGTCCTTTTCAGCGTGCCCATGACAGCTGAAATATCCCCTAATGACTCAGTTTGGCGGCAGAGTTCCGTGGATCCCAGGAAAGCTGATGCGGGTGTCAAATGTCAATACATGAGAGATCAGTAATTGTAGCAGCTTGACGCTGAAACAAGCCAGGGAATGGTGGCAAGGTCGCAAGGTCATAGAAGGTTGACACAGTGTAAGCACCCAAGAGCCTCTGGAGTCAACCAGACAAAGATGTGTCCCGTCTTTCCTTCCCCTGTGCCTGTCCCTTCTTCATCTTTACCGCACCCATTCCCTCCAGGTAGGCACGGTACATACTGCTGTCCAAAGTCCTCAGACTGTTTTTCTATGCAGAACCAACATGGCCTTGGGTCTCCCGGTGTCTCCAGAAGCTCTTTTTGGTCTTACTCTTTCAAGGCTACTTGGCCTTGGCCAGAAATCACAATTCTTTTCGGCTCCACTTGCTTCCCGATAGAGTGATTTAAACGGGAAAGATCTATGTCAAGGATCCAAGAGTGTCCCTAACAATGTGGGGAAAGGCCCTCCTATCAATATACCACTTGTGGTCTCGCACTTTGACAAGCCTGGGTGAACTGGAGGCACCCGCAGAACTCCCAGAAGCATTTACTTAAGTACTCAGCGAGTTCCTCCGGCACACCTTATCAAGCTGTGACCTCTGAGACTCTGGGTTACCAGGTCAAAAACACACATCCCCCTCTGTCCTCCAGCTAATTTTCAAATTATATATATCATGGTAAAGAGGCCCTCATGGTGAGCCTTACAGGCTCTTTTCAAGATCTTAAATAGGGAATTATAACTGAATACCAGCGATTGCCTATAAATCTCAGGAAGCACCATGCTGTCTGTGACCACGGGGCCTTCACTGGGAACAACAGCAAGGTACCAAAAGAAGAGGGGATCAGGAAGGGTGGGGGAATTTTTAAGAGAGGAGCTTGCAATCCCCGAATCATGAATTGTCTGAGTTTTCACGGAGCCAGGGGGTTTATCACTGAGGCAACTACCTCCTGTTTCTCCCAGAACCGTCTGCTTCTATTACATGTATGCACATGTCTGTGGGGGGTATGTGGGGTGGACTGCCTCCATTTCAGTCCAGGTTCCAGAGACCAGGTCGGCCTTGAATGGGAGGAGTGCCTCGAATGTCTGTCTCCCCATGCTGGGCTTACAGAGTGTGGCACCATGCCCAACTGAAAACCACTGCGTTAGAATCTGTACCTGACCCATTGGGAGCAGACAGAACAGTTTGCTCTTACAGCTATCCCGTTAGCCTTGTAGTTATCCCGGTAGTCTTGGGGCCTGTTGGCATCTCGGTCCTTTGCAAACCATTTACACCTGCTACAACACAGTGGTGAGTTGGGTAATTCTGGCAAGACTGTGTGGTCCGTCCAAAGAGCTTCACTCCTGCTTTCCCACAGGAAGTTCAGTGATGCTGGATGAAGGCACATGTTTTTTAATGACTGGGGTGACTAGAAAGGAAACAGGAGATTAATTTTGAAGTGCCTAGGACAGAGCAAACCCTCATACTGCAGTAGCTCTGCACGTTATGGTATGCGCTTTGAGTTGTGGCCTTTAAACCTCCGGTTGTGCTCGCCAGGTGGACCAGAGGAGGAGGGAGATACAGGAAAACCTAAATGTGGCCAGTGCATCCATCCCAGCCCAGTTTGTGCTCAGACAGCATGGGAAGGCATTTTTGCAAGTGTCATCTAGGACAATGAACAAAGCGATGGGGAGTGACAAGAGAGGAGAAGGAAGAGGGCTCAAAGATTCAAATTTGGTGTCCTAACCAGTCACCTCAGAATCAGAACAACAAGCCGCTGTCAGGAGAGTGGGAAGCTGGCCCTGGTTAAGCTTTTACCAGGAAAGTTGGAGTCATGGGCATTTCTCACCAAATGACACTGGTATCACATCTTTGGAGCAGACCAATTCTAGTCTGGGATCCACAGGACTGACTGCTTCCTGTTCTCCCAGTATAGGGCATCTCTTTCCTGGAAGGTTCTCTAATTGGTCCACTAAGCGCTGGGTCCATGTCTGATTGGCGTGGTCAGCAAACAGCCGTTCTTTCCATAAGAGCTTGTGAACTGACGGGGCACACGCCCAGGGCTGGGCCAGGCTGTCACAGCATTTGGCCAAGGGTAAAAGTCGACCAGAGGAGCTCCTTTGTCTTGCTGGTGAAGCTGGGGTGGTTTGAAGACATTTGAACACAAGAGATTTTTTTTTTCAAGACAGGGTTTCTCCGTAGCTTTTGGTTCCTGTCCTGGAACTAGCTCTTCTAGACCAGGCTGGCCTCGAACTCACAGAGAACACAAGAGATTTTGATAAACAGAACATGGAGCGTACACACAAAACTTTGTAAACTGTTGCTGCCCAGTGAACTTGATGCACACCTTTCTCTCCTTTAAGATGAATTTGCTTCATTAAAAGCAGAAGTCTGTTGTGGAACAGGCCCCCATGGATAAAGGAGAAATGGTGGGCTCAATGGTGTGCACTCCCTCAGTCACTGCACACACACACCTCCTGCATTCCCATATGTATGGCCTTGCCCCTGTGGTTCTCAGTGTCTGTCCTGTTTCTCCCCTCTCGTGGTGGATCCAGATGAAACCCCTGTCTTGGTTCAACCAGAACTTGAATGGTATGTTAGGATCTCCAGAACAACCCACTCGTCTTTGCCAAGGACAGAACAACAGACAGGATCAAAGACAAGGTGAAAACTAGCAGAAGCAACTGGTTGGAGCACTTCAGCACGCAAGGTACGGATCTTAAAGCAGTGTTGCTAACCTGGGCAGGATGGCTCAAGCCCACGACATGACTTCCCTTCCTTTCCAGCATAACCAGGAAGTCCTTGAAGACCTCATGCACAGGACCCCAATCCTGTCATAAACACCACAAAAACCTGGTGACATGAGGGCCTTCATTGAAACCACATGCACCGTAGCCCTCCTTCTTCTGCAGCCACTCAAACACAAGGTGTTTTATAACAGGTTCCTGAAGCTGGCCGGTTTACATCGGAAATTATAGCTGAGAGCCAGGAGTGACTTCCCGTGACACCGTGTGGCAGAGCAAGCAAATTAATACCAGAGGCAACAAATGCCAGCTTGAGCATGAAATATGTCCCCACCACCCTGGGATTAAAAATTTTAAAATGTGGCTCAAATCACCCAGCATCACCTAAACAGAGTCCACCATGCTCTGCCCTGGGCTGTGCACACCATAATAAATTTGTGTGCACATCTGTGCAACTTGTCCTTCATTCTCTTCCTCCGTGGAAATCGAACTTGGGCCTAGAACCTTCTGCGTGTTAGCCAAGTGTTCTGCCCTGGGCTGAACCTCTTGCCCTGTTTCCTCTTCTCCCCCACTGTGCAGTCAGCAGACGCATTCTTTAGTGCAGGCTACGTACACATGCACAAGGCTCAAAGATGAGCAAGAGAGAGAGAGCCAGTGGCTTAATGGAGCTGCTGGGTTGTTGGGTGGCCATCCAAGACCATACTGTCAGTGTTGAGAGTCCAAGGCCATGGAACTGAGGGAGAAGGTAAGCTTAGATGAGGGATCACTAGGGCCCTTTCTAATAAAGCAGTTTTGTTTTGTTTTCAAATCTTGAATAATGAAAACTTGTCCACCGAGTTAAGGTCTATGTGGGAGGCACAGTGTGTGCGGAGGTTTTAAGGCCCGAGGAAGTCTAACACGTCTGAAACACTGTCTAGGCCAGGAGTGATGATGCTTGACTTCTTTTTTAATTCAAACGTCTTTTCAGAAATGGTTTTGAGATGTAGCGTCTGTTACTCTTCAATGGATCCCGGTCATTTAAGATGTGTGTGTGACATCTCGCATTTGTGCAAACTCTGCTGCTCAGGGCATCTCCTTTTTAACTTCTTGGATCTACACCACGCCCCTATGTAGGGGAGATTTTTGAGCCCATTTTACAGATAAGGAAGCGGAAGTGGACCTAGATGAAGGTCGCACAAATGCTCAGTGATAGGGCAGAATCCAATCTTGCTGGAATGTTGTAATACGAGCGGCGGGGCTGCTTCCCACTGCCACCCGGTTAGCTTTACCCGAAATAATTACACGGAAACTGTATTCTTTTAAACACTGCCTGGCCCATTAGTTATAACCTCTTATTGGCTAGATCTTACATATTGATCTAACCCATTTCTAATATTCTGTGTAGTATCTCGAGCTGGCTTACCAGGAAAGATCTTAACCTGCGTCTGTCTGGAGTGGGAGAATCATGGCTACTCCCTGACTCAGCTTCTTTCTCCCAGCATTCCGTCCGTTCACTCCACCCACCCAAGGGCTGGCCTATAAATGGGCCTAGGCAGTTTCTTTATTATTTAACCAATGACCTTCCTCCATCACTGGAACTCTGAAACCGCACCGGTGAGCCTCATCTCGAGCGGAGCCTCCACAGAGGGCAAGTGATCAGCTGCGTCCTGGGCAGTTGGGCATCCGCCAGGTTCATGAGGAATGAGTAGGTATGGTTCCCACCTGCTCCCCTGCGAGAACCTCTAATGGGCAAAAGAGATCCAAACAGTGTTGAAGGGTTTGGGTGAAAGGAGGTTGCATTTCAGAAAGCATCCAACTGGCCCTGCCATTCCTCCACACTTCACGTGAAGTTCCCAACCAACACATTCTGGGCGAGGGGCTTTCTCCTTCTGCCTTCCACTACCTCTACCTCCCTTCAACAGAGCTCTGCAGCCTCCATGAGACGCGAAGCTGAGGCTGGCGCAGATGGACCCAGCGCTTGCTAAGCATCACTTCTCCAGTGTGAGCCCGCGGCCTCCGCCACCGTCTCCGTCACGTGTGCCCATCTTTTTCAGTCTAATGAACTCCAACCATCAGCGCAACTTAAGTTCGGCTGTCTGTTCGTGCATGCTTAATATTAAAAATGTACTAACAGTGTGGCTGAGAAATCAAATTATGCACATAAATATGCTGGCCTAGCAGAGGCGGCGGCAGGAGCTGAACTTAGCAGAGCTGACGCCAGTTCACATTTGCAAATCGCCCGTCAATCTGTCATTAAACATGTTATCAAATGATGATAAGTGTATGCTTCTTGCTTGCATTGGTGAGCCGACTCCTCTTGTTGATGCACCGTAATGGGATAATACGTATTAACATAGCTCTGCTTGGATGAACACAAAACATTTCTTATCTGTCTCTGTTTGTTTCCCCCTTGTGGCCCCCAAGCAATTGTTTTGTGTTACCAAATTGCCAAAGGGGGGTAGCATATTACTTTTAATTAGCAAAGCTTGTTGTTGGTGGGGAATTTTTTTTCTCCCACCTCGCCACCCCCATCCCTGTAACACTCCTATGTGTTGCCAATGAAGGAGAGAGAGAGCGAGAGAGGAGAGAGAGAGAGACTCTATTGTCTTCTTTTGGTAAAACGATTCGTGTCAGCCACTCAGAACCTGGCAATTATTCCACGTCTTAATGCACTGGCCTTTCATCCGGGCCCTTGCTCTTGACAGGCCCGATCGTTTCAGTTCAGTGATATGAAAGGCAGCGAAGGAAATGAGCAGAGACATCCCAGGTCTGTCATGAGGCTCGGCACTACCATTCAGTCCCAGGGTGTGCTTCCTGATGCTACTCAGAGGCTCAAGAGACAGTTAGTGGCTCCGTATGTTGCCCAGACTTTTAGGATGTTGTTATGATGGATGAAGAGGTTGTAGCAACCCCCAACTGTTCTCAAAACTGTGACTTGAGAAATTATGTGAGCCCCCATAAAACGAGAAACAGTACTAAAAAGCCAAGTGCGGTACCCTGATCACAGAACACTCACTCATTCCCAAGACCAAGCACAGACAGTAGACATTGATTTCATGAAGCCTCGTCAGCCAGAAGTTTATTATCTGATGATCTGGGATACAATTGGATTAAGGTTTTTAGTTATTTGTTTTTGTTTTATGTGTATGAGTCTTTGCCTGCATGTATGTTTATGTGGTGTGTGTGTGTGTGTGTGTGTGTGTGTGTGTGTGTGTATGTGTATTGCAGTGTAGTACCTGTGAAGGTCAGAAGAGGTCACTGAATCCCCTGAAGCTGAGATTCTAGATGATTGTGAGTCACCCTGTGGGTGCTAGGAAGCTATCCCCGGTTCTCTGCAAGAGCAGCCAGTGCTCTTTACTGATGAGCCACCTCTTCAGTGTCCGTTTGGATTAATATTTCATCAAAGTGTAAATAAAATTAAGATATTCTTTTTATTTATTTGTTTGAAATAATATCTCACATTGCAGGTCAGGTTGTACAGGAACTCACTATGTGCATCCAGGCTAGCCCTGGACTCACAGAAATCCCCCTGCCTTTGCCTCCTAAGTGCTGGGAGTACAGGTGTGAGCCAACAGCCCTGGTTCAGACTTTAGAGTTTTGGTTTGGTTTCAAATGAACATTCCTTTTGTCTAACAATGGATCTGTTCAGCTTTCTTTGGGTGTGACTCTCTGAGCCAGCAGAATCCCATTTCTTCACAAGCAATCCACCACAGCATCTCCGAGACCTGGTTATTCGTTCAGTCAACAGAAATGTGCTAGGGTCTGGTGATATAGGTCTGTCTGTCTTCTCAGCTACTCATGAAGCTGAGGTAGAAGAATCACAGATTGAAGGCCAGCCTGGGATATTTGGGAAGTCCCTGTTTCAAAATTTAAAAAAAAAAAAATTAAAGAGGACCAAGATGTAGCCTCGTTGTGTAGCACTTTTAAAAAATATGGTTTAATCATTAGTATTGGGGGAAGAAAAGTGGAAGAGTCCCTCCTGGCCAGGCGGTGGTGGTACATACCTTTATTCCAGCACTCGGGAGGCAGAGGCAGGTGAGTTTGAGGCCAGCCTGATCTACAGAGCAAGTTCCAGGACACCCAAGGCTATTACAGAGAGAAACCCTGTCTCAAAAAAACAAAACAAAAAACAAAAACAAAAAAAAAGAGTCTCTACTGTATTGCTGTGACATCATAGACACAGAAGGACAGATGGACAGAATCTCTGTGCTTTTGAAGCATCTGGTATTTGGAGGAAGACAGAGTTTGTTGTGGTTTTGAATGTGAAATATCTTCCACAGGCTTGTGTATGAACACTTGGTCCCCGCTGGTGATATTGTGGGGAAAGGTTGAGGAGCCTTCCAGAGCTAGAACCTTGGAGAGAAAGTGCAGTACTGGAGGCGGCCTGGAGGTTTCATAGCCTAGCCCCTCTTCCTACTCTCTCTCTCTCCCTTTCTCCCCCACTCCTCTCTCTCACTCTTGCTCTCTCTGCTCCCTAGATGCTGGTGGAATATTGCAGGCCTCCCGTTAAGCTCCTGCCTTCCCCAGCATGGCGGCCTCCATCCTTCGGAATCCATGAAGCCCAATTAAACCCTTCCTCTCTTACGTTGCTTTTGCCTGGGTGTTTTAGCGCAGCAGTGGTAAAGTCGGAGCGCTCTTTTTAAACTACTGACTAGCAATTTGCTGTAGAACGCACGTGGAGGTCCACGAGGGGTGTGATTTTGTCGCGTTTACTTCTCACGCTCTGCGGGAAGCTTTCTTTGCCATTAATCATGACAAAGGGTTACTCCACTCCAGCTTCCTGGCTTCTTGTTTACACATGTTTTGAAATGAACATTGACTTCTTGCCATTTGTGTTTGTTCCTTAGTGAGGCGAGCCGCAGACTAATGAGTAGAATGATGGTTGGTATTACCAACGCACTAATTAAAAGAATATTCTGTGGCAAGGCTTGGAGAGACGAGCACGTGATCACCGGAGACATTAGGACTGAAGTGTGGAGAGAAATGTGTGCAGTAGGTCAGGTTTAAGAAGGGGTCTTCAAGGCATCCCCACCTCCACATCCTCCACCCTTCAGAGCGTTTTCCATGTAAGGACATGAAGAGAAGCACTTGTTTTTCATTGATGGAGTCACCTTCTATTCTATTCTGTTTGTTTTCTATTACTTCGTCTTATTGTGCTTCCTTTTTAAGATTCTGGGGAGGGGGGAGGGTCCTGGAGAGAAGGCTCAGCGGTTAAGAGCACTTGCTGCACTGCCAGAGGACCTGGGTTTAATTCCCAGCACACACATGGAGTGACCCAGAACTGCCTGTAACTACAATAGTATAGTCCCTTCCTGTGTATCTCATGAGGTAGGGAAATGGGAGCAAGACAAAGACAAGTCCCAGGGCCTTAGCCAGACTGCTGTAAAAGAGACAGGTCAGCCATATGCCAATGGGACACCGGCCTTGCCACTGGGAAAATGGCCAAGTCACCTGTTTGCTTTAGGGTTGTTAATTTTGCCTGTTCGACATACAAAGGTCTGCCAAGGAGAGTGAACTCGAAATAGCGATGCGGGGTTACAGTGATAAGAACTTAAATAGAGCTGTCCCAGTGGTGCGTTCTAGGGGGCCACTTCCAAACTCCCTCTTCTTTCACTGTCTTTGACCCTGAGTTTGACCAGAGCAGACATGGACTGCCCAGACCCAAACCAAGAGTTACACATTTGATGTTAGTGAGGAAACACCGTGGGGGTCTGAGGTCTGCTGTGGATTCAGAAAAAGGAAACCGAGCCCACTGCCTGGACACAGCCAAGGCTGCTACTGAATCTTCCCAGGAGAGAAAATGGTGCTTTGTGTGTCCAAAAGGTTGGGAAGCTGGCATGGAGATGGGTAGGATGCTGAGGACACACCCAAGAGTCCCGGTTGGGATGCCAGCATTCTGGATTTCTTTCCCTCCTGAGAGGATTTCTATGCACTCATGCTGACATTGGGACGGGGCTCTGCCCCCTTTGACTTCACGGTCCTTGGGATCTCTGTGGAAGAGTTCAAACACAGGCACACAGAAGGGAGCAGAAGA
The DNA here is from genome assembly GCF_950005125.1 of Chionomys nivalis. Taxonomy (NCBI): domain Eukaryota; kingdom Metazoa; phylum Chordata; class Mammalia; order Rodentia; family Cricetidae; genus Chionomys; species Chionomys nivalis. The sequence goes on along the minus strand of NC_080094.1, from coordinate 8,705,710 downwards.
CAGGCAGAGTTTAGTACAGGGCAAAACAGAGCCCTCTGAAGGAGTGAGAGTAGACACTGTGGTCAGAGGGACCAGTGTGGTCAGAGGGGCACTGTGGTCAGACGGACCAGTGTGCCAATCTGTGTTTTTAGGCAGACTTTATATATTTCTGAAGAGTTTGGAAGCTGCCAGCTTTCCGTGAAAGGTATTTTCCTGCCTGGGTAACTTGCAGGCCATTTGGATGGACTGTTAAGGAAGGGGTCAGTGGTGTATCTTTAATCACAGAGGCTCCAGCTTGATACTAGTCACATGACCTCCTAGGCAGTTCAGAATGTCATGTGTCCACCCAGGGCTAAAGCTACATTCTAAACCTATTCTTTTAGCCATGGTCAGCATCCTAGTTCCCAGTTTTACAAGCTGTTGATAACAAGGGGCGGGGGGGTGGGGATCTTCAAGAGGTTGATCTTAAAAAGTACTGAGTCTTAGACATCATGCACAAACCTGTCTTTAGACAGATTTCTGGATGCTTCCCAAGGTCACAAGTTAGTTGTTGCTCAGTAAAGTTGAGGTTCATATTGATGTTCAGATTTTTGTTTACAGAAATTATTTTCCCACTTGTGTTTTGGTCACAGTGTTGGTGAATGAATTTTCTGGGTGGTGTGTGTGTGTGTGTATGTGATGTGTATATTTAGTCAGGTCTATGGGCACTCCTGACGTTGGCATCACTATCTTCCTCAATTGCTTTCTACATTCCTTGTTAAGTCAGGCTCTCCCACTACACCTGGGCTCTGTGGTTTAATTAGCCTGGCTGGCTAGGAAGCTCCCAGACTCCTCCTGCATCCACCCCCCAGTGTTGAGATTATGGTAACTCTACAGACAATTTTTATAAAGAAACTGGGGGTCCAAATTCAGGTGCTCATGTCTCCCCAACACCTAGCCTGATGTCAGTAGATCTGCATATTTGCTCATCCAATGCATTTGTTCATTGCCTACTCTGGCCAGAACTTGAGCTAGGTCAAGGGAAAGCTTGTCCAAAGAGGACGATACGAGCTGAGAGCGGAAAGAACAGAAAGGGAAAACCGATTTCTCCAGGAAGTTGGACTTCCAGTACCTGGAGCCAATAGGGACATCGAAGCACGAGCCAGGGCCTTGGTGTTGAGATGATGGGAGATTTTACAGCAGTGGTAAAGGTGTGGGTATGCCACATGAAATCTAAGCATTTTCTAACATTTTACTAGTAACTTCCATTTATATCTAGAAATTACAGAAGAGTTACAAACGGTCTGAGAACAAAGGTTATCCATTTCTAAGTTTGAGAATTAGCTCCCAATATCTCAAAATCCAAGAAATGGACTTAAATATCCAGATTTCCAACTTCTCAAAAACTTGGGCAAGTCCCACATTCCCGCATAGGATCAACGGAGCCAAGGACCGCCATCTTTTGCAGAGGGTAACTGTCTTCAGTTTGTCGCGGTCCCACCTCTTCCTGCTTTCTCCAACCTATGGCACATGGTCTAATAGTCCCCTGCATCATGCATCGAAATTGGTGAGCATTGCTTCGCAAACTAAGGCTACTGGCCTTTAACTACTCATGGGGATGAGGTTATGATCCCTCAGAACCCTAGCTTACACCTGCCACCTGAGTTCAATGGTAGAATCCTTACCTACACACAGAAAACCCCAAGTCTGATTCGCAAGCCTACAGAACCTTGTATAGCCCATGACAACTTTGAACTCATGACCCTCCTTCCTCCGTCTCCCAGGCTGTGGCAGGCATGCACTGCCACACCCAGCTTAAGACGTCTGGAGATCAACCCCGGGTTTCATGCATTTTAGGCAAGCACCCCACCAACTGAACTACAGCCCATCCTCGAGCTTTCTTTCTATTTAACCAACAGTCACAGTGTGTCTAGAATATCAAAGTGAATGTGCAAAAAAAAAAGAAATTTGGAGTGAAAAGATAGAAGCTTGTCTCCAGAAGCACACAGATTTCTGGGGAGGAAAACTGTAATTCCAACAGTACCCTTTAAACACACGTTTAATTAGACAAAACATTCTGAGATCTGTTGCCTCGTCTGGTCCCTCCGGAAACGTAAGTGTGTTGGCTAGTTTTTATGTCAACTTGACACAAGTTAGGGTCATCTGGGAAAAGGCAATCTTAATTGAGAAAATGCCTCCATACGGTTAACTTGCAAACAGGTCTGTAGGGCACTTTCTGGATTGCTGTACATCTCACCCTGAGCAGGAGCTCCTGCCCTGACGTCCCTCAGTGATGGACTTACCTGGATATGAAAGAAGAAAGCAGCCTTTTCCTCCCCATGTTGATTTTGGCCATGGTGCTTTTATCACAGTACTGAAAACCCCATGGAAGACAGCAACTGATGCCAGAGAGAAGTGAATTCCTGTGACAGGCCTGATCGTGTGTTTTGGGGAGGTTTGAGGCATCTGAACTTTGGGCTAGAAAGATCATTGAGTACTCAGAGCTCAATGAGATGTTCTGTGGGACCTGGGAGATGGGAATGGGAAGAGAGATGCAGATGATGGCGTCCTGGCTTGTGAAGTCTCAAAGAGAAGTACTGAGAGTCCCTTAAGGACTCTGTTGGAGCTGTTGGATTTTATTGATCGTGTGAGTTTCTTCATTCTTGCACTAAGAAAGTATGGAACTTAATTTTTATTTTATGGAGCCTCCAGTAAGAGGCTTGGAATACTGCAGAGATCTGGGGATTTTAGAGAGATACTGGATGTTTGTGAGATACTGTGGATACTTTAGAGAGATGATGAATGTTTCTGAGATGCTGTGGATACTTTAGAGAGAAGCTGGATGTTTTTGAGATGCTGTGGATACTTTAGAGAAAATGCGGATGTTTTAAAGACTTTGAATATTTTAAAGGGGATTGAATTTTGAAAGGGACTTTGGATGTTTTTAAGAGACCAAACTTTTAAATCATTTGAATTTTTAAAGACCATGAGATTTTAAAAGTTGGAATGTTTTATATTGTGATATTGTCATTAATATAAGATCTTGGGTATCAGCAGGCAAGGAAAGATTACTGTTTGATGGTATGTCCAGTTGACAAGGGACCAATTGTGCTGACTGGTTTTTATGTCAACTTGACACGAGCTAGGGTCGTCTGGGAAAACAGAATCTAAATTCAGAAAATGCCTCATAGGATTGGCCTGTAGGCAAGTATGTAGGTCATTTTCTTGGTCAATGATTGATGTGGGAGAGCCCAGCTCACTGTGGGTAGTACCACCCCTGGACTGGCAGCCCCCATTGCTATAGCAAGTCATGAAAAACACGCCTCCTTCACACCTTCTGCTTTGGTTCCTGCTTCCAGATTCCTTCCTTGAGTTCCTGCCCTGACTCCCTGGGATGAGAGACTTTGAACTGTAAGCTGAAATAAGTCCTTCCTCAATCCAAGTTGCTTTGGGTCACAGTGTTTTAACACAGCAATAGAAAACCCATGAAGACACTAAGAAAGAGCAAGCAGGAGTATTACTGTTTTTAGGCTGGGTCTTTGCAGGAAAACAGAATCCGATGAGTGACTATTTTTGCCCAGGTGAAAGCTGCTGGGTCAAAGTCAAGATTCAAGCTGCAGGTAGTAACATATCTTCCCACAGGTTCTTTGCTGACTTACCCAGCGAAGTGCTGTCCTCATTAGTAGTCAGCAAATCTGGTCTGCCACTTCTTTTGTAAATAAAGTTTTATTGGGACACTGCCATGCCACTTGTTTTCATATATTTATGGCTGTTTTGTCCTTTTGTGTCAAGTTTCAGGGATTGTAGCAGGGAATACATAGCTAATACAAAACCTAAAATGTCTTTATCCATCCCTTAGGAGAACTTTTGCCAATCTTTGGCCTACATGGTAGATGCTTATTGAGGGTGAGCAAGGGGGATGGGAAAAAAGCCACATTGCTGTATCCTCTTCATGAACCAAAGGAAAGGTCAGCAGTCCATGGTGGAAGAAGTTTGTCAGCCCTTGGAACACTGATCAAAAATACAGAGAGCAAACTTGGAGCTTCAGTTAGGTCTTGAAGTTCTGTGTCACAGAATCTATATCATGCAACAAGAAAGAAAAAGTTTTTAAATATTGTGATATTGAGGATATAAATACCACTCTGAGAATTGGACAGGAAGCTGAGCACCAGGAACAGTGCCTAGATTCAAGCCAAGACTGAGGAAGTAGAATCCCCTGGCCAGCCTGGACGTACTTCCTCCTAAAACCCTGGAACGCTGGTGGCTTTCGCACCTGCTCGCACCTAGCATCTCCTCCTGCCAAGGTTTCTGCCTGTCCACCTGATGCAGAGACTGTCAGTTCCATCTTTCCAACCAAGCACCTGAGCTGGAATAACTGTGTATATTGCTTTTAATTCTCAAAAAAGAAAAATATCTGAGAAAGATGGTTGTTGTCATTTTCTAAGCAAGAAAACGAGGAGGTCTGGAATTCTGTCCGAGTCATTCCTCAAATTCCTTTTGGCTACTGGACTTCAAGTGTCTTGCCTGTGGTTGGAATGTCTGCCCGGCAGGGATTTTGCGCAATTAGTAATTATTGGGATTGTGGGGTGTTGATCTAGGAGGAGAGCATGAATATGCACATGATACAGAATATTATCCAAATATTGGCCAAAGGAAACGACAATGGGCTAAGAAGCCTGGGGGCCCTAACAATGGAGGCCACAGATCTGGAATGGTCTCTGTCTTAAATTCTATCCTAGAAGATGGAGATTTGGACCAAGGATCAGGAAGAGACCTGAGTCTGAGCAGCCATTCTACCTCTCAGCTGTTTCTGGGGTCCAAGTGATGATCCCCTGGGCCAAGAAACTCACAAAAGCCACTTTGGGCAACCACTCCTTTCTCCTTTGCTGTGTGTGTAGCAGCAGTGACTACATTCTCTAGAATGCACATAATTTACACACCAATACCCTCAACAGTCCTGTTCTCTTCAGAGTCAGGATGCTTCTTAGAGAGTTGACAGAACTTGGCCAAGGTCACAGGGCCAAGAAGAACTGGATCGTCCTCAACCATGGGTGCCTTCTTTTTGGGTACTGTGAACATGGTTTGTATGAGAGGTGCTCTCACCGGCCAGGAACTCGCTAAGCAACTAGGTTGGCCAGCTATTGAGCCCAGACCTGTTCTTTACTCCCTAGGGTGGGATTTCAGCATAAAGCACCACCCTCACCGCTTTCTCCTGGATTCTAGGGTGGAATTCATGTCCTCATGCTGGCATGACAGGCAGTTAATTGACTGAACCTCCCACCCAGCTCCGGAGTGTCATGCTTACTAGCTGGAGTTCTGTTGATAGACTCCTAATGCTTTATGCCTCGATTTCTCCATCTTGCAAATTATTATAAACTGTTTCTCCCTCCTTGCTCGTATCATTTGGGATGATTCAACTGCTTTGGAAGGTGACAAGCTCATAAAACAAAAACATATTTTATTCAAGTCAAATCAAAACTCAGAATATATTTTGCTGGGCACAAATTATACATCTGAGGCATCATTTTTTAGTTACCCCGTCATCTTTTCCTTTTTTTCCTGAGCTTTGGAACGCTTCTGACTTCCTGGTGCTAATTCCCACTTAAAGGCCATTTAATTGAGAAAAGTCCGAAAAAAAATTCAGCAGCTCAATAAAAATTCCAGTCCATCAAGGACTCTGAGATGAATCTTTCTGGTTTAAGTCATTTTGATCTTTTCCTTCTCCATGCATTAAGCCTTTTAGTGAGAACTCCTCAATAATCCCCCTCCTAGTTTTCACTTCTCAGCTTTCCCTTCGAAAAGCCAGGTTTCCACCCCATGGCAAAAATGAAGACCTTGCAGTCCTCCTGCAGTGACGCTCCTGTGCCAGAAAGACCCTGGGCACTCGTCACATCCCTCCCTGGTATCTTGGAGGACGGGGTAATTCTAAGAACACCACTGTTTTCCACACGGTAGGCACCTGCTTAGCCGCTGGGGTCTGGTTCTGTCCCCTTCTCCATAAATGTTCAAGAAGGGACTGGAGAGGCTCTGTGGGTAGTGTCGGGTGGGTAAAGTGCTTGCTATGTGAGGACACGAGTTCAAATCCCCAGAAGCCATGTAACATCCAGGCTCAATAGCCCATGTCTGTAATCTTACAGGGAACTGGGAGGTGGAGAATTCAGGAGAGCTCACGGGCCAGCTAGCCTGGTAGATACACCCACAAACAGCGTTCGATAGCAATGTGCTTTAATCCCAGCCTGCAGCAGCTGGATGCAGGAGGATCCACAGCTTTGGAGAGCAAGGCAGTGAGGCCAAAACAAAATAAAGCAAGAAAAAAATGGAGAGTAGTCAAACATCAAGGGGTAGATAAGAAATTGAATGAGGAGGCAGGTGAGTGGGTGGATCAGGGAGATGGGGAGGAGCGGGGGTGAGTATGAGCAAAGGTGTTGTATGAAATTCTCAAAATGTTGATTACAATAGATATTTAAAGAAAGCTAAATGAATTTATTGCTATGCCCCGAGAATATAAATGTGCCTGTATATTAAAGCATATAGGCAGATGGCGATATATTTTAAAGTAGTTAGAATGGGAGAGCATGTAAGGCAGGAGGTCTCTAGTTCCCTTCAGGTGAAATCCACTTTTTCAGCATCAGCAGAGTCCTTACAGGAAACCTCAGCGAGACTGGGGAGTCAGCTCCTCCGTTAAGCGGGCTTGTCACTCTTACAGAGCCAAGTTCAGCTCCAAGCACCTTGGCTCACAATCACCTCGAACTCCAGCTCCAGGGGATCCCAAACCCTCTTCTGCCCTCTGAGGGCACTGCCCACTTGTGCTCATATACACGCACACACACTCACACACATACAGAGGCCTGTGTGCACATGTCTGCAAATAAATAAACAAATAATCAGTAATCATGGTCCAAAAACAAAAAAAGGCAAAAGGCTTAGGAAAACAGTGTTCTGTGTGGCCCGATCTGGTGCTGCTCATGTCTCGGTCTGCTTTCTTGAATATAAAACAAGAGGCAGGAAGCATTCATAAGGCATTGAAGCCTTGAAGCAGACTTGAGACTTAGACTTTCTTCTGAGGGGCACAGCAGCCTCTGGTCTGTAGCCAGGCTCTGCTGCTAGGTCTCTGAACTCCAGATGGTTTTAGCTTGGGCTGAGGGACTCATTGCCATCTGGCTGCAAAATCCACACCTCTGCGGGTAACACATTACTCATGGGTCTGTTCTCTCAGCCTTAGCCCTCGCTATCGAGCTGTTCCATCTCCAATTTTTTTTAATGGTATGCTTACTCCATAAATATTTCAGATTGAGTTCTGGGTGTTTTGTCTCCTCTGAGGTCCCAAATTGATGTCTCTTGGGGGGATTTGTAACTTGAGCCAGGCCTCCCAGTGCTGAGCCGGCCACCTCCTGACTTGAGGACAGCCAGTCTGTCAGGGGCACACTGTGTGATTACACAGCTCAGGTGCTGTGTGTCTTGCTAGTAAGATAGCGTTTCCTAAGGTGCAGCTTTCCTGAACATAAGGGCTCAGCAAGCGTGGTGTCTTTATCACCCACAAGCCAGTGCGGTCAAGATGGGGGAGCAGCACACTGGAAGCAGCCAGGACAGCTGTGCTAGCCCTTCCCAGAATGTCTCCTCTCAGCAGCTCACTCCCATGACCTTTTCCTTCCTCTTAAAATACAAGCTGGAAATATCTTTGTCCTTTATCATAACTGAAGTCTGTTCTGTTCTTCCTTAGTCTCAGGTCCAAACCTTCCTCCTGGAAACTCCTTCATACGCACAGTCCAAGGCTAAGGTTAGGAAGATAGCAAACCAAGGAATACATCCCATGTACTTTCCCTGTCCCGGGCAACTGAACATTTTACAAAGTCACATTCATTTTTTTAGGCTAATTTTGGCTATTTTCTCTCAAAGAAAATGGTCGAGATGGAAGCAAGTTTGGAAATTTCTGAAGGTCCTCCAGAGACTCCACCCCGAAATGGACCTTGGATTCTGTTTCTTATTGTTTGTTTCTCTGTGTGTGTGTGCATACACACACGTGTATATATCTATGTTCATGTGTTCACATGTAGGATGTGCATGTCTTTGTATGTATATGCACTGATATACACTCCTACAGGCCATCTTATTTGTTTTTGAGACAGGGTCTCCAGCTGACCTGGAGCTCACTGATCCAGCTAAGGCTGCTTGGCCAGTGAGTTCCATACATTCTCAGTCTCTGCCTACCTAGTGCTGGGATCATAGCTGCAGTGCTGGGACTGGAAGCGCAGTGCTGGATTGGAAGTGCAGTGCTGGATTGGAAGTGCAGTGCTGGATTGGAAGTGCAGTGCTGGATTGGAAGTGCAGTGCTGGATTGGAAGTGCAGGTCACCATCCCCAGTAGGTGCTCGGGAATGAACTCGGCTCCTCATGCTTGCACAGCGAGTACTTTATTAACACAGTGTTTCCCCAGCCCCCTGGCTCTGTTGCTTATACAAAAGTAAGAGAGGGAAGTGTCATCCTCAAAGCAGGTCTGGGCTCTTGGAGTCCACTCAGAAGAGATGACCTTTCTGTGAGGAGACATAAATAAATCGGGAGGGTTGGCTTTGGAGACCCAGGGAGAGTATATTGTAGAAGACTCAACACCGTCGTTCAAGAGGGAACTTGGCTGTCTTGAGAGACAGAAAGTGGAATACGTGTTAAGACGGAAGGATAATGAGGGGGATTGCTGAGCTGGACTCAAGAGGCCTGAGTACTCAGAGCTTAGAGGTTGCAGATGGGAAGACCTGAGGACTGGCTAGAGAACTTCGAGCAGAGGAATGGAGGACATCTTGTTAGCCTTTGAAAGGTTACATCCTGGTACCAGGTCCCATGGAATAAGAAGAAAAATATCACCAGATAGAGGAATGGGAGGAGATAGATGATAGATAGATAGATAGATAGATAGATAGATAGATAGATAGATAGATAGGCAGGCAGATAGACAAGCAGAAGATAGATAGATAGATAGATAGATAGATAGATAGATAGATAGATAGAGCTCGCTCTCTCTCTTCTGCTCTCCCTCTCCTTCCCTTTCTTCCTGTCTTAGTTGGGGTTTCTATTGCTGCAGTGAGACACCATGACCAAACATCACGTTGGGGAGGAAACGGTTTATTTGGCTCACACTTTCATATTACTGTTTGTCACTGAAGAATGTTGTGTGATGTTTTTGTTCTTTTGGTTTTGGGGTGCCCAAAACTAGCTCCTGAATAAATCACACATGGAGGCTTATTCTTCATTATGAATACCCAGCCTTAGCTTGACTTGTTTCTTGCCAACTTGTCTTATCTTAAATTGTCCCAGCTACCTTTTGCCTCTGGGCTTTTGTCTTTCTCTGCTTCTGTACACCTTTCTTTACTCCTTACTCCATGGCTGGCTGGGCCGCTGAGCCCTGAAGTCCTCCTCTCTTTGTTCTTCCCTTGCTCCCCTTTTATCCTCTCTGCCTGCCAGCCACGCCTATCCTTGCTCTTGCCTCACTACTGGCTGTTCAGCTCTTTTTTAGGACCATCAGGTGTTTTAGACAGGCAAAGAATCACAGCTTCGCAGAGTTAAATAGATGCAGCACAAACAAAAATCACACTCCTTACAATAATGTTCCCCAACAGATGGAAATCAGGACAAGGACTCAAACAGGGCAGAAACCTGGAGGCAGGAACTGATGCAGTGGCCACAGAAGGGTGCTACTTACTGGTTTGCTTCCCATAGCTTGTTCAACCTGCGTTCTTATAGAACCCAGAACCAACCACTCATAATGGGCGAGGCCCTCCCCCATCAACACTAATTAAGAAAATGCCCCACAGGTTTGCCTACAGCCTGATCTTAGGGAGGCGTTTTCTTAGTTGAGGTTCCCTCCTTTCAAATGATGCTAAGTTTGTGTCAAGTTGATGTAAAACTCTCCAGCACAGACCCTTTCCTTCCTCCTCATCCTCTCCTTCCCATTCCTAACCTCAGAGTACATTTTAGTCCTTGGAAAGGATTCAGCTATGTATCTATCCATACTCTCTCTTGGTCTCAATTCAGAGAACTTCCCTCAAGACGCAGAAAGCACCTTGGTTGAGATGCAAGCCTGTCCTGCCCACAGGTTTGTGGTAGTCATTTTTGACCTATATGTAAGACACTGCCTCAAAACACCTGTAAGCTGTACACTCACACACATGCACAACACACATACATCAGCGGTGACAGGGTCCCAGGCAGGAGGGGGACAGTGGGAGCCTGGGAATCATCTTGATCCTGAGCAAGGCCCCCGCTGAAGCAATGACGCATGCTCCTCCCCATCTGTCCCTAGAAAAGAGAAGCCACACCCATTTTTGAGAGCGCCAGCTTGTTTGGACAGGCCAGTCACACTAACAAGATCAAGTAAGAACTGAAGCAGTTAATTGGATAATTCATCAGATCGCCCATGTCCCCTGCCCCAAAGATTTGTGTAAAATAATGTGAACTGCGGTTTCCCCTTAAGTTAGAATGTCACACCCCTCGCCACTTCATTAATGCGAACTTGTTTTCCCTGAAAAAAACATATTTTATTATAAAGCAGGTTAATGGGCTTCTCCTGGGTGTCTCTCATTTTTAAATGTTTGTTATTTTTATTTTCCAGCCCAAGTGTGACAGCTCCTTCAATTTATTTAGCCACTCTGTTGTTGTCAGTTTTCTGGGGGAGGGGAGGGGGCACTAGGTCTAACCAGTTCTTCTTCCCTGTAGGGATATTTCATTTGTATTTTAATAAATAAAGCTTGCCTGATGATCAGAAAAGCAAAGCAGCCAAGTCACTAGAGAGTTCTTCTATGAAATCTTCAGACTGAAAAAGCGTGAGTTCCTGTCTCACTCCACCTTATATTCCTCCCTGATGCTGGGATTACAGGCGTGCACCACCACCGCCCAGACTATGGCTAACTAGTATGGCTGCCGGGTTTAAGGGTGTGTGCCACCACTGCCTGGCCTGTATGGCTGACTATTGCGGCTGCTTTGCGTTCTGATCTCCAGTCAAGCTTTGTTTATTAAAATACAAATGAGATAGCGCTACACTTCTCCACCCCATCCCACCCCAATTTTGCTTTCTTAATTCTCCCAGTTGCTAGCTCATGAGCCAATACCCTCTCACCACACAATACACAGAACCCACCCGAGAAACAGCCGTTAGCCTTTGCCACATCCCAGCAAGCCAGCTCGCAAGACTAAAATTTGAATTTCGGCCACACTTTCCCCACTTGCTGGCAAACGTGTAGGCGTGTAACAAGGTGACTACAGCTTGAAGTTTTTATTTGATCGCTTCATTTGTACACCGGCGGCATCCTCAGGTTCCAGGGAACACTCTTTCCTAAATATGACAGAGCCCATCACAGGATGGCGCGTTTCCCAGCATGACTGTGTTGCTCTACGCTTTAAAACTTTCTCTGAAAAAGTAAAATAAAGAAGGAAAAGAGAAAGAAGCCCCCCAGGCATGTTTTCCCCTCCCAGAGTTTCTGTCTCTGCTTTCCTCACACCGCAGGCCCCTTCCCTGCCAGCACAGGGCAGCTGTAACCGAGCCACAGCACAAAGCCATGCCAAAGACACTTGCGCAAAAGTACCTATGTCTCTCCAGCTACACAGGCAGCATTTTCAGATTTTCTCAAGCGCAGTCGCCCGTGAACCGTCACTACCTGTTTCAGTAACTTCCCAAAGGCATGTGCGTCCTGGTAGGGTTGGTGGCAATGCTTTGCGATCGAGGAGGAGGAACAGGGGTCCTACAAATGTCAAACCTCGGGAAGCATTCTGGAGGGCTTCCTGCCAGGGCCAGCTCGGATCTGCAGCAGGGCTGAGGTGCCTCTATCTCCACACACTGCACTCCTTTTAAGGTTACGAGAATCATAAAAATCGCTCAGGACATCTTGTTCCCTTACTGCCTTTTCTTTTCCCATCCTGATGGCAGTTGTTCAAACTTTTGGGGGGAAGGTGGGTTTTGATGCTCACGTGACACACTGACGTGCAAGGGCTCATTGCTTTATCTTCTTCACTTTCGTTCTTGTGGGAAGGTGCACACCTGTGTACAAGCGTGTGCAGAGGCCAGAGGTTGACACTGAGGGTCCTCCTCAATCACTTTGGCGTCCTTTTGCGACAGGGTTTCTCTATGAACCTGGAGTTTGCCACTTCACTGGACTGGCTGCTCAGGGAGCCCCAGGAATCCCATTGGCTTCACAGCCCCAGAACTGGGATTATAGGCGTCTCCCACCCTACCAGGTCTTTGAGCTTTCAGACAACGCCTTTACTCATGTCATCTTCCCCTCTTTCTACACTTTTAATCTAAAATTTAAGATTAACAAACTCAGAGACATAGAAACTGGGGGAGGGAAATTAATTACAGCAATGTATGATTTATACTGAGACCCACTTTTTAAAAAAATACTACAATAAAGCCACTATTTCCCCAAAAATTGCACAGATGTAAGATTATTCCCTTAGATGAATGATACCAGCCAATACGATTTGGATGGGACCATGGACCTAATTTGCCTCAGCTGAGCTCCTTGAATCACCATGTCACTGCAGGTCATCTAGTGTGTATCTGAGATTAACCACTGAGCCCCCCGCCCCCCCCCCGGACATCTCATCACTGGGGAGAGGGAGGGGGGAAGAGAAGAGGAGATAGGAGCATCACTTCCTTCGTTTCTCCTTGTGAGGGAAGGTGTGATATGGGGTGTGGTCCTAGAAGGAACTACACAGAGTGATCTTTGAAAGATAAGATCAAATAAATTCAAGAACAGTGTACTACAGAAAGAAAGCACCTGGAAATCAATCAGGCCAAAGTTTGTTTTTGCTGAATGTCTGTGTGATGCTAGGTAAGCCACTCTCCCTCTCTGAGTGTTATGTGCTGGTATGCAGAAGATCACGAATTGGAGCAGTCTGGGCTATTTAGACACAGCCTTGTACACAGCATGGGCTAAGTAGTGAGACCTTGTCTCAAAAAGGAAAGAAAGAGAGGAGAGAGAGAGAGAACAGTTGTTAATGACCCTCTCGTACATATATTATTCTCAATAGCTATTCCTCCCCGTCCATCCTCCACCCCGGGCCAAAGCAAACTTTCCATATTTGCACACAGCATGCTTCAGGTCAGAGTTACAGGTGCAAGATGGGAACAGTAAAAACTATGCTGCCTGAAGACAGACAGACAAGTCTTTGCACACAAGGGCATTTCCTTTCAGTGGGTGTTGGCATCTCCTTTTATTGTTACTTGGTTGCTTAGCAACATTAAACTTGGTGAAAGCACAGAGTCATCCAGCAGTCCAACTTTCATGGTGTATGTGTGTGTCTCTGCGTGTGTATGTGTCTGTTTGTGTCTGTGTGTATCTGTGTGTCTCTCTGTGTGACTGTGTCTGTGTATCTGTGTGTGTGTCTGTGTGTATGTGTCTGTGTGTGTGTCTGTGTCTCTGTGTATGTCTGCCTGTGTGTGTGTGTTTTAAAGGAACTTCTTTCAGGAGACTAGTCACCTTTGTGGCAGTACCATTTGAGGGAAGGAAACTATATATTTTAAAAGCCTTCCTAGCCAACGTGAAGGCGTCTCCCACTTAGCACTCAGAGATGAGCATATCATAATATTTAAATCAGTTTTGAGAACTCTCTTGGAAAAGGAAAGGGGGGAAATCCCCTGGTAGAGTAAGTACCCAGGGAGGCCACGGGGAGTTCATTACCATAGTGACTGATGCTGGCAAGCCGCACCAGAGAGCCCGCGGGTGCCAGCTCTTGAGTTCCATGAGTAGTTCATGTGCTCCTGACCAGATACAACTTGACCTCATGGGAAGGGGACAGTGGTAATGCCAGGGTTCACGCACTTCTTCAACTTTGGACATTGCCAAAGGTTTAAAGAACAGCAGTGAGGCAGAAGTCTCGGTGTCCATGTTCCTTTAACGTCCATTAAGGGTTGAGGGCAAAAAACTAAAACTATGTGGGGTTTGCTGGGCTGGGGAAGACCCTGGCAGGCTAGGGATGTGGCTGTATTGGGAGAGCACTTACTGGGCATGCCTGTAGCCCCGACCTGGATCTCCAGCCGGGTGAGGCAGGGCACAGTTGTCCTCTGCACACACACTGGTAGAGGAGGCTGAGAAAGTGTGACATTCCCGACTGCTTAAGGTTTGAGGCTGACTGGGATCCACACAACCCCGTCTCAAAAAAGAGAGAGAGAAGAGAAACACACATGTTGGGGGCGGGGGTGTCCACAAATCCTCCACAGTAATCTAGAAATGGTTCTGAGACTTCTTTGGGCTTTATTTATTAACCTAGTTTTCAGACAAACGTGGTAACAATCGAATTTTATTCTCTGGTGAAGTCAAAAGTGTGTGATGGAACGCTTTCTCTCTTAGCAAACACCATCACTGAAAATAAATTTTCCGTGGCTGCCTCACAGTGAGGGTGTGCTGGGGGGGGCGGGTAGTGGATGTCAACAGCATTTCTGGAACTTTCTTCATGTCGCCCTGGGATTATGCCTCAGGACAATGTCAGTTCTGCTGACAGGGAGCAGCTCAAGTTCCCCCAGATACGCAATGGAACCCTAACAGACTGCTTTCCTAAGTCCAGCTCAACCTTACAGGGAGAGAGGCAAGCCTTAGGGGTGGGCTTCCGCGACGCCAGCTCATAAATGCTCATTTCCATAAAATTTACATGAAAATCTACCTCTTGCTGTGCAGGAGCTCCATCTCATTACTCAAAATAGCTGCCAGTAATCAATGGAGCCACGCCCACCCTGACAGAGACCGGCTGTGAGGTCAGAGATAATTTCCACGGGCTCCCCAAAGTAAGAAGCTAGACCTCTCCAGGATTTCTTTAGGTCCTATCCCCTCCCAGCCACGTGTACCTTATAAAACAATAGTCTCCAGATTCGCGGCTGCAGTTTCACCTTTTAAAACAAGAGTCTTTAGATTCGCAGCTGCAGTTTCATTAGTCAAAAGACACACAGCACAGGCAAGGGGTCAAACAAACTTTTAAAAACACATGTACAGGGGCTGGAGAGATATCTCAGTGGTTAAGAGGGTGTGCTGCTCTTACAGAGGACCTGAGCTCAGTTCCTGGCATTCATGTTTGGTGGCTTACAGCCATCTGTAACTCCAGCTTCAGGGATCTAATACACATATAAATAAAAAATACTTTTTAAAACACACACACAGGAACAGGATTAGGTGTGGTGACACACATCTTTAATCTACGTACTTGGAAACTAGAGGCAAGAAGGCAGGATTTCAAGGTCGGTCTGATTGGAGCCATCCTGGGCTACAATACTAAATTGGAGACCAGCCTGAGCTACATGAAACTTTGTCTCAAAGAGCCAAATAATGAACAAAAATAAAATATACAAAGAGAATTGGAGAGGTTACTCAGCCCTTAAGAGCACTGGATGTTCTTCCAGGGAACCTGGGTTTGGTCGCCAGCACCCACATAACTGCACACTCCAGTCCCAGGAGAGTCAACGCCCTCTTCTGCATCCCTGAGCACCAGATATGCGCTTGGTCCACAGGCATATGCACAAGCGAGAGAGAGAGAGAGAGAGAGAGAGAGAGAGAGAGAGAGAGAGAGAGAGAGAGAGAGAGAGAGAGGAGAAAGGAAGAAAGGAAGGAATTAAGGAAGGAAGGAAGGAGGGAGGGAGGGAGGGAGGGAGGGAGGGAGGGAGGGAGGGAGGGAGGGAGGGAAGAGGGAGAGGAGGAGGAAGGAAGGAAGATTTTTTTCTTTTAAAAAAGTTTTCAGACAATATATTTGATGCTCTTTCCCTTTCTCCAACTCCTCCCAGATCTTCCCCACCACTTTACCCACCCAAATTTTTTATTTCTCACTCAGAAAGAAAGAAAGATAGATAGAAAGAAAGGAAGAAGTAATAAAAATTAGAACAAGTCAAAAAACCAACAAGACAAAAATGCCAAAACAAACAAACATGGAGTGTGTTTTGTGTTGGCCAACTACTCCTGGTCTTGGGGTCTGCCCTGGGGGTTATTAATAGATCCAGTGACTCTCCACTGTAGGAAACTGAGTTTCCCTTCGTCAGAAGGTATCAATTGCAGATAGCTTCTTAGCTGGGGGTGGGAACCTGCCCTTTCCATATCCGCCTTTTAAGAAACATAGAAATAGAAACAGACACGGAGGAGAGAAGTGGCATCGACCGTCCCCGAAGCCCCGCTCTGCACCCACTTTGCCTTTCCCACCTGTAAATTACTTTTAGGCAGTGAGCGTGGTCTGCTTCCTGGAAACTTAATTGCTCAATCAATGAAGGTGTTCTTTAGGCCAGAAAATAATGCTTTATAACCCATCTTTTAAAAATAAAATATTTATATGTGCCCACGTGTGCCTGCTCTTCTGTAGACATCAAAACAGGGAATCAGCTCCCCTGGAACAGGTGGTTGTGAGCCACCTGATATGGATGCTGAGATCCCAATGTGGTTCCTCTGCAAGAGCAGCAAGTTCTCTTAGCTCCTGAGTCCTCCCTTGCACCCCACCACCCATCTCCCACTCAGAAAAGGCTCCTGACTTTTGAGCAATACAGGCTCTATTTTTACAGTGTATTTGCAAGGTTAGGAACAGGGAAATGGAGTCACGGATAAGAGCTTGCTGAGCAAGTATGCCTGCTGGCATGGAGATCTCAACATCTACATTTTTGCAAAGGTGGAGCAGCCTGTAACTCCAGCACTGGGGATTTAGGGTTCCATGAGGCCAGCTAGCTAGCTATGGACAGTAGCGAAAGCTGCAAGCTCCTGGTTCAGCAGAGGCGCTGCTGCCTCGGTAAACAAGCAGAAAGCAATCAAGGCAGGCACTCGGTGTCTCTGTCAACCCCTACCCCTCAACACATGCACACATGTGCCCCCAGGTACACTCACATACTAAAAGACATACACCGGGTACACTACACACATACAAAAAAAACAAGAAAGAAATGTCTTTGGGCAACCAACATACCAGTCTCTAGACCTGGCTCCCTCTTCAAATGCCTGAATTGCACAAAAGCTTTCTTCTTCCTAGTGGCTCTGGCCAGGTGAGTGAAGCCTCTTAGGATTATGGGTGAGAACAAGAACTAGACGCTGCTGCTTAGAGTAAACTGCTGTGAGATGGTGGGTAAAGGAGTAGCCCCTTCATTGCTCTGTTCCCTGTCTGTGGAATGAAGAGGAAGGAGTGGTCTGTTCTGGAGTAACCCCTCATCGCTCTGTTCCCCATCTGTGGAAAAAAGAGAAAGGAGTGGTCTGTTCTGGTGGATTGTTGGGGTGTTAAATAAACAACATTTCGGGAGAATCTTGTGCAGGATCTGCCATGAAGGGTGTAGCTGACACACTGACTGCCAGTTTCGTCTCTGAAGAATATTCCTCTCTCACACTTGCCCCCTTTAGCAGCGCTGAGCGGTTCCCTAAGATGACCTGAGGAAAAGATGGTCCTTTTCCCTGCCTTGCCCACCACACCCTGCCCTCAGCAGGAACTCACACTAAATAGTTAGACCAAGACAGAGGCTGGGGGACTCGGTACTCAGCTTTAGATGCTTCTGCACTTACAGCATTTATTTTTGTCCTGTGTTACTAGACTGCTCATCGCATTTGTATGACGTGATGTGCTTGGAAGTCCCTCAGCTCCCGGTTCCACCTTCCATCTTACCTACCGTCCTCCCTGGACATCTCATTGCCCCTGCGAGAGACAAAACAAGATGGAAATGGAAATTTCCCCTCTCTGATCCTTTGCCCCAAACCTAAATTCAGACCTCAACTTATTCTGGGAATGAGTTATTACGAATATCCTCCAGGAACTGGAGAGATGGCTCAGTAGTTAAGAACACTGGCTGCTCTTCCAGAGGACCCAAGTTCTGGTCCCAACAACCACATAGTGGCTCACAGCCATCTTTAACTCCAGTCCCCAGGGATTTGACGCCCTCTTCTGGACTCCAAGGGCAGGGCACACATGTGGTGCACAGACGTACATTTAGGCAAAACACAATACAAAAACAAATAAAATAAAAGGCACGCCCTGAATCTCACTCATATCTGTCCCCCACAACTTGAGTGAGAGAAAGGGAAAGGATGGGACTCAGGACTGTGCAAAGTGGAGCCACAGGGATCCAGTCTCAGCCAGCACACTCTCTCCTCCATTTTTTCCCCTAGTATCACGAGCACTCAGATTTTTGCACAGGGTGGCGCCTGCACTGGGGAATTCTGCACAAGCTGTTCCAGCCAGAAGAGAATGGCTCAGCACCTGAGACAAGCCCCTTTCCCAAAAGTCAAGCAGCTCTGAGTTCACATTCACTGTTGCCCTTAGTCTGAGCTCCAGTTCTAAGTTGGCCACAAGGATCTGCACTGCATGAAGGTCTCCTCTTGAAGGGGCTCGTTTTCAGAACCTGGGTCCTCACTGGGCACCACAGATGTACAATATAGAATTTATTGGGTAGGCAGGTTTCTTCTTTGGGACCACTGGCTCCCCAGTAGCCAACACGGAGACTTATTAATGATAAATGCTCAGCCAGTAGCGTAGGCTTGTTCCTAACTAGGTCTTTCAGCTTAAATTAACCCATATCTCTCATCTACGTTCTAAGGCATGAAGGTACCTTTTTTCAGCACAGCACATTCCTCTCCGGCTTCCTCTGTCTCTTGGCGACTCCGCCCACCTTCTTCCCAGTGTCCTCTCTGCCTGGCTCTCCCATCTAACCTCTTCCTGCCTAGTTATTGGCCAGTTGACTCTTATTAATAAGTCAATGAGAGCAACACATCTTCACAGTGTACAAAAGGATTATTCCACAGCAATATTTGATTGCAAACAGCAGGGAAGTCAGCAGCCAAGAGGCTCAGGCAGCAGGAACTGCATGTCTCTCTTAGAAGAAGCTCTGGCGCTCAGCCATTTGAGGGTGCCCCTGACTCTCGGGCATTCACTGCACAGTTGCAGCTTGGACCCTTCTCTGTGTTCTTCAAAACTGTACACCAGGCAAGAGCAGGAGAACACCAGCCAGGCTCAGCCAGTCATGTGACCAGAAGAACAAATGCCTCCTTCGACTACTGCACTTACCTCTGCAGAATCCCATAAGCATTCTATCTGCCAAAGCTGTGTCCTGGACCATGTCTAGAAGAATAGAAAATGAGCCTTGTGCTTTTTGTTTTGACTCCTTTGGTAGACGGAGCAGGTTTCTCGGGGATGGGAATGGCAGAGGCTCACTCAGCTCCAGACTCATCAGTCACGCCAGAGAAAGAAGGGAGGGAGGGTTTTTGCGTCTGGGTCTCTGCACTCAACACAAAGCCATGGAAATTTGGGAAGAAGAAAGAGCAGCTAAATATTTGGATGATTTGCTCACATGAAGAACTTGCCATTGGCAGCAAAGATTTGCAGAGCAGGCAATGGAACAAGACATCATTAAACAGCTGGGAAGTGGCCCCTCATCATTAATAAAGGAGATGCTTTCTAATTTGGGTAATGAAATTGAAGGCTTAGATGAGCACTGCTTTTATTCATATTTATTGGGTGCCTAACCCTGTGAAACAGCAAAAATATGAAGAAAAAAATGGGTCACAATAGACATTGGCCCACCCGCAAGCAGCGAGCATTGTACACGAAGACAATTACCCTCATTGCCACGTCTGAGAAACAGGTGCAATCGCCTCCAACCAAAGTGTGGCACGAACAGCCGTCTCGGTTTACCCCACCCAAGGTGTTTCGTAGGGCACAGGACCAAGATGGCTAAGAAGAAAAGCAGGAAAGTCCTAGAAATGAACTAATTCT
Source organism: Chionomys nivalis (assembly GCF_950005125.1). Classification (NCBI taxonomy): domain Eukaryota; kingdom Metazoa; phylum Chordata; class Mammalia; order Rodentia; family Cricetidae; genus Chionomys; species Chionomys nivalis. The sequence continues at coordinate 8,686,055 of NC_080094.1, read as the reverse complement.
AATTGAGCAAATTGAGACTACATGATGTCCAATGATTCTAATTGAGCAAAGTGAGACTACATGATGTCCAATGACTTACCAAGGATAACCCAGTGGAAATCAACGTGGGACTGCCAGTGAATGCCCCATGCTTGGTGTGTGCTGACTCCCCATCTTCCCCCTCAGTGTGGCTCTCACTGCTACCCCTCCCCTTCTTCTGCCTCTTAGCTCTCCTGTATCCACACACACAAGGTTGAGAAGTCCCACACAGATCAACAGGAGATTAACCAAACCCAGCTCCCAGTGGCCGACTGGAGTAGATTTAAGGGGCTCATGCCTTGATGTGACAGCAGCTGTTTTGATGTATCCAAACCACTGATGTTCAATTGCTTACAAAAGGTTTCTCGGGCTCAGTTGTGTGTTACCTAGGAAGCGTTTAGAATGCTCTAAAGCTATGCCCAATTAAGGTAGACTTTCCAAGAGTGGCCTGGATGGTGGGAGAGGTTATTTTTGTTCGTTTGTTTTGTTCTTTTAGCTTTCCTTATCTGCAAAAGATAGCTTAAACACTGTGTATGAAGGCCAATGGTTTTACATATGTTCCCACCCACCCCTCGCCCAGCTCAAAGTAGAAACCTTTATAGTCCCTCAGGATTCCATTCCGTGCCTGGGATTCCATTCCGTGCCTGGGAGAGTTTTTAAGTTTCATGAGTCTAACGTGCAATCAGGTTTGAGCTGTACTGCCTTAGGGTCATACCCCATGTGGCCTTGAAAGGGTTCAACAAGTCTTTCTGGACATGGCTGAAGGTGCCCCTGAATGAATGGAATAAAACCAAGCATAGCGAGAGCTTATACTCCCAGCACTCGGGAGGCTGAGGCTGGACCACATGCCCAGGGCAGAGGAGTGGAGAGCAGGCTCAATGGTGGAGCCTACAGTGTTCATGCCTAACATATTTCACATGTACACAAAGTAAGGGTCCTGAAAGCAGAGGCAGCATATTTCCAAGAGCCAAAGAAAGTGTCTGGCCCAGGGAAAAGTCAAGTGGGAAAAGAGAATAAAGGGGTTTGTGAGCCAGTGACTACCACGTCTCCTATAGAAGGCTACACGGATTCTCTGGGAAGATACGCCACAGGCAGCTTTTGGTCCTTTTTGTGCTTTCTGTCTTTTTTCCTTTGACCTATGAAGGATAAGTTCGGGAAAACATGGATTCTGGAACTTGTTCGCCAGCAGAGATCAAACCCGGTCTGTGCAGAAGTGGTTCCCGTGACTGCTGGCAAATCCGGTGTGTGGAGAGCTGACGTCAGCTGCTAAACGGAATGGGGAGAGCAGGGTGTCTCAACGGTGGTGTGCGTGTGTGTGTGTGTGTGTGTGTGTGTGTGTGTGTGTGTGTGTGTGCTTGCGCGCGCAATGTCCCTGTACATGAAGCCAGAAAACCAGCTGAGGACTGGGGAAAATTGATGTTGTAGCCAGCAAGAGGCCAGTGACATTTCGGAATGATCCATGTCACAAACACACTGAACTGCCCTGGGTCACCAGGGGAGGCTTTTTAAAAAATAGAGCGAGAGACCTTAAGAGTTTGAAAAATATGTGTTTTGCCTGGAAGGCAGTTAAAAAGGCTCTACTGTGTCAGCAGGCTCTGATCATTTATACATTTTTTCTGCCCACATATTTTATTCATAATGACTATTTTATTCTCCTTTATTATGTCAAGTTGGTGTTGGACATTTCTGTGTTTTTCTTAGAAAACAACCCATTATCCGAATGAGCCACGTGACTCCAGTTAAACTCCAGCACGCTGGGGGGCAAGGCTAGCTTCGGAGTTTGGGGTTAATATTTATTATTGCGTTTTCCCAAGTGTCTCATGCCGGGCGGGAGGTGGGAAGGGAGTGTGGTTTGAGCAACGGCAGAGAACTCAGGGGCAAAAGACTGGCACCACTCGGGCTCGAAGAAAGAAAGGTGCCACGTTATTCCCCAACAGGCAGAGCAGCTCTGTGAGCTGGTGACTGCATTGGCATTGCCTCTTACTCCTCCGCCAAGGACCGCCATTGCTCCTAGCAGACCTGAGCTGGGCTGCCATTCCTGTTACTCACAGCCCTTTCAGGATGGGGAGACTACGGGTCCTCCTGACCCAGATTCTTCTCATCCAGACAACAGTTTGGTCGCTGTTTGGAGTTTGTAGACCTACCAATTATCCTCTGAGAGACACTAGTCCTAAACTCTGGGACAAAAATGGGGAAGGCTCAACGGTCCTTGGAAAACGCTGACAGCTCCTCCTCACTATTGGCCATTTCCCATGGCTGTTAGCAAATGACAGGCACTGGGAGACCCTGAGGTGAAACTACTGCCCTTCACCTCAATACCTCCTAACTGTGGTTAGACGTGAAATGCCTTTGCATGTGACATTGGTCTCAGATGCTGGGGCTATTGGGGGAAGATATGAAACTTTTAGGTACAACCTCATTGGAGGAAGTGAGTGCAAAGGGCGGGGTTTGAGTGTTTCCAGCCAACCCTGTTTCTGGTCCTCTTCCTCACTGTGAACTCTGCCACATCTTCCTCACCAAGATGGACTGGGTCCCCTGAGACCATGAGCCAGAAGAAATCCTTCCTCCCTAAATTGCTTCTTGCCAGGTCACAGCAATAAGAGAAGTGGGCTTTACACACCCCAGGATTATAGACCAAAGTTTCTGTCCCGCTCATTCCCACAGCCTATTAGCTCAGACTTATTATTAAATAGCTTTTACAACTTAAATTAACCCAGAAATCTTATCTATGTTTAGCCATGTGGCTTGAAACCTTTTATCAGTGAGGCATTCTCATCTTGCGTCCTCTGTGTCTGGGTGGCGACTGCAGACGGAGCTTTTCCTCTTCCCAGAATTCTCCTAGTCTGGTCACCTTCATGACTGGCTATCGGCCAATCAGCATTTTATTAAACCAATACGAGTGACAAATCTTTACAGTGTACAAGAGCATTCTCCGACAGCACAGGATTTTTTTTTTCTCCACCCAGAGTGTTTTAAAAACAAGTAACTTAAAGAATACTGAGACACAGGGTGGGCTCATGTAGCCCAGGCTGGCCACAAACAGGTGATTCCCCAGCCTCAGCCTCCAGAGTGCTGGTATTACAGGTGTGCATCATCATGCCTGGCTTGTAACTTGCTTGATCAAAAGGCTGTGCCAGAGTGAAGAGTCCTTCAATGACCATGATAGGCAGGGCTGCCATCTCCATCTTTTGGGGGCCTTTCTCTTGCTGGCTTTGGAAGAAAATGATCAGGTTTGGGAAACCCACATAATGGTGGTGTGGTCCTAGGTGGTCTCTGGGAGCTTCGGGCAGACAGCTGCCAATAACCAGTGAGAAGCCAGAGCCTGAGTCCTAGAGTGGTAGGGAGTTAGCTAAAGCCTCCAATGAGCCCGTAGCGCTGGCCGCTAGCCAACACCTGGACCACAGCTCTGTGAATCCCTGAGCTGGGAAACCTGTCTCGAATGCTAGAACGGAGTGCTTAGCAGCTCTGAAATGCTAAATATGGTGTTCAAGGCAAACCGTTTGTGCAGGGAAATTCGCTGCCCTGTAACAGACAAACAATAATCAGAATTGGGTGGCACGTCTAAGATTACTTCATGGCTTGACATTGGCCAAGACTGTTTCATCCAGGCAAGTTTCCCACAGGGAAACTGAGTCCTAAGCAGTGAATGTACTTGTCCTGGGTCATTGGGTTCCAGCTCTGCTTAAATCAATAAAACCAAGTGACACATCCCATCTATGACTGTACATGAACACAAAGTCTGGGGAGGGAAGGATACAGCCCCTCTGAGAGTCTGTGTGTGAAAATGTGCATTTTTAATTTTGCTGGGGTGATACATTTTGAAGCAACATTCGTGTTGTGATAAGCTGGGATTGAGAGTCATGACGCAGAGAAGAACTGCATGTTATAAGCACAAGCTTCCTTGCAGAAGAGATTTGTCCAGAGTCAGAGCCGCCATTGAAAGCCCTGGAAGCCAGCAGTCTCAACCTTCATAATGCTGAGACTCTTTAACACAGTACCGCATGTTGTGCTTACCCCCAATCATAAAGTTATTTTCATAGCTGCTTCATAGTTGTAATTTTTGCTACTGTTACGAATCTTTTATGCAGGATGGTCTTAGGCAACTCCTGTGAGGGGGTTGTTCGACCCCCAAGGGATTGCAAACCACAGGTTGAGAACTGCTGCTTTAAGCCATGTGTAAGATACAGTGTGTGAGCCGGGCGATGGTGGCGCATGCCTTTAATCCCAGCACTCAGGAGGCAGAGGCAGGTGGATCTCTGTGAGTTCGAGACCAGCCTGGTCTACAGAGCTAGTTCCAGGACAGGCTCCAAAGCCACAGAGAAACCCTGTCTTGAAAAACCAAAAAAAAAAAAAAAAAATACTGTGTGTGCATGTTATTGTATTGTGTTACACCTCGCACTGTAATTCTTACACACACTGAAGTTTTAAAAATTACTCAGCCAGATTTGGGGATCAGCTATATTCAGAACATGAGTATTTTAGCCATTCCTCCTAAATGTGATTTGTATGATAAATGAACATAGACGGAAAATGGGAAAGCATCCTCAGGCCTTTGAACAGAGTTCCCCTTTCTGGTTTTGAAAGTACGCACCCGGAGATGGAGAGATAGTTCAGCACCCATGCCAGGTGCCTCACAACCATCTGGAATGCCAGTCGGTGGTGGGGTGGTGGGCAATGCCTTCTTCTGGTCTGTGGGGATACTGCACATACATGACAGACAGACAGACAGACAGACAGACAGAGGTGCATACACATCATAAAAGCAAAGGAAGAGTATGCATCAAAAAGCCTTATAAGGTGTTAAAGTTCTTACACTGCTGATGAGCGTTGAGTGAGATGGCACACGTGAGACACATCGGCCTTCAGACGGGAACAGAGTTAGGTGCATGATAAAATTTGCATATGCTGTTGTTGCGGAGACAAGGTCTCAGTACAACTATAGTGGAATGACAAGTCCAGAGCCAACCCTGGGGGTAAGCTGTGGAGATGGCAATAGGATGTCTCCTATAAGAAGAGCATGGTGCAGTTCAAACACACCACACACTCCCAGATTCTGGGAGTTGTGGCCACTATAGCAGCGGCTGATTCACTTGCACTGCTAACTTGCTCCATTTAGGGCATACTGGCCACCAGTATCTCTGCCTTTTGAAAATAGGTGTTTACACCAAATGGTATGAAATGCCCCATGCCAGTGCCTAGCCACTTATCCTTCATGTCCTAAAGAGATTAGAAATCTGAGCTGGAGAGATGGTTAAGTTGACAAAGTGCTTGTCTTGCCAGCACAGGGACCCACATTTTAAAGAGCCAGGTGAGGGGGTGCACGCTTGTAATCCAGCAACGGGGAGACAAAGACAGAACTCCTGAGGCTCACTGGCCAGCCGGTCTAGTCAAATCTGTGAGCCCAGGATAAATGTGAGACCCTGCTGCAAGAAACAAGGTGGCCAGCACCTAAAAAATGACCCCTAAGATTGTCCTCTGGACTCCACATGCACACACACAGACACACACACACACACTTGTGCATACCAGCACATAGGTGTACACACACACACCTGAAAGAATTAAGATTCTAATTCTAGTGTTGAATTTTCAGAAACTGGAGGATCAAAACAGGGTACAGCAGTAAGAGAAGGCAACAGAGAATGTTCTGGAAGAAGGAGACATGGTGAAAAGCCATCCCCTCCCTCTAGAAGAATTCAAATCTGGATACTTCTCAAATGCCATGTAGATGACATGTAGCAGCCGGGCAGCTGGATCTGCCAGCGAGCACATCTTTCCAAGTTCTTACGGGCCTGCAGGTGGCAAAGTCTGTTTCCATTGTCTCCAAAATCCTAGCTTTTGAAAAAGGAAAATGCTGCTAGCTTGTATGGAAACAAGACAACAGATGTTGGCCTGTGCACATTAAATCATTAAAGATTTGAGATAATAAAGCATTCATTCTAGGGCTTGTAGCCACAAAGTTCTGCTCAGGGTTACTGGGAGGTGAGGTTTTATCTCCGCTCACTCTCCATGAAGGATCGTTTCTCTGCAGCCCTCACTACTGTTATCCCATCTGCTTAGACGTGAGATACAAACGTGGAATATCATTTTATCTGCACGTATTTAAAAGGCAATGTCCAAATATTATGCTGTTGGAAAGGAGACACCTGTCCAAAAACTTCCCAAGGTTTTAGAGAGTGCACTTAAGCTCAGATGTAGATGCAAACAAAGCTCGTTTTTCATCCGGCAGAAGCCTTCACCCTAGCCAAGGCTTGGAACACATGCGGGTCGCCCTGCGGACAGAGCAATGGCTCATTCAGCTGACATTGCCTGCTCCATGCCAGCGTGTCTCCGCGTCACTAAAGCTGAGCCCTTGCTTGTCGCATGTATTTATTTTAGCCATTTGGCATGGCGATATTTCTGGGTGTTCCTTACACACATCCTTGCCTTTTAAAAGAGAGGTTGAGAAACATTATTTAATCTCTGTTTCCTGGCTCAGGGTCATCGTCATGAACATCAAGGGTTGAGTTGTTCTGTCCTCCGAAGCAGTGCTTGCCTTGAGGTCTCCACAGTGTGAACAGAGCTGTCTGACTTCATTTGACAGGAGCTATGGGCCCCCATGATTTTAAAGTTGTGGGGGCCAGCTTTTGACGTCACCTTTTAGTAATCTCATTGAATCTAATTCTCCTTTGGCTCCCTGCCTCCTTTATTTGTCGTGTCTGAGTTCATGTGTGTGTGCATGTACATGTGAGAGAGAGAGTATGTGAATGTGTGCAGACACATGCATGTGGAGAACACGGGTCAACACTGAGTGTCTTAGCCACTCTACCATGTTTTTAGACTGAGACTCTTGAGGAATCTACAACTCACTAACTGGGCTAGTCAGGCTGGCCAGGAGTCTGCCCCTGCCCTCCCAGTGCTGGGGTTACAGGCACAGACCCCCCCAAATCTAGTTTTTTTACATAGGAGCTGGGATCTGAACTCAGATCCTCACATTTGGTGGCCAGCACTTTGTCTCCTGAGCCATCTGTCCAACCCTAAACTTGTTGTTGTTTAACCTAACAGGACATACAGCGCATACCTTAAATAGCCGGAGTTGTTTTCCTATCTTCAACATATTCTTTAAAAATATTCTTAATTATTATTGTTACTGTGGTGTGTGTGTGTGTGTGTGTGTGAAAGAGAGAGAGAGAGAGAGAGAGAGAGAGAGAGAGAGAGAGAGAGAGAGAGAGAGAGAGAACATACATCACTTAAGGTGCCCATGAGGGTTACAAAAATCAGATCCCCATAGAGCTGGGTTTCCAGGCAGTCGTGAACCACTGGGGTGCTGGGAACCGAACTCGGGTCCTCTGTAAGGGTGTGCTCTTGACCACTGAGCATCCCCCAGTTCCCACATAGTCTTTCTTTGTTAGCATAAATGAGTTGTGTCTTGCTAAGAAGGGAAGCAAAGCAGTATTCTCTAGTACCCGCTAAGGATATTCCAACAGGTAGGACTTTATCCTGTTCTGAGCCAGGAGACACGTGTTAAAACTGGACAAACACGGATCTTCTGGTCCAGAGTAGGCTCTCTCCTGTCACCTCTCATGCGAGCAGAGTGGGCTGGGTCTGATTCTGTCACTTAGTCATTTTCAACTTTAGTCTCCACGGTGAGGCTGTCCCACAGTAACCGTGCGGTAACGGAAAACCAGCCCCTCTCAGTAATCTATTGCCGAGCCATAACTCAGCTGATGACTTGGCAGTTTAGAGCAACAATCAGTTGTTATTTCCCGGGATTCTGCAGGCTGAGAATTTCAGGTTCTAGGCAGTTGTGTTTGATGGAGCACAACATGAAGATGCTCCCTCGGCTACACTTAACTGCAAATGGGCTGGGAGGCTGAGGAAGACGTTGCCCTGTGTATCAGATGGCTTGATGTGCCTCCATCAGCTTCTCTCCTTCCTCTTGGACACAGTGTATAATCTCATCCTTGCTTTGGTACAGTGTGGTGTTTGCCTCCTTGTGGAGAAGTCCATGCTGTAAAGCCTTGTAGAGAGTGTGCCAGAAGTGGCACTGTATCACTTTTGCCACCGTGTGTGTGTGGGGGGGGGCCTGTGTGTGTAGGGGGTGGGTGTGGAACTGGCGTGTGTGCATATTCGTGTAGATTTGTGTTTGTGAAGGCCACCTGTTGATGACAGGGGTCTTCCTCAACAGCTCTCCACACTCCTTTTGAGGTAGGGTCTCTCACTCAGTCTGGAAGTAGCTGGCACGTGAGCTCCAGGGATTTTCTTGCCTCCACCTCACCCGCAGGTCTTGGGTTGCAGGTGCATGCTGCCACACCTGGCTTTTACATATGGGCTGAGGGTCTGAATTCCGGTTTTCAGGCTTTGCCTGACAGGCACTTTACCAACTGCGCCACCTCCCCAGCGCCATGGTTACCATGCTGTATTGATCAGATCAGAGAGATTCTCAAGGGAAGGAGAGGCTTCCACTCTGGATGGGAGGGGCTACCACACACACACACACACACGCACGCACACACACGCATGCACACACGCGCACACACGCACAGGAGAAGGGCATGCCCCTACGGCCTTCACTCCATCTTCAAGGTCTTCTTGAAGGATCCGTGGTTCTTCCTCCTACATGAAAGTATTAATTAGTTGTGCTATACCTGACTATCCTCTCAAGAAGCATAGTGAGAGGAAGGATGGAGAGATGGCTCAGAGGCTAAGAGCCCCAGCTGCTCACCCAGAGGACCTGAGTTCAATTCCCAGAACCTATATGGCAGCTCCCAACTGTCTGTAACTCAGATCTGATGCCCTCTTCTGGCCTCTTTGGGCAGGAAGTAAGTGCTTCACACACTCACACAGAAAGAAATAGTAACACACATAGAATAAATAAATCTACTAAAAAAATGTTAAAGCTGACTCGATTTGGAATTGGCATTTTTATTCTAGGAAAGAATTAAGAATAAGTTCACAGTTTAATTAGATCTTTCCCTTGGAGCAGATCCAAATGTGTGTTTTCTGGACATACAGCCAAGAGTCCAGGTCACTTTAAAACCTGATGAGTCACACAGTCTCCAGAAGCAGACATCATGTCCTCCTGAGCTTTCTGTGCAGCTGGGTCTGCCTCTGGTTGCGGTTATAACAGCATGGAAGTGTTTGCCCACCCAGCCAATAAACAGCCTCATTATCCTGGTTGTCTACCACAGAATGGTGGTGTGGCTTTCTCTTGTTAAAACATTTCTATTCGAGCTTTAAGAATTTCATAGGATACATTTTGATTATATTCATTCCCCAATGTCTCCCCCTCAATCCACACCTTTCTCTGTACCTCCCATCCTGTATCATCTTTTTTTAAAATAACTTATCAACTCCATTTGGTGCTAAAAATACTCCTGAATGAGGGGCATCCAGCTGGGTGGGGCCCGTCTCCTAGGAATCGCACCTTCCTATCTTGGGAAGGTCAAATTATCCATGCAATAGGAATGTGCATGCTGTGTCTTGTGGGTACCTTGGCAGCAACTTCAGCGTAGCATTCCACAGGGAAGCAGGCTCATTCTGTTGGGATGTGGGGGAAGGACAGGAGACTGTCACAACAAAGGGGATATTAATTAACTTTGTCTTTAGAGGTAACATATTTGTGGGCCGTCAAGATGGCTTACCAGATAAAGGCATCTTCAGTAAAGATATTCCTTCAATCAAGGATGTTCCCTCAATTCTCAAGACCCACATAGTAAAAGGTGATGTTTTCTGTTGACTTCAAGGCTGCACATAACACTACTGATATTTTAATTATCATCTGCAGTCCATGGACTGGCAGTCAATGCCCCACTGGCCACTCAGGGCTGCAGCCTGGAGGGCCTTCTGGTATGTAGGTTTAAACTAAGTCTCTGTCATTCTATTTACTAACAAAGACTGGGGAGTCAGATGTGGGGGCAAAACCCTGCTAGATCAGAGAAGCCGAGAAGCAACCAGCTGACCTTCCTTTTTGACCAAAAACCTAGCAAAAGACATGTCTCTTCACTCATCCTAAAACCAAAACTCAAGGCCCCACCCTTTCTTTCCTGTGCACCTTCTCTATTCAAATTTCTGGCTTCTCTATGGCCAGTTCTGGTCATCTAGTCATTAACTCCACCCCGCTAAGTGAAGCTAAACTTTATTTAACAGTAGTGGAGTGTCACAGTGTGATCAAAATCCCCACAATGAAAAAGATAGAACCAACTTCCTCAAGCTGTCTCCTGACCTCCACGTGTGTTCTGTGGTAACACACACACACGTCTATAGTAATAACACAACACACTATCTAATAATTTACAGTGTCTGCTTCTCTTTCACAACTCCCAGACATTATGGGTAATAATAACAGCAACATCCCTCATCAGCTCTACTCGATTTTAAGCTGTGCTAGACAGAAATCATGAGACACCTGGGGCCTAGTATATCACCTACCCCAAGACTGCTCTATAAATATTTGTCAAAAACTTTAATCGACTGAGTTCTTGCCATGTGGCAGGCATCTCTCTGTGCACATTAAGTCCAACCTTTCAGTCGCCGACAGAATACGCATGATGAAGACTCTGTACTAGGCCTGGTTTACAGGGGACAACTGAACAGTGCCCATCTTGCCAAGACCCACTCACTAACAGTGGCCAAACCGAGATATGACTTTAGGTCTCTTTGACCCCCAAACCAGCTCTGAATTGGTCTCTGTCACAAAAGTCAATAGCATGCAGACCAGAGGCTGTGTGCCCACTACTTACGTAGGACTCGCTGCTCAAGGATGGCTTCATATTCTAAAGTGCTTAAAGAAAAAAAAATCCAGATTAGATGCTCCATACGTCATTAAAATTAACTTCTACCTTGCATGTTTCTCCATGACTCTGGGCTGGAACAAAACCACGCCCACTCCTATGCTGACATCCCTGTGTTAACACCAGGGCAGCAAGCCATTTGGTCCCAAAGGGGAGAAAAACAGTTTATTCTCTGGATCCTTATAGAAAAAGCTTGATAATCCCCATTCTTACACTTTATATTATCTTTTTAGTGGTGGGAGGGAAGTGCTGGAGAAAAGTCTCTTATTGGTCCGGAGTTCACCAACTTGACTAGACTAGCTGACCAGAGAGACCCCAGGGATCCTGAGGTCTCCACTCATCCAGGGCTGGGACCACGAGCAAACCACCATACTTGGCATTTTGATATGGGTTCTGGGGATCTGACTCAGGTCCATGTGCTTACAAGCAAGTTGCCTCACCAACTGTGCCATCTCCCCAGCCTTGCATTATCTTTCTCATAATGTGAGCTTCAAGGATACAAGCGTCGCAATTAAGTTGCTCTTGCTATTTTTTCAAATAACACCTCATTTCAATAAGCTGCCTGCAATCCTCCCATTAAAGCCTCGGTGTATGGGCTCAGTGCCGGTTTCAAGTTGGTGCCTCTCAGGAAGCAAATCCCCCTGAGAACGGAAGCTCATTATTTGCTTAATAACAGTGGCAGAAAGCAGTGCGCTGTTTAGCGAAAGGCAATGGTCCAGGAAAAGGCCACTGATGTCCCAAATGCAGGGATGTCTCGTTTTCCAGGCTAATTTCCCAGCGTGAAAAGAGCCCAAGGCCCAGTCTTGAAAAGGTTTCAATCACACGGAATCCCCGGTTTTGGACAAAAGATGTTGGGGGGGGGGGGTGTCTTATTCCTCTCATTCCCTGGAGCCCAAAGAATCAAAGATAAGGATGAGAATTGTCAAGTTCACCTGGAAAAGTGGTGAGGGTGTTAAGTCCTTTTTAATGTGTTTAAGCCATAAAGAGCTCACAGTCAAACATAAGCACCACATTGGACTCCACCGACCATAGACAAGAGCCTGTGTGGGCTCCAGCTGAAGGGTCATGACACACTCAGGATCAGGAGCGCTTAACCTGTGGGTCATGACTCCTTTGGGATGTCATATCCTGCACATTAGATATTTACATTATGATTCACAATAGTAACAAAATTTTATCTATGAAGTAGCAGTGAAATAATTTCATGACTGGGGGTCACCACAACCTGAGGAACTGTATTAAGGGGCCGCAGCGTGAGGGAGGTTGAGAGACACTGCTCTAAATGAAGGTGTTAACGGCCCATAGAAGAAGTATCCAGCTTTTCTTCCCTCCCCACCCCAGAAACAGGTTCACACCGAAGATGTTCAAATGTCAGTCAGCAAGGAGGAAGATCACTTTCCGAGACACACTTTGTGTCAGCATGCAGACCTTGCGTCTAGCAGCCACGTGCCCGACAATGAGACGACTAAGCTCCCCTGCAACATGCATGGGTTTTTCCAAGGAGGGTGCTGGCGTGAATCATATCCCAGGCCTGAGGAGCAACATAGGTTTTCTTACACATAACAAGCCCTTCATCAAACAGGGAGGAAGACTCAGATCAAGAGCACTGGGTTTACGGAGGTCCCTTTGTGCTGGAATGAAATCTTTTTGTAGCCAGTTATCCTACCTTCTGTTCCACCAAGTGGAGAACTTGTTCTAGAACCTTCTGATGCATGTTGTAGGCAGTGTTTCCAAATTTGAAAAGCCAGCCAGGGCTGAGGGACATCACTTTGAAGGCTGCCTGGTGACAAATTTTTGTCTTGTTTCTTGATGGTTTTGTTCTTCTCTATAAAGCAATGATCAAATGAATAAGCCAAGTAGAACACAGGTCGGGAAAGTGAGCAGGGCTCCAAGACAATTAACTTGGGCAGAGAGAAGCTGAGGTGTGATCAGGGCCTTGAAGGGTGTGTAGAGTCCACAAGTTGGAGAAAGGAGAACATATCCTAGAATAATCACTCTGGAAGCTGGGAGATGGCTCAGTCGGGAAAGGGCTTCCCATGCAAGCGTGAGAACCTGAGTTCAGATCCCCAATGCCCACATCAAAAAATAAATAAATAAATAAAAATAAAGAATCAAAAAAAAAAAGTCAGACATGGAAGTGTGTGCCTGTAGCCATGGCACTGAGGAAGAGACGTGTGGGTAATCCCCAAGGCTCACTAGCCGGCCAGTCTAGCCACATTGGTGACCTTCAGGTTCTATGAGAGACCCTGCCTCAAAAAATAAAATGGAGAACAGCTGAGACAGATGTGTGTTTGTGCACGTGCACACACACACAGGCACACACATGGGCAGGGGGAATGAGTCTAGAGACAAGGAAGGGTGGCTCTCCATCCTCCCTCTGGGATAAGGTTTATGAATCAGCACCACTGAGACTTTCCACAAAGCTCCCGCTCTCCTAGAACCCACAGTGCTGAAAGCATCCGAATGCCCCAAAGCTTCATTCAGCCACATTTGTGTCTCTGCTCAGGACTTTCACTGTGGCAGCTGTTTCTTCTCCCAGGTAGAATCTTCTGGGGATCCAGTGGGTGACAGCAGATGAATCCCGAACTCCCTTGAGACTGAGCAGTTAGCAGCCTGGACAGGAATGATGGCCGGCCTCCTGAGGACAGAACGGAAGAGCTGCTGGGCTCCAATCTGCCAGGGCTGGAGCTCTGATCAGTCTCAGGGTTCAGAAAAAAATGATTCAGCACAGAGTTGGAGAACAGAGACTTTGGGGCTGAACCATCATTTATTCATCCATGTACTGACATTTACTGAACTTTTTTAATATTCTAGGCATGACAGAATGGCCAAATAAAAAGTTTTATGTGTGCAATTTATAACATAAAAGAATGAGAATCAATGAGCATTGTTTAGTGCTTACTATGGGCATGAAATCACTATGGGTACCAGGAATTTTCAGTACTTTGCAAATACATTGATGGCAGCATTTCAAAAACATGTGGCCAACCCAGCTTTTCCACATTGCTGGCCAGCATTGTCATCTCTAAGTCCAATCTCACCAACCATGCAAGTCACAAAACAAAACTCTCCCCCAAACTCACCTTGTGTTTTAAGTAAGTTTACAATATTGTGTTGAGCACATCTATACCTCTCTGGGGGCACATGTGGCCCATGGGCTGTACAAGGAAACTCTAAGCTATCACTGCACCCAAGTCATAGACCAGGAAACAGCCATGGAGACTTGAGTTCAGCTGGGGTAAGAGCCCTGGCATTTCACCCCAGTGATAGGACTCTCTACTACCAAGGGCATCAGAGGGTGACCAGGGCTTGGGAAAGGGTCATCCATGAAGTCCACTTGAGTAGGAATATTTGAGTAGTACACAAACAAGGAAAAGTCAAGCATGTCAGGATCTGGGAAAGGCATTCTAAGGAGATCACAGAGCTGAGGCTCCATGGAGGACATGGGCTTGCCCAATCAGAGGCATTAGCTGGAGTGTCCCATAGGGATGGATAGAGAGAGCTGGAATGGGGGCTGCTGGGATAGATTTGGACTGATCCTTACTCTTACATTCTCTCCACCCACTCTTCTGCAATGTATTTTTTTATTTGCCTTGATTCACACTTGAAAAAATTGTTTTGTTTGTTTTTGTTATTGTTGCTGTTTGATTGTTTGTTTACACACTTCGCCTGCATGAAAGTGCATGCACATGCAAATGGATGGAAATAGAAAACACTATCCTGAGTGAGGTGAGCCAGACCCAAAAAGAGGAACAGGGGATGTACTCACTCATATTTGGTTTCTAGCCATAAATAAAGGACATTGAGCCTATAATTCGTGATCCTAGAGAAGCTAAATAAGAAGGTGAACCCAAAGAAGAACATATAGGCATCCTCCTAAATATTAACCTTTATCAGGCGATGAAAGGAGACAGAGACAGAGACCCACATTGGAGCACCGGACTGAAATCTCAAGGTCCAAATCAGGAGCAGAAGGAGAGAGAGCACGAGCAAGGAACTCAGGACCGCGAGGGGTGCACCCACACACTGCGACAATGGGGATGTTCTATCAGGAACTCACCAAGGCCATCTGGCCTTGGTCTGAAAAAGCATGGAATAAAACCAGACTCGCTGAACATAGCGGACAATGAGGACTACTGAGAACTCAAGAACAATGGCAATGGGTTTTTGATCCTACTGCACGTACTGGCTTTGTGGGAGCCTAGGCAGTTTGGATGCTCATCTTCCTAGACCTGGATGGAGGTGGGTGGTCCTTGGACTTCCCACAGGGCAGGGAACCCTGATTGCTCTTAGGGCTAACGAGGGAGGGGGACTTGATCGGGGGAGGGGGAGGGAAATGGGAGGCAGTGGTGGGGAAGAGGCAGAAATCTTAAATAAATAAATAAATAAATAAATAAATAAATAAATAAATAAATAATAAAAAATAAAAATAAGTAAAAAGAAACTCAGGGAAAGTATTAAAACCAAAATCTCTAATTTGAAAAAAAAAAAACAAAAAAGAAAAGAAAAGAAAGAGCATACACAGTGAGCATGTAGTGCCTGCAGAGGCCAGAAGGGGGCCTCAGATTCCCTGGCACTAGAACCACTCTACACCATCACTCTAGTGAGCGATGGGTTTTACACTAGTGAGATCTCTTCCTTTCTGCTTGTGTATTAGTTCTTCTCCCTTTGTCCTGACAAATACCTGACAAGAAGCAACAGAAGGAAGGGAAGGAGGAAGAGGAGGAGAGGGGGAGGGAGGGAGGGAGGGAGGGAGGGAGGGAGGGAGGGAGGAAGGAAGGAAGGAAGGAAGGAAGGAAGGAAGGAAGGAAGGAAGGAAGGAAGGAAGGAGAGGGGAGAGGCAGAAGGAGGAGGGAAGGAGTGTTCCACCTGCACCACCTGGAATCGCTACTAGGCAAGGGTCAGGGGATTAAAGAGCACACAGAGATATGGGTCACTCTTGAAGCAAGAATGCCAATTTTATTATGTTCCCAGACAGCTTATATAGTGCTCTCCTTGACTAATGGCCACGTCCTAGCTCTTGGGATTTTCCACTGCAAGCCCACCAGAAACCACGTCCTTGCTTCCAGGAACTCATGAGGGTCCTATGCTCAGAGTAGCTGCGAGCATAGAAAAACTAGTTGTTTAGTCCAGTAGACAAGAGGTCATAGAAAGTTCAGGATCTGAGGGCCTGCAACAAAGGAGGGAGAAGGGAAGGGAGGAAGGAGGAAGAGGAGGAGAAGGAGGGAAGAAAAAAGGAGGGAGATGGGGAGGGAGGGAGGGAGGGAGGGAGGAGAGGAGGAGAGGGAGGGAGAAAACGGAAGGAGAGGGGGAGGGAGAGAAGGAAGGAGGGAGAGGGAGGGAGGAAGGAAGGAGAGGAGAAGAGGGAGGGAGGGAAAAAGGAGGGAGAGGGGAGGGAGGGAAGGAGAGGAGGAAATGAGGAGGGATGAGGGAAAGAGGGAGAGGGTGAGGGAGTAAGGGAGGAGGGAGTGGAGGGAGGGAAGGAAGTAGAAGAAGAGAAGGAGGGAGAAAGGGAGAGAGGGAGGGAGGGAGGGAGGGAGGGAGGGAGGGAGGGAGGGAGGGAGGGAGGGAGGGGAGAAGGAGTTAGGGAGGGGGACTGAGAGGGAGTGAGTGAGGAGGAGGAAGGAAAGGGAGAGGAGGAGAGGGGAAGGAGGGAGGGGAGGAAGTAATGATGGAAGGATTGTGGATTTATTTTAGCTTGTGGTCTCAGGTAGGGAGGGTCATAGTCTCTGCTTTTTCTTTTGTGAGTGATCTGCATGGTAGAGAGGGAATGAGCAGTCTTTTTACCATGTTGTAACTGTGGCTTGTGCTGCAATGCTAATGACAAATACCGTTAACTGCTCACTAAGTGTCTAGTCTACCCACAAGCACCTACTGTCCAGAGAGAATTTGTTCCCTCCATGCCATAAGTCACAGCCACAGTTAATCATGAAGAGGCACAGAGCCCTCAAATCAGAGAAGTCGTGATTAAAATATTTGTACTATCTTGAATGGTGGTGTTTATGACTTATGGAAAATAAGAAGTAGAAAAAAATCGGGAATTTACACCAGCATCTTGGTGACAGTTCTGACGGTCAGGGACACTGTCTGGCTGCATGGCTTGCAAGTTGACAGAGGTGGACAGGCCTACAATTATGAGGGTCAGGTTTTCTAAGATGAACATTAGAGCTCTGAGAACTAATAAGTGGGTTGGGTGCCCTTGGGAAAAGCAGAGGAGAGGATATTTGAAGCAGAGTATGTCATAGGGGATTTTGGATATTGAGAAAGTCATGGAAACCCAAAGCTGGGTACATTGTCCATGCAGAGGTTGGGCCAAAAAGGAAGATGCACTTGAGCCACGATCCCACACCACACCAACTACACCATGATAGATTCCTAATCACACACTGAGACTCTCTCCACTTTGTAGAACTCACGAGTCAACTGTCAATCCTTCCCTCAAGGAAGGGTGCCACCATCCTGGTACACACTGTGAGATGTCAGAAGACTTTTACTAAAAAACACCAAATGGGTGGTCCAAAACCAACCAGGAAGACCCACCAACGATATTCAGGGACTCTCTTCTAGAGATATGCTTCTAGTTCTGTGACTGGCTGTCTCTTCGGTCATTGCTATGGTAACGACTGACTGAGGGGGGCCTGCAGAGATGGATGGTGGATAAACACTTATGGTACAAGCATTAGGACCAGATGACTCACGTGAGACAGGACATGACAGCTCACATCTGTGATCTTACCGTCTCTGTGATGAAATGGGAGGTGGAGACAGGAGAATCTCTGGAAGTCCGAAGGCCTGGTGGACACAGAGGCAAACATCAGGAAACCCTGCCTCATGCAAGGTGGAGGGTGACAACCAGCACGCAGTGTTGTTCACTGGTCTCCACATGCATGCCATGGGACACATGCACCCCCACACACATATGTGTGTGTGTGTTTATACTCACACACACACACACACATTTTTTATCGTTTTCTGTGTGCAGTACCAGCACTAAATAATCACCAGAGAAACCCCTTGCTTAGGACCTTAGAAACTAGTTCAAGAAAGAAAATAGACAGCAAGGTCAGGGGCTTTGAATGGAAACTATGAACAGGATGGCCAGGAACCACTGCAACCCCTGGCAGTGAAGAGTGGTCAAGTGCCAAGTGCATCCATGACCAGCACACCTAGGCCATAGAGAACCTAACACTCAAGGGACAGAGAGACACTGAGGCCATAACCCAAGGAAGCTGAAAACAAGTGGAAGGAGGTTATTCCAAAATCTGAACTCCACATGGAACCGGAAGCAACATGGAGCAACTGGAAGGTTCTCCAGAAGGGGCCAGGGTGTGATAGAGGCAGAACCAAGACGATGTGTTTGTATCTCAGCGTCCAGGACCACTGTGGCCAGTATGCCAGCATGCTCACACCGTTGAGCTTCCAGGAATTAACTGCACCTCCTAATGTGTTCTATCTATGCTGTATCTTATGAGACATTTATATAAACACTCAAGGGCTCGTAACTCGCTGGCAGCGTTTCCTTCTCAGACTTCTCTGGGATGGAGTGCCTGCAACTTGTTTTGTTTAAGAAACGCTCCCTACATCTGTGTCATGGCTAAGCGACTGGTCATTCATAAGTCATTCATGGTTGATCCTTCTTATATAGTGTCTGTGATGAAGGATTTTCGTCTCTCAATTAACATTGTTTTTATTCTGATCATTAAAAAGGTTGGGGGTGGCGGGGGTCCTTTTACCCTTGGCCGCCAGGAAGCTCCCGTCTAATGCATAACCACAATAACCATCTCATGTACAATGTTGGGATATTTGTTTCCTTTCTGCCTACCTTTCTTATTGTTCCCTTTTGAGGTCACTTTCCATCACTTTGTAGCTGGATGTATGCTGTCAATTAGGCAAACACTGTGCTTTCGAAAGAACCCTCGATACACTTTAGAACTGCACTCACCAGTGATGGGGTGGGGCTAGTCAGTGAGTCAGCAGATCAATACACTACGGTTAATGGTGTCTATAAAACGTGACATCTCAGAACTTCAGCCAGGGACATATCACCCTGGTAAGCGCTGTTTCTGTGAGGAAGGCAGCTTGTACCATAAATCCGAGGCCTGACTCTTCTCATCCGAGGAATTTTAAGCTTCACGTAAAACAGGGAGGCTTCCTGTTATATGAAGGAACTTGCCAAGGAGCTGCAGCTTCTGTCTGCTTCCCTGTTGAACTTTAAAACTGGAGAGGCAACTGTCTGCTGAGGCTGTTTTGTCTAGTTCTGGGCGCGGGGCAGGAATCCAGCAGTGTAAGCCTTGGTTCTCCGGCTTAGGAAGCTCAAGGAAGCGCCTTCACTGTGTGGATGCTGTGAATGGCAAAAATTAACTTAAAATATGAATTTGTCCTCTCTCTGCTTCTTCGAAGTACGATGGAGGGATGGGGGGGTGAATGAGGCAGCCCTGGGGCCTAGGTCTCTGAGAGCAAACACTGAAAACCATTTTTGGCCCAAGAGATCTCCACTCAAAGGTTCTCTCTTTCTAGGTTCTCTCTCTCTCTCTCTCCCTCCCCCCACCCCCATTGATCACCCCCATCAATTTCAGTCTCAGGATTATGGCATTCCCTGGCATTGCTCACCATAACCACGTGGCTGTTAGTAACCAGAAAGTCATCTCCGCATGAGAGCCTCATAAACACTGTCCAGAGTCTAGACAGTGGGGAGAATGGGCTCAGGGAGGGAGGGAGGAGGGAGCCAGTCCAGAGGGAGCTCCTGGACACTTCTGTGATGGTGAAAACAAATGAACAGCAACCCCCAAAGCACAAGAATTTTATTTTTAATAGAATCAGTAATAAATGCCTACTGTGGGGAAAAGTAAATATGCAGAGAAAGGGAGAGGCAAGCAGGTGGGCACAGGAGAGGGAGAGGCAGAGAAAAGGGGGACACAGGAGAGGGAGAGGAAGAGAAAGGGGCAGGCACAGGACAGGGAGAGGTAGAAAAGGGGGAACACGGGAAAGGGGAGAGGGAAGAAGCAGATGACCCAACATCAATTCACACCAATAGCATTTTAGTACACATTACGTTTTGTTTTGTTTTGTTTTGTTTTGTTTTGTTTTGTTTTGTTTTGTTTTGTTTGAGGCAGAATCTCACATAGCCCAGGCTGGTATTGAACTTACGATGAAGAAGAGAATAACCTCGAACCTCTGATAGTCCAGTCCCTAGCTTCCAAATGCTGCATTTACAGGTTCGAATCACTACTCTCATTTTATGTGCTGGGGACGGAACCCAGGGCTTCAGGAATGCCAGCCAAGCACTCCACCAACCGAGCTATATCCCCCCCAGCCCAAGTACATGTTAATGTTTACTGCACAAATTCCAGATAAAGGCTGACAAACTGGAGCCCTCTGGAAAAACCTAGTCATCTACCTGTTCTTTAAATAAAGCTTTATTAGAATAGAGCTAGACCCGGCCTGTTTCCATATTACTACATAACACGGTGGTACAGTTGAAAGGCCTGAAATATTGCTATTTGTTATCCAGCCTCTTTTGGTCTCTTTATTCTTCCTCTGGAACATCAAGATCTTCACGTCTAAAGCACCTTGGGATGCTGGGGAGTAGGATGATGGCTCACTGCTAAGTTCTGGAACGGCTCAGCCCCAAAGCAGGAGAAGAGATGTGCTGTCTGTTTATTCAAATGTCTGACCACTGTCTAGTTTCATGTGACGCACAAGGGCTCCTTCGCCAACCTCCCCACTGCTACGGGAGACAGAGCTCAGTAGGAAGCATCTGCCATAAGACAAAACCTCCCCACCACTGCCACAGGAGACAGGGCTCAGTGTGAAGCAGCTGGTGTAAGACAAGGCTCTCAGACCTCAGCTTCAGAGGAGGGAGGATGTCAGAGTGTCTCCCTCCAGACATGGCTACCAAGGGCACCAGAATTCAAGCTGTTGTGTTTGTGTTGGGTGAGGCTGGCTGAGGCGATAGGTGTTTGGGTTTATAAATACAGCTGGTAGGTAATATCGATGATGCTTTAGACTTGTGTTGCCATGAAATGAAGTCTCTCTGTGTAGCCCAGCTGGCCTGAAACACATGATATCATCTAAACTGGCCTCAAACTCCCAGGGACCCTCCCACTGTGTCATGTGCCACTGAGGCGGGTTTGTTCAGTGTACCTCAAAACAATGGCTCTTGCCTTCACCAGGACTGATCTGTACACTTTCGCAGTCTGGCCTCTCGTGAGTTAGCTACACAAGCCTGGGTGATTCTCACCCAGGTTCCTTCTCAGAGCTGGAGTCTGTGCAAAAGTGTCTGACTTTTTCTCCCCATTGTAAGCGTCAGGAAGTTGAGCATGTCATTTACCTGCCCAACAGTGAGTTCCCAAGTTCTAGAACAAAGCCTTGTGCCTCTTTGCTGACTGAACAAATATTCTGTTTGGCAAATCCAGTAAACCTTCCGGGAGAGTACTGAGACTCTCGCTCCTGAGGAGACGCAAACAGAGACCGGTTGGTAGAAGAGAGTATTTCCAGGAAAGAGCCCGGCTGGCCCACCTCAAACCCTTTTGAAAACCCTTAAAGGACCATGATGCAGAGAGCGTGTTTGGAAAGGGAGAAAGAAACCCCTGGCGGAAGGAGCTTAGGTGGCCCAGCCCATCCCTTATCTCCACAACGGGGCTTCCCTCACTCTCCAACACTTGTTACCTAGACTGCATCTGCAATGTGTAACGGAGGGGACGAGGCACTGACTGGGGCCTTGTCAAGATGCCGCAGATGATGCTTCTACCCTGGGTTGGCTGATCGTCCATCCCGTAGCTGTGGTGAAAACACCTGGCTGAAACAACTCTGGGAAGACCAGGTTGGTTTTTGTACCCGTCCAGTGTGCAGTCCTTCACAACCAGGGAGGGACTTCATGATGGCTGGAGCCCGAGGAAGCTGGTCACATGACATCCTCAGTCAGGAAGTAGGAAGACATGAAAGCTGGTGCTCGCTTTTAATTCAGCCCAGGACCCCAGCCTGCGCGATGCTGCCACCCACGATCACATGGGTCTTCCAACCTCTGCTGATTAGTCTAGATTAGTCTAGATGATCCCTCCAGGCACAGCCAGAGGTTTGTCTCCTACGTGACTCTAGGACCTGCCCAGTTGGCAATGTTAACCATGACAGATGTAAAACATCTGCTGGGGAAATCACATCCCGCCATTGCCTTTCCATGGGGGCAGAGGTCTCTGCCCTTCTCTTCGGGAAGGACGGTAGGGGCGGGACAAAGGTCTGTGCTGACATGGGAGCAGGTGTCCATGAAGGAAAGGGACAGAAGTCCCTGGTTCCCCTTTCAGATCTGCCTCCTCTTCCCTGGGAGCAGTATGGAGGAAACCTTGGTTCTCTCCAGCAGGGCTAAGGAAAGTGACTTCCCAGCCTTGCTTACCTGTAGGCCGAAATCTTGGCTGGGAAGTGAAGTGCTGACACTGGCTCTCATTAAACACAACCCTTGCCTGAGCCCAGATGGTGGCCCACTCTGTCGCCTAAAAGAACCCACAGTTAGCATGGGAGTCTAAACAGGACATTTGTGGGTTGAGATCTTAATGTCTGAATTCCTATAATATTTTCAGCAACTGAAAAAATAACTCATTTAAGCGTGCATTCGGTTTGGAAAGTGAGTTCTGTGGAGGAAGTGACGGGACCAGGAAGGCTTCTAGTTTGTCATCAGGCGACAAACGTGTCCCTTTGTTTCCAGAGAAGTCTCCGTTAGGAAATGAAAGGTTGTGCCTGGGACCACTCTGTCACAGGAGGGGAGACCATCCCTGCCTTGCCCATCAGGGAAGGACCCATTCCTCAAGTTTTGCTGGAGGAAACAGGGTCACATGACAACCCTAGCGGGAAAGGAGGAAGGAAGGGAAGTATTCCGTTTTCTGGCATCTATAGGAGGGCGGGTATAGGAAGCCCCGCTGTGATTGGCATGCAGCAGGCAACCCTTAGCTTCTCCTCTGAGCTGTTTATTTACTGGACATTTAATGAGTGTGAGAGGCTGGATAACGCGGCTGCTCAGGTTGGAGTCCTGTTATTCATTACTGGGGATAATTAAGTGACATCGGCTCCCGGTGTGGAAAGCTCACCCTTCCGTGCTCAGCAGCTCAAGTAGTCTTGTGATTATTGCAGTTCTGCGGGACTTGTTCCTTTAACACCCAAGCTAAGCAGTAAATTCGGGGGCTGGAGAGGTAGCTCCACAGCTAAGAGCATTTGCTGAACGGTTCTGAAGACGAGAGTTCTGGTAGCAGAAGCCACGTGACAAGACAAGCATCCCCTCCGCGCTTGCAACCCCAACTCTAAGGTGGGCAGAGACAGGAGGATCACTGGGGACCTTATCTAGTCAAGAAAACACCCAGGTTCAAGGGGAAACCCTGCCTCAAACTAACATACAACAAATGCCAGGAGACAGCTGAGGCCCTCTTCTGGCCTCCATACACATGTACAAGTACACATACAACACACACACATGCACACACACACATGCTATCTTTTTTAAAAAAGGAAATCCATGGTATGTAAAATAAATTAAAATTTTTAAATTAAAAAATAAGAGAGAGAGAAAAACGGTCAGCAACTGGTAGGACAGGGAGGCAGCCATGAGTCAGGAAAGCCTGAGTCCCTGGCTTAAAAAGAAACCCCTGCACATTCAAACTGGCTAGCTAGCTCACAAGTTCAAAGTCATGCTGTTCATGTTCCTGCGGGTGTGTTCCTGGGCGCCATCAGCAATCATTCTGTTTGACCAGTTGGCAACCCTAACCTGCCAGGCAGGGTTTGGGAGGAAAAAAAAAAGTAATTAGCCCAGGTGAGGCTCATTAGAGCCAGTCTGGAATTCTGCCAGCCATACCAGTCGCTTTGTGCCAACCCTTGATTTTAATATCAATGGTGCTGCTGTCACCAGCCAGCCCTCTCCCCCTCCCCTTCCGCGTGCTCTCACTGCTAGGTGAAGCAGTCTGCTCCAGCAAATCAGAGCTGGCTCCTGAGTCAGTTTTTTGGGCCTCTCTTGTCTAACAGGCTGGGCCCCAGGTGATCTTAAAAATTAAATGAAGCTCAGAAAATGAGACACATAGGAGAGCCAGGAATTAATAGCCCATCCCTGGCGCCAGCAGAACTCTTGACTGTATGTCCCTTGTCAATTTCCTTGGAATTCCTTTGGGCTTTTGGTACTAGCAAAGATTCAGTCTGAGATCTCACGGCTCTGGAGTATTTCCGCCTAAGGTCCCAGTGTCCCAACGATGGCCTTGTTCTCACGCAAAGTTTAAAATGAGCTGCTATGCTAACTTTTCTTCCCATGAACCGAGTATTTATGATGCAGTGCTTTCAACGTGGGTCTGTAGACTGCTCTCTGGATACTGCAAAGGCACTAGCTAAAACTTCCCACTACTACTGGGGTGCAGAGGCACATGCCTTTAATCCCAACAGTGGCAGGTGGGTCTCTGTGAATTCAAGGACAACCTGGTCTACATAGAAAGTTTTAGGCAAGCCAGGGCTACACAATAAGACTGTGGAGTGAGGAGTGGACATGGGTGTGTGTGTGTGTGTGTGTGTGTGTGTGTGTGATCACCATCATTATCACCACCATTCAACCTTGTCATCACTACCACCATCTTTATCTCCATCATCAAGGCAGGTACCAGGCTTTGCATTCTATTGTATTCTCTCAATGATTACAAGTGCTAATAAATGCCATTCCCACAGTACTGCAGAAAAACCAGGCTTAGTGAGCCAGCACCTACCTGATTGAGGCCAAGTGAGCCAGCCTCTACCTGGGTGAGATCAAGGGAGCCAGCGTCTACCTGGTTGAGATCAAGGGAGCCAGCGTCTACCTAGCTGAGACCAAGTTCATTCTTGATTGAGTGTATCTCTTGAGAGTTTGAGGACTGAGTTATTGCTTTGAAGTTCTAACTAAACACCAAGAGTTGATCCTTGATTATTTTTTTATAGCAGAGTGAGAAACAACATAGAGAAAAGAAAGGATGAGGGGCTGAATCAGGTAAGGGCACTAAATAATACTCCTGTGGGGTAGGAGAAACAAGTAGTGGCCATGAAACTGTATTGATCTTAAGCACAAAAAAAGATGGATTCCAACTGGCTACATTGCAATAGATGCATTTGTGGTCTTCAGAGGAAAGAGGGGCTCTGTTTCAGAAATGTCAAAAATAAAATTTGTAACTTCTGATTTCTTACTTGTTCCTTTAAGGAAAAAAAAAAGTTAAAGGGGCACCATAGTAAAATCTCAATACCTGTTCTCCATTTGTTTAAGATGAACTTACAAATACACACACACACACACACACACACACGTTCACACGTTTGCACTCATATAGACATATAAATAAATAGATATAGAGATATATATCAGTTGCAATGGGCTGTCATCAGTGTGACAGTTGTGTATGAGAGAACCAGCATGTCACTTAGGTGTGAGCCACACACACTAACCCTGGGGAGCTTTGACAAGTCCAGCACCATGTAGAGCACAGCTCCTGCAGACAGAGGGGAGATGGGCAGTAAGGAGCATATTCTGCAGGAAGCCAGGTCTCATTTGGGCTTGAGCTAAAAGAATCCCACATGAGTGTGTGCTCTGTTGATGTTAAGACATCCAGAAAGATCCAACAGAGAGACCGGGGCTTTCCACACAGAGAGATAGACAACATGTACAAGAGAAAAGAACACGGCAGAGATTCCCTACATGAGGCACCACCAAAACCTCCCTGAAGAACCATGTTGCTCTGGAATGCTGGTTGCCTGGCAGTGGCTCGTATTGGGAGGGAGGGAAGGAATTACCTGAGGAAGCAAGGTCAGGAAAAACCCACCCAGAGCCCTTTCTGTGAGTCTCCCGGTGTAGGAAGTCCTGAGAAGGAACTGGTACCCAAACCGTAGTCTCAGAGGATCAGGCTGCTGAGGTTCACTGCCTTCTACGTTGAGCGCCTAAGAAGTGATGAAGCCTTCTCACTAGAAGTCAGAGCCTCTGAGTAACCATGACTCAGAGAGGCTGCAAAAGAATCCGCCAAATGAGAGTTTTCTGGGTATGCATTTAGAAATTGGATATCCCCCTCCCATTCCCATTATGTTGATTATATCTTTCATCCCCAAGACTGGGGCCAAGAGCCCCTTCCCTACCCCTCCTCCCCTCCCTCTGTAATCCTCACCCCTCATTTCTCTCCTCTCCGGATCCTCAGCATCCTGCCACCCCTAAGGCAGTGGCAGGATTCCAAGGAGTTCATTAAATGCCTGCCACCTCCCCGTTGCCCATCGGGCATTCCCAACAGCAATCCTCCCGGAGGGGGCATGGCGGTCCAGAAGCAAGATAGGCACTTGGAAGGGAGTGGTCTGCTCTGAGGATAGGGACCCCCCCCCTCTTTTCACAAGAGAGAGGAGCCAGCAAATAGTTAATGGTTTAATCCTTTACAGAAAAAGTCAAGGCAGACTCGCGATCCTCGATGGTAATGAAGGTGTCACACATTGTCTAGAGAAAGTTGTGCCTGGCAAGCTTCCCTTTTTCGGATGCCTACCCCAGTGACATTTCATCTCACATCCACCTTAATGAAATGCATAATTAACATATTCTAATTGTGCTGAGCGCTGCGATGATTTTGACAGAACTCACTTTCCATGTCTAATTTGATGCTAATTTAATCTGTTCCTCTCCCGCTGACATGACCTTTCTTGATTGAGTTTCACTGAGGAAATTTTTTGATGGATTGATTTATCAGCAGTGCGGAGACAACAAAGGCTCAGGGTGCATGACAGAAAATAGGAAGGGACCGGCCCTCAAAGCCAGTGCGCTCTGAACCTGCTGGCTGGAATGTCCCCTTCCAGAGACAGCTTGTCTGATCTACTGATGGAATTTGAGCAATGTGACATCCGTGGGTGGGTTTGATCTTCCAATAAAGACAGTAAATATCTTATTGTGGCCAAGAGAGCTTTGCATGGAAAACCTCTGCGGCAATTCCAAGGAAGCCCAGGAGGCACCGACGAGGATTCCTCTGTGAATTCATCTCTCGCTGCCTTGATTCCTGGATAGAATGCTGCTGCGTGGGGTGCCCCCAGCCCATGGGGGAGGCAGGAAGACAGCGTCCATCTTAAACTATGATGACGAAAAGGCACTTCCACGTAGGGCCTGGGGTATGGGTCTCTGCTTTTGCTAAAACTTGATCTTGGACAAGTATTGTGGGTTTTCCTGCAGAGTTTCCCACACCTCATTACAATGTCTCCAGAAAGATCTTTGTCCAGTTCCAGGTCCGAGTCAGGACACAGAGTGACAGTTGTGGATGCTCTCAGTTCTCACAGTCAGCTGGCTGAGAAGAACATTAGTCTTCCTCAGGCTGCAGACTCGGAGGTCAAAGCCAGAACCTCAGTTCCAGAGAACTCACAGAGAATGACCCCTCCACCTGTATATTGTATAAAAACTGGCTGGGCTGCATTTCAAGGCTGGGATCTGCATGGCTAGGGCAGGGTATCATGCCTGAGCCATTGAGATCTTTGTCGGGGAATAGAAGAGTTTCCCATTCTACCCAGCTCCTATCCACTAGAAGTTGGTGGCAAGCTCCCTTCCAGAGTCAGTGTAAAACCCATCTACAGTGCTTGCTCTATATCTTCCAAGGGGCAAAAGAACCTCCCCCCAAATGGGTACCACTGACACATAAGAGGACATCATAATGTCACAGCCCCATCTGTACCCCAAGTCCCCTCACAGCCAGTCTTTGCCTGCCTAGTAGCAACCTGAGTCCTATCCATCCGATCCCCCAGCTCCTCTTCTGTCAGAGCACAGATGAATCCACTGTATAAACTATTGATTTATCTATGGTCTGTCTCTTCTCATTAACCTATGTGCCCCATAAGGCTGGGGCCTTGCCAGTCCGCTCACTCTTGCTTTGTTTTGTTTAATTATAGTAAAACATGCATGATATAAGATTCATTTGAGGGGTTGTATTTTAAGTATGTGTGAGTATGTGTGTGTCTATCTAAATGTGAGCATGTGCATGCATGCAGGTACCCTCGGAGACCAGAAGAAGGCGGTGAATCTCCTGGAACTGTAGTTACCAGCTGTTGTGAGTTGCCAATTACGAGTGCTGAGAACCTGACTCTGGTCCTCTGCTAGATCAGTGTGTGCTCTTAACCACTGAGACCCAAATTTGATTTTAGCCATTGTAAGATGTGCATTCACAGCGCTGTCTCATCCCAGAACATTCCCTTCATCCCTAAAGGAAACCACATTCGCACTCATTTCTCCCGTGTCATCTACCCTCTGGGACTATGACTCTGCCTGCTGGGCGGAATCATTCTTAAGTGGAATGGCTTTAAGGGAGGGCCTGTCCGGTGACTCCCCGATATGTGTAATATGGATTTACCACACAAGTCAGCAATTCCACCCCGAGGTATGTACCGAAAAGAACTGAAAACAGAAACTCTCAAAAAAAATATATTTTTAAAGAATTTAAAATTTAAAACTCTTTGTACAGGAATATTCATAGATGCACTCGTCACTGTGGCCAAATGGTACCCACCTGCTAGTGAACTAAACAAATGGGCTGCGTTGCTATGGCCATAAAAGGAAATGGAGCGCGATGCGCGTGGTGCCACGGGGAAACCTTGCCTATCTTTCCTTCCTTGTGTCTTCATCTGCAAAAACAACACCAGGCACATAGTAGGTGCCCCATAAATATAGGCTGAATTCTTGAAAGGTATAAAAAAAATGCTACAAGAAAATGAGGCTAGTCAAAATTGTGGCTAAGTGAAACCAGCCAGGAATGCTGGTTTTGATTGTGTTTCTTTCAGTTTATAAAATGGGAACAAAGGAAGGGAGGGAGGGTAGAAGGAAGGGTGGGAGGGAGGAAAAAAAGGAAGGGAAGGAGGAAGGAAAAAAAGAAGGGAGGGAGAGAGGGAAAGAGGAAGAAAGGAAGGAAGAAGCGAGGGAGGGGGAGAGGGAAGAGGGAGGGAAAGAGGGAGGAGGGAAGGAGGGAGAAAGGAGGGAGGGAGGGGAGGATTGAGAGAAGGGGAAGGAAGAAAGGAAGGAAGGGGAGGGAGGGAGGGAAGGAAGAAGACTTTTGAAAACAAGGAGGCCAACTGATACTGACTTGCACTGTTCTTTCTTTTAGTGAACTAGTTGGGTGGGAGAGGGGACGAGTTACAGAAAGGCACTAACTTGTGCGCTGTGTCTCCGTTGATGATCCGCCTCATCACGCCCAGTTCTTGCTTTGTTTCTAAGCAGTTGTGCTAAAGGTGGCCACAGTACTAGATGCTTTTCTTCAAAGCCGTCTCCCCCGGGAAGATGAAATATTCATTCCAATGGTTGCTGCTACTGCAAAGATTTTTTGTAAAATGTCTTCAGGAGTTGCCGTATGAGCCCCACAAGGCTAGCAAGCTAACGAGATTATAATCATTGTAATCACACTTGATCATACATCAAAAGCAGTTTAACTCAACGAAATGCCCTGGCCCACTTCGATAGCCTTTATGTTAACCGGCATCCGGCTTTGCTCTTGGGCTAAGTTGCTCTGTGATTCCAAACTGGGCTAAGCAAAAGGGCACCGCTCAGGGGCCAACCTCCTTGGGTTTGAGTTCCAACTCTGCCACTAACTGTGAGACTGTGCCTCAGTTTCCCCCCTGTAAGAGTAGGTAATGATCAGCCTACCTCAAGAGTTCTCTTGGGGATTAAGTTAGTTAATTCCTGCATATACCAAGCAATGGACAATGCCCAGACCATGCTAGGTCCTTAGGTATGAGTTCTTATAAAAGATATGAATGAGCCAGTTTAGTATTGTGTGGCTTCCGAAGGTCTGAAATGGGGACTTAAAAAGTAATTTCTGTTAAGAAATCAAGTACGGGATCAAAGAGATGATTGATTTTGTGGTTCACAGCACTGTTCTTCCAGAGGACCAGAGGTCAGTTCCTAGTGCCCCCATCAGGCGCCACACACCCTGTAGATTCAGGGGCTCTGATGCTCTCTTCTATTCTCCAGAGATTCCTGAATTCATGTGTGTGCACGTGCACACACACATACATACACACACAGACACATACACACACAGACACACACACACAATTGACCAACATTTCTTGACTCATCACCTCTTCTTTGAATTCCCCAACCACTTCTATTTTCAGCTAATGACAGACCTCCCTGCCTTCCTGTGACACAGGACCCTTGGGATGACACTGGGCCACCTGAAAAACCCAGAATCATCTTGCTTTCTCATGATCCTTAATAACTGGGGTAAAGTGCTCCTACCATTCACAGGTTGGGGGGCTAGGAAGTGGACACCTCAGGATCCTTATTCAGGCCATCACAAATGACTTCCTTAGACGCGGTGTGTTTCTTGGTGATGGAGTTCCCTCCCATGTCTCTGTGACACCGACCATGTCAGTCGGAGGAAAGGACACAGTGCGGAGACACACCCAGAATTCTAATTTAGACAGACCTCAGGATGGCACCCTCCCTTGGAGTTGCCTCCCTCAGTGGATTTGGAAGGAACGTCTACATTTGGCCAACCATCTCAGGCTAGCTCCAAATGAACGCCATATTGGAGACTCTCATTTTAGCAATGTGGTCAAGGCATTGCATGCTACATATAAACCCCATGCCTACCAAGCCTAGCCAAGGCCCAGCCAAACTGCCAAGGCAAGAATTTTGCTGTTGCTCCACTCTATTTCCGCAGCGCCGAGACTGCCCGGCACCCCTTCCAGATGATGCATGAATAATACATGTTATATAAGTTAACAAAGGGGTTCTTGTTGAGGGGCTCTATAGTACTGAAAATTGAGTGCTTGAAAACAAAAATGAAGTACATCTTGTTTGCTTAGCCAACATTCCACCAGGAAAATCCTGTGTTTCCTTGAATGTTGTACAACCTGTGGCTACTTCGACACTTCCAGGTCTCACTGTAATAGGTCACTTCCTGGACACTGTTAGATGCTAAAAACTCAGTCTGATTCGAAGAGATGCTCCCTGAGCAAAATCTCTTTCATTCAAATTATTGCTTTCTTAAATTTTTTATTTCTATTTATTTATCATGTATGTGTACTCACACGTGTGTGTATATGTGCCATGGCAGGCATGTGGACATTTATAGCATGTGTGCACGCACATGTGTGTATGTGTGTTATGGAATACACGTGGACAACCTGTTAAGAGTCAGTTCTTGCCTTCCCTCATGTGGGTCCCAGGGATTGAACTCAGGTTATCGGGCTTGGCAGCAAGCCTGTTTACGCTCTGAGCCCTGGAATAGTTCCGTGTTGATAAGCCAGTACCCAAGGAGCACAGCTGTTGTAGAATGGCTTATTCAGAGGCTCCAGCCTTCATTTTTGGCCTCTGAATATTTCTGGGTGTGATTGTGTTTTCATTTGTCAGTCTAAAATGAAAATGTAACATTTCAATTACAACCCATGAGAGAGAAGCGAAGGAGGGGCGATTTGCATGCGATCTGCAAATTGGACAAGAATAATTTTGTCAACTTCTAATCTGCCAATACTCAAAATTTTGAAATAAAAGCAAACTACTCATTAATTCACTGCTTTTTCCTTTATTGAGTGAAGGTATTTTTTCCTGCTAATGGTGTTTTTTTTTATTTAAACCTTTTTTGAGAGTTTCGCTCCCAAGTACTATATTTGCATCATTTCTACCCCTCCTTTCAACTATCCCCGTGTTCCCCCAACCCCCTCTCAAATTTATAAATTCAAGACTTTTTATTATTGTTGTTACATATAGAAAATATGTGTGCATATAAGTGTGCGTGTGCGTGTGCACGCGTGCATGCATGTTTGCATATCCCCACTGAGTCCATTTAATGTTGCTCCTCTGTGTGTGTGTTCAGGGCTGAAAACTTGGGATTGTATAGCCTATGAGGGGTCTCATCCCTGGAGAAGGTTGACCCCCTCTCTCAGCAGTAGGTGATTGCCTGTAGCTCTTCATCTAGAGGCGGGGCTCTGTGAGACATCCCCCCCCCCTTCAGGTTGGCAAGTAGACGGGTGATGTCATTAGGCAAGTAAATTGCGTTTTCAATCCAGAATCACTTATGAAAAGGTGGAATGTTGTAGTAGGAGCTGCAGGCAGTGTTCCTGCCGCCCCAGCCTCTGGTCACCTGGTTAGCTTATGCCCCGAAATAACAACACACAAACTGTATTCTTTTAAACACTGCTTGGCCCACTATATCTAGCCTCTTCTCGGCTAACTCTCACACCTGGACTAGTGCATTTCTAATAATGTGTGTAGCACCCCAAGGTGCGCTTACCAGGAAGATTCTAGCCTAGGTTCATCCTGGGTTGGAGCTTCATGGCATATGCCCCAGAGAGGAGAGCTATCGAGTCTCAGCTCACTTCCTCTTCCTCCCAGCATTCTGTTCTGTTTACTCCACCCACCTATGTTCTAACCTATGAGGGCCAAGCAGTTTCTTTATTTTTTAACCAATGACCTTCCTCCATCAGAATATGGCATTTCTTATGAAAGCCAAACAAGATGCAAGCTTCAACAAGCCCTGCAAAGGTGGCCATGGCAACACACACCTCCATCTCCACATTGCTGAGGCTGAGGTAGGAGGGGCTTGAGTGTGGGGCCAGCCTGAATTAACTATACAGTGAGCTGTTGTCTCGGAATGACAACAGTGAGTTTAAGAAAATAACATAGTACTATAACCCAAGGACTTCATGAAAGAGGGGGAAACAAAGGAAATGAAGGTTTGTCAGGAGGTTTTCGGTGTTTTGCAAATAGAATTTTAATGACACCTTCAGTATGCCAGTTTAATGTTTACAAGTATGAATGGGTTCTATTTCAATAAACTTATCAGTCTGGGTCACATATAAAATCAACTCAATTATCATTCCAAAATTTTGAAGACTATCAGTGATTGGCAGAATTCTAATGCCTGCCTCTCAAGCTTCCTGTTCCATGTTTCTTCAATCAAAGCCTAATCTGGGACCAGCTGTAAAGGGATCGTGCCCGAGCCACTAACAGAAATGCCCACATCAGGCAGTCCCCTTAAAATCGGGCTTATTCGCCAACCGAAAGCAAAGGAAGGTAGAGAGGTGATGGAGAGATGACTCAGGCATTGAGAGTACCTACTGCTCCTCCAGAGGACGTGAGTTTGATTCCCAGCACCCACACTGGATAGCTCACAACCATCGGGTACCTCCCTGTGTGTACACACTCACACAGATACATATATACATGATTCAAAATAAATCCTTTATGGTTAACAATAAATTCTTAAAATATGTTTAAAAGAGTTGGAAATAATGTCCCACATGGAGCCAAGAGGAGAAGAAAAACTATAGCCAGAGAGACGGGAATCCAATTCCCTACTTGGTACTTCTGCGACTTTTTTCAGTGTTTCCCAGTATCCTGTGCCTCTGCTCCTACTTTGCACCAATTATCCGTCCCTAAATTCACTGGGAGGAATTAAGAGAAGAGAGTGTGTACAAAGTGCTGGGTAAGAACACATCCAACGAGCAAGATGAAAAACAACTATTAGGTCCACTTATTATTTAGCCTTATTTTTTACGTGGAATTGTGCACACGTATGTGCATGTAAGTGTGCAAGTGTCCAGAGAGGCCAGAAGACATCATCATCTGAAGCCTGAGCTACAGGCAGTTGTGAGCTGCCCAATGTGGGTGCTAGAAACCAAACTCAGTTCCTCTTTGAGAACAGCAAGTGTTATAAACACCCAAGAGTCTGACTCCCAATCCCTGAACTATTACAGTCTTTAAATTATTCCACTCAAAATGTCATTCACTGACTCCTCTTTCAAAGCCATGTCGATTTTCATCTAGAGAGAGGGGTGGTGGTTCTGCAAGTTGAGAGCCTTGGGTCATGCTCGGTGTTTGCTTACAGCCAAATCAATGCCCATCTGTGTTTCTTTTGGGCCCCTCCCCTAAACTCGTATTTTTCCCAGTCTAGTTCATAGCTGGCCAATTCTCTGAGTTTCCAAAAACCAAAACCTTTAATACCACACCACTCTGAAAAACGTCAAAATATGAGTCCTACTTTTGCTGGGCCCCACTGCGGAACTGGACATGGCCCCAAGAACTCATCTAGGCCAAACTGATGCTGGCCAACCAGGACTTAGCTTCATAAACACGCGCTTCACTAGAAGCTTCTGGTGCCCAACCATAAAGATAAGAGTGAGGAACCTGGGCATCAACTTTAGGGCTGGTAATAGGATAATTTGAGGGCAAAAACTTTCTGATGCTAACGAAAATTACTGCAGGGGCCGCAACCTCCACCGTGTCTGCTGAATAACATCTGTCAGTCCTCTCTCTGCCTCAGCAGCCTACTGACCTCTCTCTCCTCCCTTGGCAACCCTGGGAGGCTTTCTTAGCTGCGTTGGCTTTCTTATGGGCAACTTGTATAACTCCAAAACATGAGACTAATACATGTCCATACATAAAGGAATAGACAACAAAAGAAGTCAAAATAGGACCAGATAAAGTAATCTCAGTATTCTACAGCCAGTAGAAAATGGCGGTCCAGGCCAAAGAAGGACAGGCCTAGAGCTGGGAAATTAGGGTG
Source organism: Chionomys nivalis (assembly GCF_950005125.1). Lineage (NCBI taxonomy): Eukaryota > Metazoa > Chordata > Mammalia > Rodentia > Cricetidae > Chionomys > Chionomys nivalis. Next base: position 8,651,770 of record NC_080094.1, on the reverse strand, counting down.
GAAGGGAGCCTTGGAGAGTCTTCCCAGGCTGTGCTGTTCTTCATATCAAGTATCCTACAATACCTGAAAAGACAGTGGGTTTAATGACCAAGGCTAAGGCACAGCCGTCCAGTACTGCCTTGGTATATAGCTACCACTGTCAGTAATTTGACTGATAGACATTTACCATGCATGTCTATGTAAATTACATCATAGAAAAAAATTCTGAGCTGGGAGTGGTGGTACACGCTCATTAATCCCAGCCCAGCACTCAGAAGGCAGGGGCAAACACACACCTGTGAGTTCAAGGCCAGTCTTATCTACATGGGAATTCCAGGGCAGCCAGGGCTGGATAAAAAATTTTGAGACCCTGTCTCAAAAAAAAAAAAAAAAAAAAAGCCAACAACCAACAATTAGTCACACCTATTATCTTAGCTTCCATTCCTGTGGAGATAAAATAGTCTGACAAAATCCACTTAAAGGAGAAAGATTCTTTGGCCTATAGTTCGAGGGTACCGACGATCACCATGAGGAAGGAAGTGAAGCAGTTGGTCACATGACATCCATAACCAGGAAGTAGAGATATACAAACGGCTACTTGGCTCTCTTTCTCCACTTTGTAGAGGCTAGAATCCCAGCCAAGAAATAGTGCTGCCCACAGTGTGTAGGTCTTCCCACCTCAATTAACAAAGTCAAAACAATCCACACAGGCGTGTGCAGAGCCCTTCTTCCAGATGATTCTAGTCCTTGTTAAGCCAAAAGTTAACACTAATCATCACGCTTGTATATTGCATGGTAAGTTTTTTTTCACCTCATTGTAAACACCTTTCCATTAAATATCCTATATCAATTCTTAGAAAGCAACCAGAACCATTCTGTGCGATGCCTGACTGTTGCTGCAATGCTGCCATTGGCCTATGGTTGCATTATTGCAGTGGTTTCCACCTTTGGTTCTAGTTAGCAGCACAGAACTGGAGTTTTTTCATGCATCTACATCTGATTCCCTGGGTTCTATTTCACATATAAAGCTTCTGAGTCAATGGGCTATGTATGTATCTGAAGACTGCTGAAACCAGTGTATTAAGCCTCATCGCAGAATCATCAGCCAAAGCAAAGGTATGAGCAATTAATTTGGAACAAAATGAAATGCTAAGCTGCTAAAGAAGCACCAGTAATTCTTTTTTTTAAAAAAAAAAAGATTTATTTATTTATTGTGTATATAGTATTCTGCCTTTATGCATGCTTGCAGGCCAGAGGAGGGCACCAGATCTCATTACAGATGATTGTGAGCCACCATGTGGTTGCTGGAAATTGAACTCAGGACCTTTAGATGAGCCGGCAGTGCTCTTAATCACTGAACCATTTCTCCAGCCCTGCACCAGTAATTCTTGATAGATTTTTTTTTTAATATAGAAAGATAGAAGGAAGGCAACAAGATGACCTCGTTGGCCCAGGACTATGAAACTTCCTGGCCTGTGGGTATTTCCATGTTAAAGTAAAGACAGTCCCAGGTAAACTACAATATCTGGTTTCCCTCTCTAAGATGACTATGGTTAGCTGCCATGCCGGCAAGACTTTCACACGCTCAGAAACCCAGGGAAGCATCAAGACATCCTGAGCACCACTGCTAGACCCAACAGCTTGTTAATCAACTTGTTGGAACTGAAATGGTAAAAAGGCAAGTGTCTTAGTTAGGGTTTCTATGTGACGAAACACAATGACCAATAGCAAGCTGGGGAGGAAAGGTTTTATTTGGCTTACCCTTCCACAATGGAGTCCATCACTGAAGAACAGCAGGGCCGGAGCCTGGAGGCAGGAGCTGATACAGAGGCCATGGAGGGTGCTGCTTCCTGACTTGCACCCCAAGGCTTGCTCAGGCTGATTTCTTGTAGAACCCAGGACCATCAATCCAGGGATGGCACCACCCACAATGAACCGAGTCCTTCTCCATCAATTACTAATTAAGAAAATACCCTACAGGTCTGCCTATAGTCCAGTCTTCTTAAGGCATTTACTCAACTGAGGTTCCTTCCTCTCCAGTGATTCTAGGTTATGTAGAGTTGACATAAAACTAGCCAGTACAGTAAGGAAGTGATTAGGTCCATAGCTATGCTTGAGAACTTGGAAATGTTAGGACAAAATAAAAGTTAAAGAAAGTCAAAATAAGGACATCAAGGCCTGGGGAGATGGCTCAAGGGGTAAAGCGCTTGCGTGCAAGCACAAAGACCTGGGTTTGGATCCCTAGAGTGCACATAAAAGCCAGGCGTTCTAGGTGTTGTAGCACACACCTTTAATCAAAGCACTCAGAAGGCAGAGGCAACAGAATCTCTGTGCGTCCGAGACCAGCCTGCTTTACATGGGGAGTTTCAGGGCAGCCAGGGATACACAGAGAAACCCTGCTTTGGTGGAGTGGGGAGCCAGGCTTGACAACGCACACCTGTTACCCAATGCTGGCAGAGCAGAGACGGGCAGATCCTAGGGCCTTGGTGGTGCGCCAGTCTAACCCAGGCAGCAAGTTTCAGCCTCAGCAAGAGACACTGTCTCTGAATAAATACATAAACAAGGCGAAAAGTGGTTAAGGGAGAATATCCCACATCGACCTCTGACCCATGCACACCACACACACACACACACACACACACACACTAATGACATAAAATGAGAGCAGAAAACAAAGACTGGATAAAACTAAGCTCGTAGGAGAACTGTAACAGACTCCAGGACATCCTAAGTGTCATGCTTTCTTGCTGCGTTCTGTTGGATCTGTCTATCTGATTTCAACTATTTCCTCTTAGGATGTTTTCTTTAAAACTTCAGGAATTCTGAGTGAGAGAAGTGAATGGGTCACCATTGCAGCTTCTAGAATATCAAGATGATATTCCACACATTCTTAATTCGAGAAAAGGTACTTTAGTAGTGAAGTGCACATGCACACACACACACACACACACACTAAATCCATGAGATAAGGCTGTCCCATTGTACAAATGAGACTCAAAACACCATAGTTGCAAATTTAAGCGCTGGTTTTATTCTTTTGACTAAAGGGCCACCCTGAAAATAAGAAACAAACACTCCAGAGGAATGTCATTAACTTGAGGGAGACCAGGGCAAAGGAAAGAATCCAGTCACAGGCATTCCCTTTAACACATGGTTGGGTTTTGGCTATTTTTGCTTTGCATGTGGTTCTCACACTCTTCTGACAGTTTCCCCCAGGATCACACTCCCCTTTGTGACCTTGCAGTTAAGTTAAGCTCCTACCACACACAGGAGCTCCCCAAATGTTGGTTGGAAGACAGAATGAAGACTAGGTGGGAAGCAGAAGCATAATTTACTCATCTAGATTCTGTCCCTAGTTTTCCCCTGGAAGATGGGTTCATTGATTCACTCTCTTGGTAGTTATTTTCCACGTTCAGAATCAGGATGGATCAGGGAGGAGAACGGTCCTTGTTTCCACGTTCAGAATCAGGACGGATCATGGAGGAGAATGGTCCTTGTTTCTATCCTCTAGGGCTCAAGCTGTTATTGGAGGGGCTAGAGAACTGGGGAAGTTGATTCTTTGGAGACTTATTTTTATATTTGTGTGTCTGTGTGTGGGATGAGGAGATGAGTATGCACATGTGAGAGTAGTTGCCTTCAGAGGTCAAAAAAGAACATCCAGTCCCCTGGAGATGCAGTTAAAGATGACTGTGAGCCTTTCCCCTCCCAGAGTTGGGTACCAGGGACAGACCTCAAGTTCTCTGCAAGATCAGCACATGCTGTTAACCACTTAGCCATCTCTCCATTCCCAGATTTTTTAAAAAGAAAGAAATTTTTAAAAGAAGAAAAATTAATTACATGTGATAATGGTTCTAAGGGAAATTGACAAGATTTTGAAGAGACAGTTGGGAGAAAAGGGAATTCTTTTGGGCAAAATGGCCAAGAAATGCTTCTCTACTGACCTGCAAATGTTTTTGTGACATTGCTCATAATAATCAAAAACTAAGAACATCCAAATGTCCTTCAACTAATACATGGGTAAATAAAATATGGTTTATCCTCATAATAAAATGATAATGAGCAATTAATAAAAGATGAAGTACTGACAAATGCTATAATAATGATGAACTTGAAAAGCATTACTGAATCTCAAACCATAGCAGCCTGAACACACCCAGGCTTCTCTGAAAAACATTGGTCAAAGAGAAAGACTCCAGACACAGATGACTTCATGGTGTGTAGCTCCCCTTACATGAAATAGCCCAGAACGGCAGAATTAAAGAAGTGCAGAACAGAAGAGAGGTTCCTGTGGCTGAGGGTGGGAATGGGTAGACACTGCGAAAGAAAACCAGATGTCTTTATAAGGCAATGAAAATATTCTAAGATTAAACTAGGGTGAAAATTGAATAACTAAAATCATGCTAAGAACCCCTGGATCATCCTTCGTAAGTAAATGCATTTTATGTATGCAAATTTTGCCAGTGAAGCGGCTAGAGAGTGCTCTGGGCAGAGTGATACTTGGAATGAGACTCGTGATGAACTAGAGGAAGGCAAGGATGGTTTGAGCTTGCTGAGCTAATGTGGAGGTGGCTGGGGACACAGGCAGAAGGAAGCTAGAGCCGGACCTCATGCAATGCAGGGCAGGGCCATCATGAGGTTTTATTAAGGAAATGGCATGCAATTGTTTTACATACACCATGTTCTACTTTAATAGAATAATGCAACCGATATTGTCCATTTACTATTGTAGGGATGGGCTGATACTGAAGGAAATCTAACTAGCCGGAGCACGACAAGCATGGCTCTGGCAAGTCCCGCCCTTCTCCTGCATTCCCTCTGCCTTGCTAAAAACCATTAGATTACATTCCTGAAGCTCACCACCCAGGTCTGTTTCCTAGGAAACTGATAGTTCCAACGACTCTGGAGGCTGTGGCAGAAGGAGCTCTTTGACCCAGGAGTTAGAGACCAGCCTGGTCATTACAACAGAACCGTTATCTGTGGGGGAAACAGCCTATACTTGTAGCTAAGCAGAAGAGCCTTCACCTCAATCCTCAGCGGCCCCCCCCACCCACTCAAAAAAAATGAAAGAAAGGCACGATGGGAAACAAGAGCACAAGCTCAACTCTAGTGATGGAAGTCATGGGAAGACCTTGCTAAGGAAGCAATGCTCAATCTCCAAAGGCTACCAGAGACTCACCCAAAGCAAGGGGAAGAATCCTAGGGACCTCCTCCTCCTCAGGCTGACCACCAAGGTCAAGATATTAAATTATTGAAGTCCAGTAATCAAAATCCTCCTTTGGTTCACCTAATCAACCTGCCCATTTAAAATTAAGCACCTCATCCTACCATGGGTTTCCAATTTTACCTTTATAAACCACCTTTGCCTATGAACCATGTATGTCTCCTCTCTATCCAGAGGCAGTCCTCCTTTGTCCCTCATCAGAGACAAATGTCCCTTCCTCCCTTCCTCATTTCCTTCTTCTTCTCCCTCATCCTCTATCTCCTGTCTTTGTATCTTATTCCATGCCCTCTGACCCTCTGGAGCAAATAAATCTCCTTTGTGCTGAGAACTTGGTCTTGGAGGTCTTGAGCCAATGCCAGTCCTTTGAGATGCTAGCTTATAAACCCATGAAATGGGTATCATTGTCACAAGGCAGAAAATGACAAGGAGAGTTGATATGCAAGCTTGAAATCATAATCCCATAGTTTCCAAGGTACACAGTCTACAGAATCACACACAGGGCTCTGTGGCCAGAGGAGTCCCACACCTGGCTTCATACTCTGGTGTCACCTTCTTGGGGTACTTACTAATTTGACAAAAGGCCTCACACATTTTTGAGTGTTGTTGTTGTTGCTGCTGCTGCTGTTTAAAGAGTCAGAGTTTCTCTGTGTAACTGTCCTAGCTGTCCTGGAACTCACTTTGTAGACCAGGCTGGCCTCAAACACACTGAGATCCGCCTGCCTCTGCCTCCCAAGTTCTGAGATTAAAGGTGTGCATCACCACTGCCCAACACCTCACACTGTTTTTAAGACTCCACAAATGATGTAAACAGTACTGTTGAACGGTAAGCTAGAATCTTCACTGTGAGCAGAATTTTAACCCACAGGAGATGTTCATAAGGCAGCAAGGAAAGAAAGGCAAACCCTTAAAATGAACACAAAACGTCTTCTGTGAATCCAGGTGGGAAGAGATTTCCCAGCTGTCCCTGAGTACTCAAAGGGGTTGGGAACTCTTGACTTAGCAGAGGCAATGGATGCTGGGACCTGGGGTTGGCTACACAGGAGAGCCAAAGTCCTGGTCACTTTGGCTTCAAAAGAAGACAAAAACACAGTAATAAAGATAAATAAAAAAAATAAGTAGAAGAGAAAATTTCAAAGGAAAAGATTTTCATTGGTTGGTATTGTTTTTCTCTCAAGGATGCCTAAGTTTCTAATTTTCTTATTTGAAAAAAAATATTTGTAAGTAAGCACCATTCTTGTACATGAATTGACCTTATCAATATACCACCTAGCTTCCTCCAGGGACCTTAAATCCAATTTCTCCCTGTTTCTCTCTCTGAGGCAGGAGAACATTCAATAGCCATTATTACATAAAACCATATCTGAATATAAGAGTTCCATAAAAATGTATGTTGTTTTTAATGTTATAACAACATATAGCATTATTTATGATATGCAACATAACTATGTTATTATATAATTGTGCTATTGTAAGAATTTGTATTAGAAGAAAACTCAAATTTGACATCAAATTTTATGCTCCATTAAAAAAAAAAACTCCTAACTCATTTTAACTTCTAAGATAGTAAAGGCAAGTGAGTTTAAAAAAAAAAATGGCTTCTGATACAGAATTTTCCAACTGTCTGTGATCAAAATCAGACTACAGGGACTGGAGGGGCAGCTCAGCAGAGAGGGTGCTTAGTGCACAGCCTGAAGACCCTGAGATCGAGTCACCATAGCCACATAAAGCCAGCCACAGCATTGCCTGTCTGTCGTCCCCTCCCCCCCCCATGAGATGGGAGGCAGGAATGACAGGAAGGGACCCTCCCTGAAACAAGGTGGATGCTAGAGACCAACACCCAGAAGCATCCTCTGTCCCTTACACTTGGGCCACAGCATGTGCTTGCACACACATGCACAAACACACAAGTGATTATAAACCCATGAAAATGTTATTGGCCCATTTCGAGGATAATGCAGATTAAATAGGCCTCTTCATAGACTGAAATGAGCGCTTTCTCGCCCCTGGTAAGGATACTGGTACACTGATGATGCTTAATCATGAACCCACAGAGCTCCCTGATCTTTGAGCTCTCAGACAGGAGTTATTTGTGTCTCTTGTGGCTCCCCTAAGTCAGCTTATTTTAGCGTGAGCGATGGCAGACACGATGACAATGTCATGGCACGGACCACCAGCACAAAGAGAGGAGAGGCTTCTGCAAAAACAAAATACTATCTCTGCTCCTCGCCTCAGCAAGGTTCTCCCATGTGGAGACGTACTCCTGGGATGTTGCACAGAGTCGGGTTAGTCTTAGTTCTACTTGGAAAACTCTGAGGAGGATCATGGCACACCCGGATGTAGGACTGGTCCTGTGAGCCACGGTGAAGCAACCGAGGGTTAATATAACTTGAATATAGTTAAGATACACCAGGCTGTTTTGGGCTCTGTGTCTAGGGGTTGGGGTGATCAACAGCAGCTGTGGACTGTCCCCCACAGTCACAGAATCCCCAGAAGTGTTTGTCTAGGACACTGTCTGTTGTCAGGCTGTTAGCAACACTAGCATTTAGCACAACCTACCATGATCGATGTAGTTCACAGCCTGGAAAACTCTATTTAATCCTCTCAAAATCCAAAGATCTTGAATCATGCCCATTTTTCAGACGGGAAAAATGAAGTTCCAGGAATTAAAGATCCTACATCAAGGCCCAGCATTTGCCAATGGCCGCCACTGAGTGTGAAACCCAGGCAATCTGCCTCCAAGGTCAAGCCTCTTACTGGTGTGCTGGGATCAAGTTCATCCTTGTTGCTGCTATTGAACTCCTGATTCTCTTGCTTGCGCCTCCTCCCAAGTGCTGTCACACACAGCTTATATCTTTATATAAAGTCTTGAGTGTCCCTCCCAAAGCCAGCGGCCAGGCTTCTTTCTGCTGAAGCTGAAGTGACTTCTTTGTCCCACAAGGCTGTTTCCAGCCTCTTCCCACCTAAGGAGGCAAGTTCAGTCTCTGCCTGTGAACCCTTCGCGGAGTGTAGGAGAGTCTACACACATGGAATTCCGCACAAGGATCTACAGACGCTTCACCCCACCCCTGGCCTCCAAGACCTGCCCCACCCCCACCCCCATCATGGCTATGTCCGCTGTCCCTTTCCTGGGCATCAGTCACCAAGGCTCTGCAGATAGAATACACCCCCAAGCCTATCAGAGCCCTCGTCTCAGCTACACGCCCACAGCGTGAACACACTCCTCTATCATCTACCCAGAATCTTTGAATTTAGATGCTGGGTCAAGAAAAAATGACAGTTTCGCATGAAGCTCTTCTTTAGGAAAAATGATATTTTTAGCATCTTCCCCAGGCCTGCAACCTAATAAGTAGATATTGTCCTGGTGACAAATGACAGTTCTGAGGAGAATTTCAACTGTGGATCTTGAACTGAGACTTCTCTCTCTGTTTCTCTCTCACACTCTCCCTCTCTCTCTCCCCTCCCTTGCTCATTCTCTCCTTCTCTTCTGTTTCTTCCATCCCTCCCTTCCCCCTCTAGAGAGCTATGTAGCCCTGACTAGCCTGGAACTTAACTGTGTTGCTGCAGCTTGCCTCAAGCTTGCAGCAATCCTGCTGCCTGAGCATCAAAGGTACTCAGATTACAGGCATGTACCAACAGAGGGCCTGGGGCTTCCGGCATTTCTGCTTGTGTAATGAGTGTGGATTCGGCCACAGAATTAGAGGTGCCCACAAAACAAACTCTTTTTCACAATTCATCTTGAATTTTGTTTTGGTTTGATTTGGTTTTTCGAGACAAGGTTTCTCTATTTTCCTGGCTGTCCTGGAACTCACTCTGTAGACCAGGCTGGCCTTGAACTCATAGAAATCTGCCTGCCTCTGCCTCCCAAGTACTAGGATTAAAGGCGTGTGCCACCACTGCCTGGCTTCACCTGGAATTTCTGTTTGAACTCCCACTGATCTCAGCTCGTGGGAGGGTCCTGTCTGTTATTGTAGGGGATCCTTACCCACCTTTTCTTTTCCTCAGTACTTTATAAATAGAAAAAAAAATAGTTGGCTTTCCAGAAATTCTCTTTTTGTTGTTGCGTATTTTGAGACAGGGTCTCTTACTCTGGAGCCCAGACTGGCCTCTAATTCACAAATACTTCTGTCTCTTTCCTTGACCTTCATGGTATTTTTTAATGTTTTAACTTTTATTTCCTTTTTTAATTTTTTGTTTGTTTGTTTGTTTGTTTTGTTTTTCAAGACAGGGTTTCTCTGTGTAGCTTGGAGCCTGTCCTGGAACTTGCTCTTGTAGACCAGGCTGGCCTTGAACTCACAGAGATCCGCCCGCCTCTGCCTCCCAGGTGCTTGGATTAAAGGTGTACGCCACCAAAATATAATTATATCATTTCCTTCCTCCTGCCCTTCCCAAGCCCCCATGCCTACTCCCTCTCAAATCCATGCCCTCTTTTAATCTAATTGTTATTACTGTGTATGTGTGTATAAATATATAAACACATAAATACAACCTGTTGAGTCTGACTAGCATTGCTTGTATATATGCATGATTTCAGGACTGATCGTGGTATTGGATAGTCAGTTAAGGGGCTCATCCCTGGGCAAGGCAAATTCTCCCATTCTCAGCATTTTTAGATACCTGTAGTTTTTGTCTTGGGATTGGACCCTGGGAGGTGGGTATCCCTTTCATGTTAGCGTGTCTGTTGATCCTGTGATTATTCAGGTCTTGTTTAGGCAGCCATGTTGTTGCGGTATTGTGGTGTAGCTTCCCTGTCACTTCTAGGAAACAGAATCCAACAACAGACTTCCTGGTCCTCTGACGCTTACAGTATTTCTGCCCCCTCTCCTGTGACACTGCTCTCTGAGCCTTAGGTACAGGAATCGTGTTGCAGATGTATCCGCTGAGGCTCTGCATCCCCAAGACCACTTGTTCTCTGCACTTTTGCCTGTTGTGGCTTTCTGTAACCATCAATTTCTATCACAAAGAGAAACTGTTTCGATGAGGGCTAAGAGAGACACTTATCCGTGGGTATAAGGATAAGTATTTTATTTGCCATTTAGCATTGCATTTTTAACATTTATTTAGTGGTAGCACACATAGAAATTTGAGAGCTCACAAAACCACAAAGCAGGAGTGGTGTGAGGCTTCTAATGAAAGCCCGCCCACCATGATGCACTTCCTCCAGCAAGGCCACACCTCCTAAACCTCCACAGACAGCACCACCCACTGGTGACCAAGTGGGCAAATGTCTGAGCCTCTGGGGGACATTCTCATCAAACTACTGCAAGAGGCATGACCCAAAGACCTCACTTCCTTCCATGACGCCATACCATTTGAGAGCTCCACATATTCCCCGTACCAGGGATTCAAGGCCACAGTTTCACCACAGGGGAATTTGGGGGTCACTGATCCAGACCATGGTGGTACTTTCAATACAACATGGCACATGGTGCGTGTTCAGTGATGTTGACCCCACAGACGGAAATAAAACAGAGAAGGAGAACTTCAGTGGGAGGGTGTTGGTTTTAAAAGGCAAAACAGGGAAGGCCACTGTGCTCAACTGTGATAACAGAACCCCTAACAAAACACTAGGTGTGCTGGAGACTGACAAGTCCCACTCACCAGAGAGTGTCTTCTCTGAAAATGTCCAAAGATGGCAGACTTTCCCATCATGCCTCGGGACTCGCCACCTCCCTGGAGAACTTAGAGTAAATCAGAAAATGCTCCTTTATCTCTGGAGTGCTCTAATTTTCCTTTCTTCTGGTATTTTTCCTACCAAAGCTAGGAAGTTATTCTGGGGGTTCTTCTCCCCAGCTTCTCTCAGACCCTCCTCTAAAGCTCTCTTCCCATGCTGTAAGGACGGAGAGGCGAGGAAAGGCAGCCTAAATCAGTGTCATATCCCCCTCTTCCTCCCCGGGTGCCCAGAATCTGGGAGTGTTGCCTTGCTGCATCAGGGGTTCACAGGGAAGGCCGTGGTTTGTTCCCATGTTTCTCTTCAAAGTCTTGAAAATGGCGTGTTCCTGGAGATTCCAGAGGGAAAACCCCAAATAGGAAAGCCATATTGGCTCCTAGAGCGTAGGGTCTTGGCGCAGGGCACCACGTTGGCAGAACTGTGCCTACATTGTTAGGACGCACTGCCAACTCCAGCAGAACTTCCAGTGGGGGTTTTATGCCCTCTTTCATCCAAGCTGCTATTTGGGCAGAGGCATGATCGCTTCTAATCACTCTGCTTCTGCCATTGTAGCCAAGTCCTCTGTCAACCTGCCTGGTCCTGGAACAGCTCAGGGGGGTTTAGGAAAGAGATGCCTCTTGTAAAGTGTAGAGGTGCTAATGGCCACCCTCCAGGATGCTGGCTCCATGCACCAGGAAGCAGCACAGCCAAAGGTAACAATGTGAGTGTGCAGAAGCCATCCTAAAAACGGGATAATTGGTCTGCCCCGCACTAGAGATGCATGAATCCTCACTAGTCAAAAGATTCTTTGTCCTTGATGTTGATGTGTTTCTCTGGCTCCTGGGGACATGCCCGGGAATGAAGGGAGCTTTTGTCATGAAGAATCCTGACTACGTGAAAACAACTGGTGCATTATCTGCTTCTAAAACATTCTCTTAAGTGGCCAGTTGGCTTTTAACCTAAGCACTCGGTGTGAGGCATATGCTTGTAGCTGGGGTATCCTCCACAAGGGTCTGCTAACTGAATCATTCAGTGTTCATACAATACGCGTGCCAAGGTTTCCAAACTGCTACTTCACCAGAATCCAATTCTACTATCATTTGGGAGCCTTGTCGTGGCTAGGATTTTACAGTCAAGGATTTCTACATAGAACATGGTACCAAGTGTAACTGCTGCTATCTTTTATTGTCAACTTGATACAACCTAGACCCACCTGGAAAGAGTGTCTCTATAAAGGATTATTTACACTGGATATGGCCTGTAAGGGATTGTCTTAATCAATCACTTGATGTGGGAAAACCCAGCCCACTGTAGGTGGCACCATCCCCTAGGCAGGGTGTTCTGAAATATATAAGAGTTGGGTTATTGTGCTAAGTCCCAGGAAGAAAGCAGGGCAACACACATGCATCCGTTTCCTTCATTCTTGACTAGGATATGACATAGCCTAGTTCCAAATTCCTGCCTGGGCTTTCCCACAGCGATGGGCTGAAACCTGGAACTGTGAGCTGGAATAACTCTCTTCCTCCCACGTTGTTTTCTGTCACGGTATTTTAACACAGCAAGAAAAAGGGATGGAGCCACTGCTAACAGATGAGATGCTGGAGTCTTGACAAAAGGAAGGGGTGTTCTCCCACCCCCAAACAATGGGAGGGCTGAACCTGCCGCTGGCGGTGCTGCCACCAACATGTCATCTCAGACTTTCTGCCCACACTCTTTGTTAGCTCTCAGACCCACACAACTCCTTCCATGTACTGGCTTCTCCTTTCAAAAAAGAAAATCTCCCCAATTCCCAGACTTCAGAGACTTCCTGAAAGTCAACTGCATCCATGCATTGGCTTCTTTCAAAAAAGAAAATCTCTCTAATTCCCAGACCTAAGAGACTTCCTGAAAGTCTACCTCCTTCATAGTCTATTCTAATCTCTTCCCAGAAATTAGAACCCTTCCCTTTTCCCACAAACAGAGCCTGTACCCTCTGGGTTCCCTGTTCATTCACAATCCCAAATCATATTGATATTGACTCTTCCTGCCCAAGGCCAGAATCAGCAGCCATGTTGTTTCCTTTCCTCAAAGGCATTGGAGGCTAAGTGTACAAGCTCTTGATACAGAAAGAGAGGGAACTGCTAAATGTCTGCCTTAAAGCAGTCTGGAACCCATATCCCACCTCACCTGCAGGGGAGGATGGTTCATTCATCTCTAGAAGATCTATTTGGGGAAGTCACCGAGGGTGCAGGTTTATGTCCACTGTGGAGGCCGCATTCCTCAAATTCCCTCAGCTGTACTGGAAGCTGAATTGTTTGGTTCCAACAACATCCATGGTTTGAGCGTGTTTCTGTAAATCTGATGGTTTTGTCTGCCTATCTACTTATTGTCATAAAGTTTAAGTAGTGAGGACCATTCCCAAGTTTTTTTGCTTAGTTGATTGGTTGTTTGTTTTTGTTTTGCTATGGGGTCCCCCTGTGTTACCCAGATTGGTTTCAAAGCCCTGAGCTCGCATGGTCTTACTGCCTCAACCTCTCTAGTAGCTGCCACTAAAGCCATGTACCAGCTTTCTTGACTCATCACAGTGTCATCATTGATAAAGGAGGGAGGAGACACTAGGGCACAGACCCAAGGTCTCTAGTACCAACTGCATCCCTTCTCCCCCATCCATCTTTATCAAGAAATAAAGTTTCCCTTTTGTGTGTGCAAATCCACAAGCTGGTTTCACTCATGGTGAGAAGCATGTCACTTCTAAGGTCTGGCTGGCTGGAATCTAATGCCAGGTCCACCACTCACCTTTGTTGACAATGGTCAACCTCCACCAGTCCATCTTCTTCTCCCAGAAGAGATCACAGTAGGCTCCTTCCTAAGGCTGTCACAGAAGTAAAATGAGAGACAAGATGCCAAGGGTGTGGCAAATCCAAAGAGCCCCTTACAAATTAGATGTGCCTCCTATTGCCGTTGATGTGGGATAGACAGGCAAACAGACACACTCTGTTCTATATCCCCTTAGCCAATGACTTGTTATTTTGTATTCTTGAAAGGACATAACCAACAGTCTTTTCAAATACCACCAGTAGCAGATAGCAATGCTCAGTTCCCGTAAGAGAGGCAGTCTGCGTGAGTTATCTCGTTCCCCCTTGGCCACAGTTCCATGAGGTGCTGAGACCATCAGCTCAGCTTTGCAGAGGGATGACCTGGACCACACAGCATAACCAAGGGCAGACACCTTCAGTCTGCGTGGACAATGGGATCCAATCTTGTCTATGACTTCTTAGCTAATATCCTTCACTGTGCTGTCTGGTGCCTAACTTTTTAGAAAAGCCCAATGACTTAGAAAATTGTCAATTCTCCAAGCACTTTCTTCTTCCCTTTCAGAGCGAGTTATCTCTACTATGCATTTCCTGTGACAAACCACGACAGTGGGCGACGCTGATTACACAGTTACACCATGGGGGCTGGACGAAGCGCTAGCCACAGCAGCCTGACAAACAGTCCCCAGAACTGTGCGAAACCAGGTGTCAGCAGCACACCCACCTGCAATCCCAGTATTCCCCTGGAGAGATGGGTAACAGACAGGAGACTCTCCAGAAGCCAGCCAACTCAGCCTGTGTGACATCATTCTAATAATAATTATAACTAAAGTTATAATGGTCAAGACAGTCTGAAACAATATGGCAAGTGAAGACTGACACCAGAAGGTTGACCTCTGACCTCCACACATGCCATGGCCTGGGATAAAAAGTCCCTGTGCAGCCTGAAGAAAGCCCTGAAGAGTAGAAGTCCACCAGTCATTTCTTTTGTGTGTACGAGTGCATGCATGAGTGTGTGTATGAGTGTGTGTATGGTGTGTGTGTGTGTATGATATGTATATGTGGTGTGTATGTGTATGTGGGGTGTGTGTATGTGTGGTATGTATGGTGTGTGTGTGCATGCATGAGTATATGTAGATATGTGTGAAATGTATCTGTAGTGTATACATGAGTGTGGTATATGTGTATGAGTGTGTGTAACACAGAGTGTATGTGTGTGTGGTATGTGAATGTATACAGCACTCACAGAGGCCAGAAGAGGGCATCAGATTCCCTAAGCTGGAGTTACATGAGTTGTGAACTGTCTAACACAGGTGTTAGACCCTGAACTAGAGTCCTATGCAAACCCTTCTAAAACTGCTGAGCATTCTCTCCAGCACTAACCGGCAGCTACTTTCCTTCTGTAGCTTTGATCCTCTTGTCTAGCCAGGGGCAACCTTCTAAGAGAGACTGAGTTGTAAGTCATAAGAGTGTCACACATGTTGACTGTCTGCACCAAGCCTTTCTGCGAGCAGGATTTTGGACTCTGTGGTGATGTTTATTTTTGTGATGCTATCAAGGAAATGACCATGTCTAGATAAAATTTTCATTCCTTGTGAGCAAAACAAGGAGAAATAAGCATAATGGTGGACAGTTTCAGCAAGGGAAATATATATTTAACAAGTCTATACCTATGAATATATTATACAATATACATTTGATAATTTATTCAATATTTTATTTATATAAACTCAATATATTTAATCTGTTCAATTCAATTTGATGAACTTTTTGGAGCCTAGTCCATATGGTGGGCGCTACATGGGCACTGAGAAGACAGAGTCATCGCTCTTCTGTAGCTCTTGGTACAGTGTGAGAGACACACGATAAACAAGTAACTATGAACTGTGCCTGGCACCAATAAGGATCACAAAAGAAGCAAGCAAAGGGACCCAGAAAGGGCAGTGGTTAGGAAAGTGCCTGCTAGGGGAGTGTGGTACCAAAGTTTAAAGCTGTCGGGGAAACCTGAGAAGAAACAAAGAAGTGAAAAGTGCCGGAGGCCAGAAATGACCTTGTGTGGAAGAATGGCCAGAAGGGACTGTGCAGAAGGGACTGTGCAGAAGGGACTGTGCAGGGCAGCATGGCGAAGCAGTGCCTGGCAGGAAATGAGGTTTGCGGAGACAGAAACTTTAGAGCCAACTGCGTTTGAATTAGCAACAGCGCGCCTGTGTCTCCTGCTACCTTGTTCTAATGGAAAGATGGTAACGCAGTATTCTGTGAAAGAAAAATCCTCCTTGGCAAAGTAAAAAGTTGGAAAGCCTTTGCCGAGTTCTTGAAACTGTTTTTAACCTGGTCTGTGCATCCTAGAAGTCTGGGGACGTCTGCCGTAGGAGACATCTTGTGGCATTCTGTAGGTGGAAGTGGCGAGGTGCAGAAGGAAGTAGGGGAGCCAAAAGCCGGCGTCCCTGCAGACATGCTGGGTGACATTAGGCACCGAGTTTCTATTTCAGACTCTGTTTTAGAGATCTTATTGAGACTCCCAAGTCAGTGAAGGTACGTGAGACCCTGTGGAAAGAAAGGAGGGAGGAAGACAGAGAGTATGAAATTCATGCGAACCCCCAAATACATTTGTGAACTTGGCATGCTAAAAGCAGAAAGAAGCCTGGTATCAGTGCTCAAACTCTCATGGCATTTTAACCCCAGCTACTATGGGGGGGACGGAATTTCCCCCCTCTGGCATTTGTAAACAAGAGTGAGGTTAGCTAATGAAGCAATTAGGGCTCTACCTATAGTCTTCTATAATTCCCAACGCGTGCTGACTTTCCTGGCTGATTTGGTATTTACTCATATAGCATGTCAATTTAAAAATCACATCTGTCAGCTCTGAGCAGGAGGTAGCTAGCAGCAGCTCTGGGCTTATCCATGGTCCTCGCAAGAGCTAGAGTGGAGAGAAGTCTTTTTTGTTTTCTCAGAGTTTTGTAAAGACCCTGAAATTCAGACACGTGTCCAACTGAGTCACCCAAAGCCATCACAATGGTGACATGGATTTGACACTGATTGGTCAGTCATAGGTCCCTAGTCTACTTGAAAGGTAGAGTCGGGGGCTGGTGAGGTGGCCCAGTGAGTAAAGGTGCTTTGCCCCCAAGTCTGAA